>NC_062220.1:68591124-69193104 GCF_902686445.1 Sciurus carolinensis
CCTGGGATTATGTTGGGCCTGCCTGGCAACCCTGGCTAACCTCTTCATCTTGGGCGTGGCTGGTTAGTACCTTACTTCTATCTGTGACTTTAATTTCTCTTTTCCATGTAACTTCACACACTCAGGGGTTCTGTGGACATGGAAATCTTTTGTGGCCATTATTCTGCCTATCCTAAAGGGCAACTAGCTTCCTTTTGAAGTTGTGTCCTGGCAGTTGCACAGTACCCCTACTCTTACATCCTCTTGGTCAGAATATAGTCACATGGTTATGTTGAACTGAAAGGGAGGTTAAAATATGGAGATTAAAATATGAGCAACTATGTGCCCAGTTAAAACATGGAGAAGTTCTATTACCAATAGGAAGTAGTGGGGAGATGGATACTGGACAACAATTTCTAGCCTGTGCCCCATGAACCTCACGTGTCCTTGCCAGAATCTGCTTTTGGAGTTCCTTCACTTTATTTTGCCAGGTTGGTACCTTTGCCTAATTGTTCTCATCTCTGAGCTGCCCTTTTCCTGGAATTGGTTTCTAATCTAGGAGGAGAAAATTACTCCTTAATGGACCACATCAACTACCTCCTGGTCAACTTGTTCCCTGATATTTATATTGATTTCTTGATATAACTAGTTGGGTTCCAAATGCTTTTAACTTGGCTTTCGTAACAGGGTTTCCAGTTACCTCACTGGCCCACCCAGAATCTGTGATCTCCCAGTCTACTGGTCATCTTCTTGTTCTACCTCCCATGTCTAGCAGCTTAGATCTTTCTTGCCTGCTCTCATTATTGTACCAGTCTCAGTGGCCATTGCCTGGCCACTACTCAGTTCCAAAGTTGGCTCTCTTACTCTTGCCCTCACACATCCCCTGCTCTGAGATGCTCCAGATTCAGTCTAGACTTCTCCAGATTAGTCTCTCAGTAAAGACTTCTCATGTGTTGGTCTCTGCATATAATTATTTCATAGACGAATTAAAATGATCTTTTAATCATATTGCCAGTTGACTATCATGTATAGACAGGTACTAGTCAGCTTTCTTTGACAGAATGCCTGAGATAATTGACTTAAAAGGAGGAAAGGTTTATTTCGGTCCACAATTTTCAGAGTTTTCAGTCATGTTTGCCGGGTCCTGTGACTCTGGGCCTTTGGTGGCACAGTACATCATGGTGGGAGTGCATGGTGGAGAAGGCCTGTTCACTTCATGGTGACTAGGAAGCAAAAAGAGAAACCAGAAAGTGACAGGGCCCCAATGCCCTCTTTGAGGACATGCTCCACCCAAGTGTCCTAACTTCATCCCTCTAGGTCTCACTTCTTAAAGGTTCCTAATAGCATCATGGGCTGGGGACCAAGCCTTTAACACATAGGGCTTTGGGGGACATTCCAGACCCACATTATAGCAAGATGCTTTACATCTTTACTTACTTTGCATATTTAATATACAGAGTGCTGCAGTGATTTATCCACAAAGCATCCCCCATATTTAAGATAATTTTCTATATAAACAGGTTCAACTATGGAAATATTAGGTCTCAGTGACAGATTTTGATACACATTGTCAAATTGCTTTGCAATGTACAAGTGATACTGAATGTATAAGTTCAGTATGTGTATCGCTGAATAGTAAGTGTATTATTGAATGTATAAGTTCAATGTACAAGTGATCACTGAATCTTACCTAGGTCACATCTTGAACAATGGGTATGGCAAGTAATACAAGTTAGAACGATTTTCCCAACATTACTGAGGAATAAGATTTTTCACATAGGTACATTTTTTTAGACAACAGAAGCTAATTATTTTAAATAGCAGATGTTAGAAAGCACAATAAGGTGTAATTGCAGTTTTTCCAAAGTACATTACTGCTTCCTAACCTCTTCCAACCACAATGCCTGGGGCGGGGTTGCGGGGTCGGTCTGCTGAGATGAAGGGTTTATCTTGCCTTTGCACTTGGTTTCACCATGAGTGTGTTTTCCTGATGCCTGGGGATTTTCCTGCCTCTCCAGAACTCCATAGCCAGTTAAGTCTTCCCAGCCAGCAAACAAAAATTCCTCTCTTTAGCTATTTCCACATCCCCTGACCTATTCCTTCTATAGTCTCTGATCACTGAAAAGGAAGAACAATTGAATATTGCTTTTGGAAACAAACAACGACCACAAAAAACCCACGCTTGCAACATTATCTGTGTCCAAAGTATCCTATGGAAAGCTGGAGTGTGTTTCATCCAGCCTTAACGTTGGAATAAAGAACTTAGGCTTTGGGAGTTATATTTTTGACTCTCTGAGTCATTTTATACACTGGTCGTGGGTGGAGGCTTGCAAAAGTCTCAATGCTGGATAGATAGGTGGAGAATTATGATTGTATGCTTCAAGAGAAATTTCTGGGGTGGTCCTTCCTGAAGAAAAATTTCCTTCTATTCTTTAGGATCTGCAGGGAAATAGATTCTGCATTTTTCTTTAATAACCTACCTTTTAATGAATTTCATACCCATGTGCAATATTAAAGCTCTTTGTTGAATTTATAAATCCCATTTTTATTAAGCTAGAAATGGCTCCAGCTGCTCTTCCTCTTTCATGTATCAGTGTTGATGTATATTATTTTTTATTAAAAACGTGGGGGCAAATTCCTTTACAATTATCCCTCTGAAGGATAGCATTCATGAAGAGAAGCAATGTGCTCTGTTATAAATCACACATGCAAAAAAGTTAATGTGAAATCAGTCTTTTTTTGAAATGAAATGTCGGATGTTTTATACTAAACAATAAGAACATGATTGCTATTCTTTTAAAAACAAGAAGAGTTTTTTTACAACAAAAAATATCCACAAATTGTGAAAAGTAGTTCAATATTTATCTTTTTGACATTGTTCCAATGTCATCTGGGGCAAATGGAGTCCTCTGGATGAGAGAATGAGTCTGTAGGAAAGTGGCTGTAACTGCAAGTTACATTTTGAATTGTGTGCATTTTATTCAAATGGAATAATAGTTTTACAAATAAAGCAATTCAAATAAATAAAAAAGGACAATCTAATAAACATCTGCATTCCTTCCTAGTACTAGAGATCTTTACTTAATGTTTAAATTCATTTGACTGAAATGATTTTTATTTTTTTATTTTTATTTATTTCCCCTGGGGATCAAACCCAGGGGAAATTAACAACTGAGCCACATCCCCAGCCCTTTTTATTTCATTTATTTTTTTATTTATTTATTTTTTTTGAGACAGGTCTTGCTAAGTTGCTTAGGACCTTACTAAGTTGCTGAGGCTGGTTTAGAACTTGTGATTCTCCTCTCAGCCTCCTGAGCTGCTGGGATTACAGGCATGCACCACCATGCCCAGCTCAAAATGATTTTTAGTAAGTGCTTATTTGAAATTTTACTTGTCTTGTGTACCAACTACTTTTGAGTTCTGAAAGAGATAAGAGGGGAAGAGGAAAGGTCTCTGAAAATAGAGACCATCTCTTTCTACTCTGATGTGGCATCCAAGTGGCCCTTCTTTGGTCCAGTTCCTCCCTCCAGCCACATGGAGCAGATCTCTAGTGAGGAGAGGATGTAGGGAAGGGAGGCAGGAGAGGGTAACCTTTGTATCTCACCAGTTCAGCAGGTTTGTGTATCAAAAGCCAGAAACACGGGCACAAGCTTTTGGGCCTTAACTCTGCCTAAGTATAGCAGGTGGCATATTTATTTTCATGCTCAACGATTTCATTTTTAATGGCAACAACTTGCTCTTCTAATTGTTTCAGTTGATCAGCTTTTTCTTGTCTACTTAAATTCAAATCTTGGATCTTCTTCTCTAAATCTGAAAGAAGAAAATGAAAGAAATGACATACACCCATTTGGTAGATTCCTCCTGGACATCCTCATTTTACCAAACAAAGATTTATGTGTCTTTTCAAGATGTAAAGTTTTGTGCTTTGACCCCATGGATGAAACATCTCTTTCCACCAGCCTTCTCAAGGTCTTCACATACATCAGAGAAAATTGATCTTTTTATCTAAAAATTTTATACCTAAAGGCATTTTTAAAAATGTAAAACTGTAGCTGGTTAGAATTCATTAGAAACAAAGCCCTCAGCAACTTAGTGAGACCCTGTCTCAAAATAAAAAATTTAAAAGGGCTGGGGATGTGGCTTAGTGGTTAAATGTTCCTGGTTCAATCCCTGTTACCAAAAATACAAAACAAAACACAACACAACATTAGAAATGAAAACACTCTTAACAACATCCTTGATTGGATTTAGTGAAGTACCATATTTCCAAAGGTTTGTTCTTATTACTTTAACTTCATTTAGAAACATATGTTCTTTGCTTTAGAGTTTCCCAAATTTTCAGAAAAAAAGACTGACATTTTTATTCGTCATCTTGCCTGCAAACATTGAAGTCCCTGAATTGTAAAGCAAAGTGCTACTTGCTTGCCTCACTCCCATTCCTCCAACAGTTCACAGCTCTATGGGTTGATCTTTCTGTCCATCTACCATTTATTCATTCTTTATTCAACAAGTAGTTGGGAATTCTAGTAAACTTTAATAAGGAGCCCATATAGCAGTGGATAGAAGATCTGTAGAGAGATACAGTTAACAGCAAGATGTGGCCTTTTGGAAAGAGACTCTGACCGTAGGTAGAAGAAGGAAAGTAAATGTCTCACTTCACTTGGTCAGACCACGCCAAATGGGTAGGTTTGGACTGATTTTCACACTGACATGTGTGGAGAAGAAAGAGCCAGATTGCTGAAGACATTTGAAACTGTCCTCTGAACAAATGTTGAGTTAACTGGTGATGTTTCATGTGGAGAAAAGAAGATTCAGGGCATGTGACTTAGCTCTTTGCTAGTACTTGAAAGCCCAGCTTAGGAAAGCAGAGTGGATATGTTCTTTGCCATTCTGAGGAAATAAAATGAAAACCATCAGGTAGAAGCTCAATGAAGAAAGACTGATTCTGAACATTTTAGTGGTCACAGTGGTTCCAAGACTGAAGAGCTTCTGTGGAAGGGGATAAGAGCCACTAGAAACTTCCAAGTAAAGGTCATTTGGGAAAGAAAAGAGGATTCAACATTATATTTTCACTAAAATAATAAAAAAAAGACCTCTGTGTTTCTACCAGGTAAGTTAACATGGCCAAGCTGGCTGCCTCACAGTTCCCCTCCAGGTCTATTCTCCATCCTGCTCTGTATCCTGGAAAGGTGACCTCCATGGATGATGTCACCTGCTTCCTTGAATTCTGGTGTTCATTCACACTTGGCCAGTGGAATGTGCCGGGAAGTGATCAGAGGGGGATCAAGTCATTGGTTTCCATCCCTAACCAGTAGCTGGGTTCTGGCAGCTCTTCGTCTTTTGGCTCCAGTTCTGGTGGGTACCTTTTCCCTAACCCTCCAGTGTTTGCAGGGCCCTTGCAACACTCCTGCTTCCCCCCGCCACTCTTGAAACTGGGCTGGCTTCACGAGTTGTTTGACCAGAAGAAATGAGAAGACATGATGTTGCAGGACCTTAGCAACCTGGCACCTTCTGTTCTCACTCTCACGGAATCCTGAAACCTCTGTGCCATGAAGCAACCTTGGATATAGGCCATGTGGAGAGAGCCCACTACACGTGAGCCATGCCTGTTCCCCAGCTGGCCCATCAGCTGTGTGCAGCTATTTGAGCAATCCAGTTGGGACTTTCAGAGGAACCTCCCTAGCAACCCATGGCAAGGATAGGGTTGTTGTTTTCAAGTCATCAGATTTTGGGGTGGTTTGTTATATAGTGAATATGTAACCGAGATGATTCTACTTATAAATACATTATCCAAAACTGTGGTCAATATGCTTTCTATTTCTTGCTGGAACCCTGACAGAAAGTTTTATGAGGGACCCTGGCTGCAGACTGGGGTCTATCTGCCACTCTTAAATCTTTTTTTTTTTTTTTCCCCTTTCTTGGTACTGGGGATTGTTGAACCCAGGGGCACTCCACCCCAGTCCTTTTTATTTTTTATTTTAAGATGTCTCACTAAGTTGCCCAGGCTGACCTTGAACTTGCGGCCTCCCAAATTGCTGCGATTACAGGTATGTGCCATGCTGCCTGGCCACTTAACTTTGATGCTGCCAAAGGTTCTCTTGGGATGCCATTGGCATCTCTTCCTAATAAATGTTCTGCCCCTTCTCAAGCAGAAGAGTATGGCAGATAGCCAAACCAATGTCTTATTTTTCTATCTTGTTGAGTGGTAAAAATAGCTTTATAGTAAAAACAGAAAATAAAACAGAATGCTTATTTTAGACTCTGAGAAGTCTTCTAACCTAAACTTCTCTTCTAACCCAATTGCATTAACTGTAAATTTCAGTTAATGTGGGTAAGTGGAAACAATTTGGACTCTAACATAAAATATAGTACACAAATAGTCTTCCTATGTTTTTGCTCTGATAGTAAGGACCAAGGTCTGAGAATAATGAAAACTGGTTTTCATGGTATTGGATATAGAATTTAAGGTTAAAAAAAAAAAAAAAAACTCTGCCTTTCTGAGTCTGTCCTAGGATTTCCTTTAAAAATAATATTTTTCTGGAAAATGTTGAAAAATGAAAAAAAAATTACCCACAAGCCCACTATTTTTAAGATAATTATATAAATGTAAAAACACAGTGGTTTCCTCTTCACCCCACTGTCTCTCCAGAGATAAGTAATGTTAACAGTTTGGTGTGTCTTTTTCCTATTTTGGCCCAGACCCATGTTGCATTTTTGCTTTTTTTATGTCATAGTGATGACAACTGTTGTAAGGCCAAAGTCTCATTTTATAATGAAGAAGTGTCTCCAAGTAAGGAATCTTGTCTGGTTTAGTATTTCAAGAGTTACTTCTATTCCAAAAGAATATAATTAGTTTTAAAGCTTTGGGAGACAATAAATATGACCACAAGTAAGACTATACAACTCGTCACTTGATATTTCTTGACTAGAGGTAGTTGAGGACTTGATGATTGCTCAGAAAAGTCATGAATATCAGTTGTGGAGAAGAAGATTCTGATTTACTTTCTGATTGTACGTGTTTCATGTTTACTACACTTTGAATGCATTGGAATTTTCATTTTAATCAAAATCCTTGTCCAAAGAAAATGATTCCTTTTGAATTGCTGCCTACTAATCTATGCTAGATGACCTACTGCATTAGAGTCATACTGAACCCACAAGAGTAATTTACATGAGAGGAAAAATAAGCCACTTAGCTTAGGACAGGGACTCTCAACCTCACCACTGTTAAAATTTGGGGCAGCTGTCCTGTGCTTTGTAGTATGTTGAGCAACATCCCTGACCTCACAAGCAAAACTTTCTTCAGATACCTCACCTCTAGTTGAGAACACTGAGTTATGAAAAGGACATTGCAAAGCAACCAAAGGGAATCTCAGTTTGTTCTGATTAATGCAAGGCTGGTGCCCAGCATCTACCTTTATAGGTAAATTCACGTGCAAAAGTCTTGTTACTTTGCTGTCCTGGAAACACAAGACCAATTCCTACTTCACCCTGCTCAGCAGATTTACGAGTAGTTAAATTGGGTCAATGATAAATTGCAATTGGCATAAATTCTATAAGGAAGGTGGAATATTAGGATGTCATGGTGAGACTGGTGGGGTGGGTACAAGATAGATAGATACCTGTTATTCTTTTCATCTTGTCCTCTGTATCCCCAGCCAACTTCATGGCGGCATCTTTTAGCTGTTGGACTCTTCTGATTGTTTCCTTTGTCAGTCCTGTAGCCCGCACCTCATGTTGAATAACAGTGTACTGTTTTTTCAGCTCAAGAAACTCCTGTAACAGAGTCACACTCCCATCATCAGAAAGCATCCATAAAGCACCTACATAGGCAGATGATTCTCCTAATACCCTTCATATAAGGAATAACAAGGAAACTGTAACCCAGTCAGTGTTCCAGAGTTAACCTGATATTTCCAAGGGGATTGTATTTGCATGTTTGCCTTTTTTCAGGTTGAAAAAAATTCTTAGTTTCAATTAATTAAAAGTAAACTTCTTTGCTATGAAATATCAGTCATTATTGCATGCTAAGGCAATTGCCTGTGAGGCACTGTTTGTCCTACACTATCTTAAGGATGGAAAATACAGAAGACAGAAATGATCTAATTGACAAGATTCCTTGACAAGACTCGTTCAGATGACTGAATAGTTGGATATCTTCAAGATGAACACAGCGGTGAGGATTTAGAGGCAGTAAGGATACATTCTTTGGTGCAAAAAGGTAAGAGGAGGTTGTAAGGAGGCAGGAAAGGAAGAAGTGTTAGTATGAAGGGATCTCCTGGAAATAGGATGAAAATCTTTGGGGTGAATGTGTGGTTGACCATCTGGAAGGTTAAGCAGCTAAAAAAGACCAGAGCCAGCCATGCAGTATTGAAGTAGGATACAGGTGAGCAGGAAACCCCTTTCTCAACATCTGCTCTATAGAAAATGTTCTCAACCTCTAAGTCAGTGGAAATTTTACACAGCGCATTAGGAACTAAAAGCAAGAGAACAGGCAATTGGAAAAACACTAACGTCTTTCTTTTGTTTAAGCAACTGTATTAATGCATCCAACCAAAGATTTCTGGCAAGAGGATGAGTTGATAGGTTCTTTCAGCAATCTAAATTAATGGGCCACTTTCTGCTACCATCTAAGCTAACCCACTCTTATGTTTGTAACTTGATCTTTATGGGGATGACTTTCATTTACTGTTTTCTTTCATTTTCTTTCTTTTTCTTTTCTTTCTTCTTTTTTTTTTTTTTTTTGTATTGGGAAATGAACTCAGGGCACTTAACCACTGAACCACATCCCCAGCCATTTTTATTTTTTGAGACAGGGTCTAAGTTGCTTAGGGCCTGGCTAAGTTGCTAAGGTTGGCCTTGAATTTGAAATTGGCCTCAGCCTCCCAAGTCGCTGGGATTACAGGCATACACAACCATAACTGGCTTCATTTACTGTTTTCTTTATATGTTAAGTGACTGAATTAGAGTAAAGGGTAGATACATACAACATAGAAAAACAACATAAATTGTGAGAGTATGAGAGTTCAGGAAAATTTGGATTTATGGACTATTTGATATCACCGAGAATGCTCATATGGGCAGATGGGGAGAAAATACTCCAAGATTTAGTCAGTGGCCTCTGCCCTCTACAGGGACAACCTTCCTCTGCACAAGATCCTCCGTGCATCAGGATCCCTAGAAACATGTACCATGTACCACTGAGCATGGATGAGCACTAAAGGAAATGCTGAGAAATGGCACAGAAGTCTGGAATTAAAGGATTATCCTTCAAAAAAGCACTGTTTGTCTGCTTTTGGTGGAAGCGGTAGGGCTTAATGACCTTCTCAGCACCCCCAGCATGGCGACGGGCAGATTCAGCCTGAACTTTCGCCCTGCCTGCTTGGTCTTGGTTCCTTTGCCACTTGGTCCGCAGCAGGGAGAGTCCATCCTCCTGCTCTGTTAGCTTCTTTGCTAAGTCAAGTTGCTTATTCTTCATTTTCTTGGTTTGCTTTTCAGCCTGTTGTTGATTTAAAGACCAGAAAAGACAAGGCTCTTTATTAAGCAAACAAGAAAATAAATTATATTAACCTCTCAAAAAAAAAAAATTAAACTAGGTGGAAAGAAAAATAGTGTCTTCACCTTTAATGTTGCATTTATTTTAGAAAGGGTATAATAAAACATTTTAGATGTACTAAGGTGTTGAAAAAAATATGGCAAATATCCATGGACCCACCAGTCGGTTTAGGAATAAAGCCCTGACCCTGAGACAGAGCCCTCTGTGTCCCACTCCCAGGCCACCTCCTTTCCTCCCCAAAGGCAGCCTCTAGCCTGAATCTACTCTTTGCCATTCCACCACCTATTCCATAGGCTTTCTGCCACACCCTACACAGTATTCCCATCAATATGTACTAGTTCTAAAATGTTTTAACCTTATGCAAATATATCATCGTACATTCTGCAAGTTGAGTAAATTCAAAGTTATGCTTTTGCAGGTTGTCTAAGTTACTTTATTTGTCTCTAGTTTATTCATCATTGCATTGTTTGAGTGTATAAAAATATATCCAGCCAGTGCAGGTGGCATCTACACTTTTCCCCCTTACAAACAACAGTAAACATCTTACACTTGTGTCCTATGTCAGTGACTGTATTTGTCACATCCAAAAGTCTTATTTAATTATTTTCAGATCTTTTGTTCACTGATCATACTCACACCTTCTTTGGTTTTGTAAACATGATAAACCCTCTTATTTTGTCTTTTATATTCCATAGCAGTAATATCCATAGTCCCTTGCATTCTGATTCTGTTATTTATTGTTTCTGATGACTCTTGTTTAAGGCAATTTGTTTCTTTATGTGTTTGGGAAGAATTCCTGGAATTTGTTTCTTTATGTGTTTGGGAAGAATTCCTTGGCTTTAAGGTCATTCCTTCAGAGAGGATTTTTGTTTGCCACTGTCAGGCATGTGGGGGGGGGGCACTTTGAAACCAGGACCATTTATTTTTTATTTTTATTTGTTCTCTTTTTAGATAGACATGGCATATTTTGACATATTAAACATACATGGAGTATAACTTCCCATTCTTGTGGTTGTACATGATGTGGAGTTACACTGGTCGTGTATTTGTATGACTAGGACCATTTTTAATGACAGTTCTAGCGTGGGTTTTTGGGTAATGTGACTTTAAGTCCCAAACTCATATGAGAGCCAGACTGTGTGGTTACTCCTCTATTCAGAAGCAAGTTTCCTTATTGGCTGTTGTGTGTATGTGTGTGGTAGTTTTAACATTTCACTGAGGGTTTTTTCCTTCTGTGTCCCTGCTCTATGCAGGGGTCTTGTTTCCTGCTTGCATGGGCTTTGTTTTCTGTCTGTTATGCATGGCAACCATCAAACCCAAAAGCTACAACACACCAGGGATTGACAGATTCCCTGAGCCTGCTGTCAGGATAGTGCTTGATTAGCTCTCTGGGTTCATGTTTTCCTATCATTTTTTGGCCTCTGAGAATTCTCAGGGTTTTTTTTTTTTCTTTCCTAATATAGCTATACATCTACAATTTTTAAGTAACCTATCTAACATTTCTAGTTCTTTTTTTTTTTTTTTTTTTTTACTAGAGGGCTCCTTTGGGTATTGTCCACCATCTTTTTAGTATAAAATCCCTTCCCGTGTCCTTGGACATGTGTGGCAGTTTTTCTGGAGCTGGAGTGTACACACTTTTTCTATAAAGGGACAGATAGTAAATGTTTTACCCTTTGTGGTTTGTAATTCTCTGTTGCAACTATTCAACTCTGTGCCATTGCAGTGTAAAAGCAGCCATAGACAACATGGCCATGGCTGGATCTTGCCAATTCCTATTCTAGAGCATGTGTCTAGAAGGGAAGAACCTAGGAGTCTCCCTTTCTTGCTACCCTGTGTATGCAACCCTTTTCTATCTAACACTTTTATTTCCTGGTGTGTTGCCACTCATTCTGCTGCTTTTTAATTTTCTTCTCAAGATGCACGTAGTAGATGTACAAGACACAACTCAAGAATGGGGATATGACAGAGGACGGAGGCAAAGCCTTCTCACCATGGAACTGGGTCCTGCTCTGTCTTCTACCTGCCAGGCTTCCTCTCCCTGCACCATCACAGGGGTAGACTATGGCCTACTCCCAACCAACTCTGGATGGAACACATTTATTTAGTTGAGATATTCTTTTGGTTTTTGAACACTCTGACAGAAGTGCATACAAGTTAAGTTACAAAAATCTTGCAACAATTAACTCTTCCTTTCTTTGATTTGTGAGCTTTTACAAGCCTGTTCCTTTTCATGAGTCCTGGCCTCAGATCTACTGTTAATTAGCTGTGTGACCTGAGATAATCTTGTAGCCTCCCCGAGTCTTAGTTCCCTCAGTTACACGTTGGTGATAGCACTTGCCTCATTCCCTACAATTGGTTATAACTAAATGAAATAATGCTTGGAGGGCTTGGAAGAACATAAATTAAATGCATAATCATGTCAACATGAATGTAACAGTACTATATTAATGTAGAACATTAGTTTAATGCTTAATCCCACTCAGATCTTAATTTATCTCCATAATAATCTTAGCAGACAGGTAAGACAATTGTGGCATTGCCATATGTAAAAACTACTGTACTGTTTCCATCCTCATCATTTATTTCAGCTTAGTTTCAAAAAAGGTAGATAAATACCTGCAGTACATTCTTTTTTATTTTTGTTATCTCAGCAGCCAGCTGTGCAATAGTAGAGTTTTCCTGTCCTTGAGTGATCTGAGCTTGTTGCAACTTGTTCAATGTTTTGTCAAGGTTTAACAAGACGGTTGCTGCTTTCCTAAGGTAAGATATTAACATATCAGATTAGATAAATATGCAATTCTTCATTTACTTCACCTTGAGAGTTCACTCAACTCAATCAAAAACCTTCACTGAATTCTTTAGGAAGTCAATTTAAATTCCTCTTAAGCAAGGCAAAATACTGAAGTTTTCATTTTGAGAAATAGATATATTTAAATGCCAATACACACGTGTGCGTCATACACACACACACACACACACACACACACACACACGCAATCTAGTAGAAACAGATTTATTTGCATAAAGAAACTATCATCAGTTCATTCCAGCTCTCTGATTTCTCAAACACACGTACGCTGCCCTCTCTAGGTGTTTGCTGGAGCGGGGGCAGGCGAGTCAAGAGGCCCCACAGAAAGCCAGAGAGGACTAAAGGCTCTGCGTTGCAGGCTGTGTTTATTCAGGGTTATTTAAGCTTTGCTGACATTCCAGCCACACAGGGGCCCAGTCAAAGGTTAAAATCACAAGCATTCCAAGTGATACAGACTATTTTACAGAAAGTAGCTCACCTCAAGTCAACATTCTCCAGATACTGAGATCTACAGGCTCAAAACTACCTTGAACAGAATGTACTAAGTGACTGAAATATTTGAATATTTGAATGTACTAAGTGACCTTTGCAGAAGCATCCTTAGAAGTGTTTGTGCCCAAAGCAGAATTATCTGAACTGCAAAATATCCTCTGTCCCATCCCAACCATCCTCTACCCCAAGTGGGAATCTTTTTCCCTTTCCAGACTTTGGGAATCTTCCCTCCTCCCAACATTAACTCCCCACCCCCACCATCTCACTTCTGTAACATACCCAGAGCACTATGCTGTTTCTTCTATTTCCTACATATATGTATGTATTTTTTCTATATTGTTTTTTCCTTTATATTTTCAATGTACTGCAAGTTTAGAAAGTAACAAAAAAAAAATGAAAAAGAGAAAAATTCTAGTAATTCTACCACCTTGAAAGATATTGGCATATTTGAGCATTTTATCCTAGATTTTTTTTTCTTTTCATGATTGAATTCCTCTTCCATGTGCAACTCAGTTGCTTAATTTAAAAAGCATTACCATTACACTGACAAAATCTCTGCATATTATTAAAAATCTTTTATCAACATTTTTAATATCTGTCTAATCATATTGTACTTACTTAAGCTTCCTGGTTTTAAATATTAAAACTGGAAGGGGCCAGGCGCCATGGTGCATGCCTGTAATTTCAGCAGCTCTGGAGGCTGACGTAGGAGGATCAGGAGTTAAAAGCCAGCCTCAGCAACTTAGTGAGGCCCTAGGTAACTTAGCAAGACCCTGTCTCTAAACAAAATACTAAAAGGGCTGAGAATGTGGCTCAGTGGTTAAGTACTCCTGGGTTCAATCCCTGGTACCTAACAAACAAACAAATTTGGAAGGAGTTAGACTTGCAGATGCATCTGGTACCCTTCATTTGTAGAAGAGGGTGATGAGGCAGTGAAGGTAGCCCAGGTTTCAACCCTGATGAGTGTCCAGAAATGGTGCTGGATGTTCATGTTACTGTCCAACTGATGATGTGACCTGACACACAGCACTCCACACTTACAAAAATATCTTTATAATGCCTTTTTGCTTGGCTAAGTCAACAGGACAAAAGGAGGCAAGAGTTAGTTAACCCTGTATACCATAGATTCCATTTTACTCCTATGTTATTCCTGGGGCATAGTTTCAATTTCTTCTGTTCTCTACCATCATATCTTTTTACTGTAGTCTTTTATTAAATTAAGATTTCCAAAGTACTGCTTATTATAATAAGCCAAAAATCACCAAAAATGGGCAAAGAAGGGAAAATGACATCAGATTTCAGCCACCTGTTAAAATATGGGCATATAATTAGTATATGGCATTTACTGGTACACATTGGTATTAAGAGTCTTCACCCACTGGAAGGGTATTTAGAGTTTTAGCAAAATAGAAAGCAAGCATCCCTGAACGCTGCCTCCCAAATACCCAGCTTCCTGGGGCACCTCCAAAAAGAGTTTAGCCTTTAATTTGGACACCAATCTATCAGAGCATAATTTCACTGTACTTTATAGCTCCCTGGGCAAACATTTTTCAGATGGCTTTTAGCAGATGGTCTGTTAAAGCAAGATGAGAATATTAATACTGCACTTACTCAGCTGCTTTAGCCTTTACCAAAAGCTTTTGGGCTCCACCTGCTGCTTTTTTAAGCTTGTTCACTTCTGTCTTGTAGTCCTCACAAATTTGCATAAGTTTCTGTATTTTTTCAAGTTCATGGGTTAGGTCTTGCGACGTTAGTGGTAGGTAGATGTCAAGCACATGATTTGCAACCTTCTCTATGTCTTCTGGAGGCACATTTTCCTCTTAAACGAGAAGGTGGATTTTAGCTCATCATATTTCTTAGCAAACTCCATATCTTGTACACATAAACACAACAAACTCAAGTCAAATACCCTTGCATTTGATATCGTGTCCCTAGAATACAGGGTCTAGATTGCATATGTCCCATAGTTGCTCTTCATCCTCAACCTTCTCTTGCCCTGGAAGAAATGCTGCTTGTGTAAGTGCTGAATACTTACTGAGCAAATGTGTGTCAGAAAAATGGAAAACTAAAGACTCGGAACACTGTGCATATGCTCCAAAATATCCCCCCAGGAATTCTTTATTGTACCGATTGAAAGCAGAAAAAAATGTTTAAATGCCTGCCATTAAAATTTAAACACAGTGAAATAGAGAGAGATGAGGCACTGGGTATGAAGTCAACACAACTCGATTCTGGTCCTCCGTGACCATAAAAAGGCTCACAATTTTTGCTCATCTATAGAACTGGGCAACTACTCCTGATGCTACTGTTCAAAGACCTGTTTTTAGAAAACATCTATTCCTTGATTTTCAGAAAAGTGAAACTGGTCTCCTTTAAGAACTGAAGTGGAAGACAGCAGTTAGGGTGTGGTGTCCCAAGCATCTGTCACTCTCCAGCTCCTGACTGAACACCCATTATGTACAAGGCACAATGTTGAGTCCTGCAGGGAAAACTAGAGATGGGTTAGACATAGGTCTTATTCTTGAGGCTTTAAGGGCAGTGGGGATATAGAAGTCCAGGGTATACAAATATTGATCATAAAGCAGAAATGGTAAATGAGACAAAATGCTGTGGATTCAGAGGAAGGAGAAAATACTTCAGGAAAGACTTCAAACAGGCATTGAAACTGGGTCTTGGGGGATTCAGGTTAAACTGACAGAGTGCATAGAGTGTGGGGAGGGATAAGAGGCTAAGCCGAGCAGCTTGCAGAAAGCCAAAGCTCAGGGTGGTGCAAGAAACAGTGCATGTGTTGAAGGGCATCTAAATTGGCTCCATAGCTTGGCTATTGTGAATTGAGCTGCTATAAACATCAAAGTGACTGTGTCACTGTAGTATACTGATTTTAAGTCCTTGGGTGTAGATAGAAAAGTGAGATAACTGGATCAAATGGTGGTTCCATTCCAAGTTTTCTAAGGAATCTCCATACTGCTTTCCAGAGTGGTTATACCAATTTGCAGTCCCACCAGTAATGTATGAGAGTACCTTTCTCCCCACATCTTCATCAACACTTTATTTTTACTTCTATTCTTGATCATTACCATTCTGACTAGAGTGAAATGGAATCTCAGTGTAGTTTCAATTTGCATTTCTCTAATTGCTAGAGATGTGAACATTTTTTCATATATTTTTGACTATTCATATTTCTTCTGTAAAGTGTCTGTTCAGTTCCTTTGTCCATTTGTTGATTGGGTAGCTCAATTCACAATAATGAAGCTATGGAACCAACCTAGGTGTCCTTCAACTGATGAATGGATAAAGAAAATGTGGTACATATATACAGTGAATATTACTCAGCCAAAAGAAGAATGAAATTATGGCATTTGCCAGCAAATGAATGGAACTGGAGGTTATCATGCTAAGTGAAGTAAGCCAGTCCCAAAAAAATAAAGGTTGAATGTTCTCTCTGATATGCAGATGCTAACACACAACAAGGGAGGGTGGGAAGGGGAAGAATAAAGTCCATTGGATTAGACAAAGGGGAAGGAAGGGAAGGAAGTGGGGAGGTGAATAGGAAGAACAGTAGAATTAATTGGACATAAATTTCCTATCCTTGTATTTGAATACACAACCAGGGTAACTCTGCATCATGGACAACCACAAGAATAGGATCCTAACTAGAATAAGTTATACTCCATGAATGTGTAATATGCCAAAATACATTCTACTGTCATGTATATCTAAAAAGAACAAATAAAATAAAAGAAGCAGTGCATGACAACCAGGCACAGTGGTTGCTGTGGAGCAACCCAGTGACTCTGAAGGCTGAGGAGGATTACAAATTCAAAGCCAACTTCAGTAACTTAGTGAGGCCGTAAGCAATTTAGTGAGACCCTGTCTCAAAATAAAAACCAAAAGGGCTGGGAATGTGTCTCAGTGGGATGTCACCCCTGAGTTCAATTCCCAAGACCAAAAAAAAAACAAAAAACCAAACAACAAAACAGAACATGGACAAGAAGGTACTAATATAATCCCCAGAAACATTGAGATAGAAGAAAACACTTGGCCATGGGAATCTCTTATAAATATTAAAGATTAATGAAGGGATTGCAGAGATTATAATGGACACCCCAACTGTCAATTCACTCACATGGAGAATGTTAAATGATTAAATTTGGAAATGTTCATGGAAAAGGAAGCCAAAGATTAATTCCACATTGTGTTGTATCTTAACTGCCTTATTTGCTCGGCATGGTTTCAGATCAATTTCCTAATACAGTATTTGATTTATCTTTAATAGTTCTTTGGAGTTTAGGCCAAACCTTTCTCAAAATACAGTACAACTAATGTGGAATCAAATAGTGTCTTTTACTTAGTCACAGAGAACCAACAAATAACTTGGCATCAGTAACAGTTAATGATCTGTTAGTATATTTTATACAATAGCAAGCTGGCATTTAAAAAATGATTATTATTTTCATTTGTCATGTCTTGATGTCATATCAATTCTGTCAGCAAAGTAAATTACTTAATCCTGACACTGGGACATCTGATAGAGTCATCATGTTGGAATTTCTTTTTTTCAAAAAAGTAAGAAAACTTTAAAGAATGAATTCATTTGTTTGGAATTTTAACTAAATTCTAGGATTTATCACTAAATTAATCTTATATAGAAAGTCATAATTTTTTGGCCCAGAGTTAATATTTTGAGATTATTCTTGTTAACTAATTTAGAACCAAGGGGTACATAATTTTTCTGATTTAGGAATGTCATTTCTGATTAATGTAATTTAGATTTGGTTATAATGCTTGAGTATGAATTTTTAAAAGCGAAGAAACAAAAATAATTCTCATATTGTAAACATATTACCTAACAAAAAGTTCTTCACTTTTTTGATTAAAAGATTCAGTTTTTCTTCTTCAAATTCACTTTGGTTTTTCATATTTGCCAGTTTCTCATTTAGCTGCAAGACATTGTTTTTGGAGACTTCTGCCAGTTTATTTATATTTTTGATCTGGAATAAGGGAAAAAAAAAACAATGAAGAAAGTATGAAAAGACTAAGCATATTCCCTGATATTTAATTACCTAGCTGAATCAAATAAAACTGTCACTGAAAACTAAATAGAAGTCTAGACACTTAAACTACAAATTCATTTTAAAGGACTCTTAATTGGCGATTAATATCTGTTTCATTATCATGTTTTCCCAGTAGCATAAATTTGCCTTTTATAACATTGTCAGTGATCAGAATGTTATTTGAAAACATTATAAACCTAGCACTAATACATTTTCCTAATATCAGTCGAAAACACGAGCTCTGTTTTAATGAGACTTTTACATTCTCCAACGACTTGCACAGAACTCACCAGGACTCCTTGCCTGTGTGGCCACCATGTTTAACAGGTTGAGAAAGGTTTCTTTTATTTAAGTTAAAATAGTTACTCTTCTAAACATTCCTTCACTTCAAGTAACGTACTTTCTTTGAAAGCTAACAAGAAAGCATTCTTTCTCTTAATAAATGAGCTTGACCTGAGAGTGGGCTACAAAGATAAATTCCAAACACTTTGTGCTTTGGTGGAGGAACTGATAGGCTAACAACCAGAAGTGCAAATTCTTAATTGTGATTTGAGAAAGGTCATGGGCATTTTCTTGGGATTCCAACAAATTAGAGAGAGCCGGGAGAAAAGCAGACAGCAATAGAACAATATTGCCAACAAGCTGAGCTTTAGTGAATAAATTAATTGTGACAGAAATAGGGCCAATTAGGATCAAATATAATTAGGGGGGAAATATACCTGCCTTTATTTCTCCACAAAAGAAACCTCCTTAATTTGAGCCATAAAGATTTTGTGAAAAAGGATGTATGTTTTGGTCATTAGCAAGTGATAAAATAAAAAAGAAGCATTTACATGATGAAATATATGTATCTTAATTTTTTTTTTTGAGAGTTGGTCCTTAATTCTCTAGACCTGTCTTAATTTTAAAATAGGTTGCTATCTATTTTAATGGGTATGGATAGCAGTAAAATGCAAATTCCAGAGATAAATATTCTAGACAGGAAAGCACCAAGTGATAGATGAAATCTCAGAGTAGATTAGTTGATACCATATTCAGAAAGAAAGAGATTGCTAAATTATTTCACTCTTAAAACATCTCTCTGCAATCCATCTCTGTCACAATTGATTGTTGAGAATTCTCTCACAATCTCTTCTGGCACTCTTCTGCCTTCTAATCAAGAGGAAAACAGTACACCATTCTATCAGCATGGCAATCCCTCTCTCATCCTTGTCCAGTCTCCCATTTATGGGCTGGTTAAGCCAGATTCTGCTAATACAGACTTCAGGGGTTATCTTTTAGCAATGATACCCTAACACTATTATTAACTTAATGATAAAATCAAGCTGCAATCAAGGTTCGAGGATGTATTTTTTTTTTTTTTGAAGAAGGAGCAATATAAGAGTTTAAAATTATATAAAACAATTCAGTTGAACCACTGGGACTTAAGACCAGGATTTGCAGTCATGACTGCTGCTGTATTCCCAACTTCTAGATCAGTGTCTGGCACATGTTTGCATATTTGTACATATCAGTGTATATTTGTGAAAACAATGGAGAACTACATATAAGTGAAAAACTATGTAGCAATACAAAATTGTGACCATGTATACAGAATTGTTCATCATTTAGTACATGTAGGAATATTTCTGGCTTGGGTCATCAGATACTTGCTCTAGAACTTGGACTCTATAGCAAATAGACAAGGATGTCAGGGATGTGTATGTGTTTTTCTAGGCTGCAGTTCTCACTCAAAACCCTAGCTTGATCCTCTACAGTTCTCTTAATTCTGAGACCCAGAGGTCCTTGCATGCATTTCTTTTTTGGTTTGGGAGCTGGCTTTTCTTACTCACAAATGAAAATGATGGCTGAGAGATATTCAATGCATGTTAGTTTTAAAAATGCCAGTCCTTAAATTTTTTCTTCTTTGTCAATGGCTCTATGTGCATTGTCAAAATACAAGTTGTATCATTATTGTTTTCAAAAACCAAAGAATTCAATGCATCTGGGGTGGGGGGAACTAAAGAAGGGCTAGGGATGCAACTCAATGGAGAAGCACTTGCCTAGCATGTCTGAGAGCTTGGTTTTATCCCCAGCATCAGGAAAAAAGAAGGAGAGGAAGGAGAAGGAGAAGAATAAGAGTAAGAATCACCTAAAGAAAGCTGGGTGATTAAATATGATCCTCATTTATAAATATGACCAGAAAATAAACAGAGACAATCATAATAACTTTATCATGTCTATCAACATAGGAAGGAGTTCAAAGCCTAAGTGTATATTCCTATTAAAATATTTTCTAACATTAAATTCTAACATGAAAATTTGTGTACTCAGTAGAATTTCAAATATATCTTTGAATTTATGAAAAATTATTCTTTGCTTTGAGAGAGCTATAGGTTTCAAAACTTTAAGGCTACCTTTCTATGTAATGTTTGCTATTAAAACAAAAGTCCACACAAGTCTATGACCTACAAAAATATTCCTTGAATTGTTTCTCTTTTCTTTCTTTAATACACACACATACATACACACACTCAATGTTCACATTTACATCTATATTTTAATATTAGAATACCTAATTTTTCAGTCACTCGAACACCCAAAATGTAGAATCTCTCACTTGGAAGTTAAATGGCACTTTAAAATTTCTCAGTTTTCTTTATTGTTACAACTTTACAAATCAAGCAAGAGAAGAGATTATATACCTGATTCTTCAATCCTTGAGCCTGGTTGTTCAAATTACGAACCACAGATTCTGTCTCCTGGGCTTTTTGGAGGGCGTTGCTTGAGAGGGTTAGAGAGCCATTACAGTTGGGACCACCACATCGCCTGTGACCCTCAGTGCCCTTGCAGAGAGCGCCCCCACAGGGCGAGAGACTACATGACAAGTTCCCTGGTTCTCCACACACCTCAGAGGAGAAAAGATTTATGTTAAAAGACAACCTGCTGGAGGTTTTCTAACACCACTGAACTCTTTGAAGCAGGGCATTGCTTTATTCATGTAAGTTTCTTCAATGATTGTTCAAGATTAGTAAATGGGGTTGGCCAATTAAGTGTTTCCTAGGTAACTAGGTAAACTGAATAACTACCTAAATTATTTCCCAGTGTTGCACCAATACACCATTTTGTATTTTGGGGAAAAATAGTCAAATTTTAGGGTTTCTATGCTAATTTAATTGTTATTCTTTTAAAAACAATGGGTATTAATTTAGCTGAGCACAGTGGTGCATGCCTATAATCCCAGCAACTTGGGAGGCTAAGGCAGGAGGATCCCAAGTTTGAGGCCAGACTCTGCAAGTTAGCAAGACCTTGTGTCCTGAAAATAAAAATATAAAAATGACTGTGAATGTACCTCAGTGGTAAACAGCCCCTCAGTTCAATCCCCAGTGCCAAAAAAAAAATAGGTATTAACTCTTACTTATAATGAGTAAAAGGAGTGAATGCCCACAATTTGTACCATTTTGGAAAGAGTAAATAATATAAAACAATAAAGTTAAGCAATAATATTTTAATTTTAATTAATTTAATTAAATTAAATTTTAATTAATTTAATTAAAATTAAAATTAAATATAAACATATTTATATATTTTGATAAAAGATATATTATATATTATTTATATATTATATATTTGAATTGCTCACACCCTTTATTAATCTAAATTTAAAGTAAGTAAAAAATAAAGTATAAGACAGGGAGATACAATTGAAAAGGTTTGTATACCACGTAGAATCCATTAACACTTTTACAGACCATTATGAATATTTACCTTCTCGTTCAATATTTGGATTTCTGGTATCTTAATCTGCTTTAACTTTTCCAATGACAAAGTTTCTTTTGAGGTCAGTGTATCTAAAATGGTAAGCAAGCTGGTCCTGGTGTTTTCAGAGTTATTTATGATGGAACCAGTTTTATTAGTTTTCTTTTCAGCAGCTGATGATATGTGGTAATACTTCTTGATGTTTTCCAAGGAATCTATATCAACACAAATTGAGGTAAGATAAATTCTGTGAAAAATGAATGTATCATCTTTCACAATGATCATTCCACAGTTTGACTACTTACTGTCTTGGTCTAAATTTTCACTACAAAATTTCAAAATCCTCTTGCTTGATTTTGCCTTTAATGAGGTAGAAGACAGATAGTGTAATAGATCTGGACATAAGAGATACACAGCATTGACATTCAAGTCCCCTGGGATGGGTTTATCCACTCTCTACTGCCTGGGTATGTCTTAGAGCAAATCAGTTAATCTCTTAGATTTTGTTTCCTTATTTGAAAATCTCTGAAAATACTTCATGAGGATCAAGTGAGATAATACAAAACATTCTGTAAAATGTGCCACAAATATAAGGTGTTCACTATAAACACCTATATAAACTAATATGATAGAACAATTAAGTTTACTTGACTGTATAGACCAGCAGTGATAAACTATTCAGCAAAATCCAGAGAATTGATGTTTTAGGCTTTGCTGGCCATGATGTTTTTGTCCTAATTACTCAACTCTGACATTGTAAAGTGAAAGCAACACAGGCAAGATTGTGTTTTAATGAAATTTTATTTGCAAAAGGAGCTTACTGTCAGGAATTGTCCTAGGGCTGCAGTTTACAGACCCCTGATGTTGAGGCTGATAATGTTAACTAAGGATAATTTGTTGAGTGTTTTCTTTTTCTTTTTCTTTTCTTTCCTTTCTTTCCTTTTCTTTTTGTTTTTTTTTATACTGGGAATTGAGTCTGGGGGTGCTTTACCACTGAGCTACATCCCCAGCCCTTTTTTATTTTTTATTTTGAAAAAGGATCTTGCTAAGTTGATTAGTGCCTCATTAAGTTGCTAAGGCTGGTCTTGAACTTGCGATCCTCCTATCTCAGCCTCCCAAATTGCTGGGATTACAGGTGTGTACCAGAGCACCTGATTGCTAGTTGTGTGTTTTCTATATGCTTATACTTCATTTTCTTCTTCAGTCTTCAGCAAACACAATGAAGAATATATTTATGTAATCATTCTCATTATACAAATTAGAAAACAAAGGCTCTGGTGAGGTAAGTTATTTGCCAAGATCTCACTGGAAAGATAGTTAGCCAGGATTTGAACCCAGGTAGTTTGACTCTAAAGCCTGCATTCTTAACACTTCCGTTTTCTGTGTTTGTGATAAAACGTGAATTCATGAATGTAATAAGGTATATTTTAATAGAAATTAACATACATTAGACTTTTACACTGTACCTCCACATTTTGGGAACAGAGGACCAAGGTCCTCATCTTTACTCCCTACATAAGCATATCTAAGCACGAGATAACCACACCTTATCTTTTAAACTTTCTGGTTCTTACCATTGTCATACTCTTAATATATCATGTTTCTCATTTATCATGAAAAAAAAATAAGAGCACATTTCTATTTCTTGGAATGATTTTTGACTTTTATTTATATGACAGATTTATCTCCATCCTGTGAGACTCTGTTCAATTGCCACCTACTCCCTGAAGCCTTTCCTAATAAGCCCATGAAGAATTCAGTTCTTGTTATTCTGCTTCCAAAGCAGTTGCTAGTGTTAACATTGTTTCTATTCCTGTCTCCCACAGCAGACAGGAATAACTCAAGGGCAGGTCCTTGCTCTGTCATTGCCATATCTCTCTACTCACCAGCATAGTTTCAGGAATAGAGAAAAATCTGGGTAACTACTATTGGATTGCAAATTCAAGAGGACTGGCATGTAGGTAGTTTCACTTTATCCTCCCTGGCTTGGGGTGACCTCTGATGGATCTTGAGTTCTTTCAGTGGGCACTTTATTCCAGATTAGGAATATGAGTAAATTGTGCTAAGCATCATTAATAGATCTGTGGTAGAACTTATTTCACTAAAATTTAGGCATTCTTTAGGGAAATTGGGCATTCCTAATTGCTATATTTTTTGCTCCCTCTTTTGGGTTGAAATTAGATGAAAAACATGTGCACACACATGGACTAAAGCAAAGCAGCAATGTTTATGTCTTGACATGGGTTCATATATATTTTCTCCTTTCTTCTCAATTAGACAGGGTAGGTATACTCAGTATTGCCTCCCTTGTTAGTAACAGGTTGTCCATCACCAAATATAACATGGGTGTCATCTTAGACAGGAGATGAGCTTCACAAAGCTTTGTTTAGAGTTCCATTCCTTCTTTAAGTTGATCTTGGCTTTGGCATGGCTCACATTCAGATTTAAGAACTATGCAATATGAAGTCTAGTATGTTGCATGACTAATTCCTACAAAGTTCTTAAGAGAAATGTCGCATTTAGTTCTTTTTGCTGCATATTCCTTTGTATTTGTGGTAGTTCGAATAGTTGACACCCAGGAAGGCACAGAAAGTTCTCTCTCATTTGCGTATAGCCATGTTAGAATTTCTAAGTTGCTGATTACTCAAGACACCTTGTAAGGCTTGGCATTAGATTACATTGGATTTTAGTGTTTATTTAGAATCAGATATTGTTACCTTTGTTATTTTGAGCAAATATTATCCAGGCTCTGCAATATTTAAAAAATTGACCTCTCCATGTACAAACAATACCTTTAATGGGTGGGTATGCATGTTCTAAAGTATTCAGGTGCCATGAAAGTATGGGATGACTCACAAATGGAATGCACTACGGATTTCATCAAACTTCATGCAGAAACAGTCAAAGACCATTTTCCCTCTTACCTGCAGTGCTTGCATTAAGAAGGCTGGACTGCAAATCAATGTTCTCCTGAACATTTTCAAGTAAGAGGTCTGTTTCATTCCTCATTCTTACTATGGTTTCTTTCAGATCTTGGAATTCGTACACTGTTTTCAATTGTTCACTTAGATGTGTGATTTGTTTTCTGTTGGAGAAATGAGGGTAAATATGGTTACTGAGGGTAGGGTATTACACTTGATATATTGGTGAAAAAGCAAGCCACATAAATTGCCCTTATTATCTTGGGTGTCCTCAGTTAGAAGGGACCCAACCCCCATATACACAATGTTTCATTTGAGTCTATAATTCTGTTTATGGTTCATCTCTTTCCTCTTAATTAAGCTTCCTGAAATATTTCATTTAAACTAATACCTGTATACCAGTTCTGGCAGAATAAGCATTTTTTTTCATGCTGCAGGGACATTTTTCTTATTTATTGGAAGCATTAAAAATGTGTCCCATCTAATTTTCTTTTTTTTTTAATTGTAAACAAATGGGGTACAACTTGTTTCTCTGTTTGTACATGAAGTAGAGGCGTACCGTTTGTGTAATTATACATTTACATAGGGTAATGGTGTTTGATTCATTCTGTTATTTTTCCTTCCCCCCACCCCTCCCACTCTTCTTTTTCCTCTGTATAGTCCATTCTTCCTCCATTCTTGCCTCCCTCCCACCCCGCCTTAAGTATCATCATCCACCTATCAGCGAGATTTTTGAATCTTTCCATTTCAACTGTTTATGCTCTCTCTTTCTTTGCTTTGCATTTTGAAACGTGTTCAGATGTGGCCCATTTAAATCAATTTAAAAGAGTCCATCTACCTCTGACTTTCAACACATGATTAAAAAAAGAACATCTCACCCAGCCTAAGGTAAACATCAGTTCTTAATTTAGAGTGAATCTGTGTTCAACAATTTCAGTGCCCCTTTCTGTGCAGGGTCTTAACTTTTAATTTCCATGAGAGACATGGTGATCATGTCCTGGATATATTTTTTCCTATCACCTTCCCTTTGATAGTGCATACTTTTGTCCCATTTCAGTTTGCTGGGTCCATCATACGCAGCTGGTTCAAGTAGATTATGAGTATACCCTTTGTGATAGAGAGTATAGTTAAGGAAACATGAATTTATGGAACTAATTTATCTTGGCACAAGTACAGAACATTAGCTAATGCTTTCTAGGATTTTCTTCTCTTTTCTATAGACTTCTCTTTTCTTCAGGCTTTAATGGTCAAAACCATGATTCTTCAGGCTAATAGTGATAACAATAAAAATAATTATTGTTATTATTTTTGGTATTCCTTAGATACTTAGTATGTGCTAAATACTATACTAAGTGTCTTATCTTGAGTAATTCTCCCAAGAATTCTATGAAACAAACATCTTGTCTTTTTTTTCAGGAAGAAACTGTAGCTTGGAGAAGTTAAGTCACCTGCCTGAAGATACACAGATCTGGTGGATTCAAACCAGGGAGCTCTGACTTCCCAATTCATGCTCTTGGAGCCCCGGGTTCTCTGTCTTGCTGCTCCCCTTTGGTTTATAATTTATCCAGCAAATGTTCATTATATAACTATACCTGACCTTGGGAATACACGCACAGGAGAAGGCAATCCTGCCGGGGAGTCCCCGGTGAGGCAATGGCAAAGGAGCACAAAAGAGGTGGGAAGATGGAATAGGAAATGCAAGTCCTCCTCTGAGGAGCTTGGTAGCCTCCATCTTCTCATGGCTGCAGGCCTGGCGCTGGGACTCCCTTCTGCTGTCTTCTCTCTGGCTCTGCTTAGGGCTCCTGCAGTCTTTTTGAAGATTGACTCATTCTGCTTTCTTGTTGCTACACTGACATTTTGCCGACATCTATAACCACAAACCAGTGGTCCATGGCCTACACTCATCCTCAGGCATGTTTTCTTTGGGCCACATAGTGCCCTTTACAAGTGCTATTGGGTTAGCTGCCCATACTTTAAAATGGGGACATTTTATGAAATCTCTGTGTCTGACATCTCATGAAAAACAGGAGGATCTGGTAACACAGGGCCTAAGTCTTACAGGGCAAAAGTCATTAGAGGGTAGAGATGTGTTTGTTCTCATTGGCTAGTTTGACTTGGCCATGTGATCTCCCTGGGTCCTATCACTCTTTATGAGGTGGTGGGCCTTTCTCTGAACTATACAAGTAGGCTGTATCTCCTTCCTTGTGTAACTTTTAAACAATTGTCATATATATATCTGGGATATGTGCATATGGATAATGAATGACCTTAGAGTTACATTTGAGTTATGTGTGACATAAAACTCTATAGCTTCAACTATTCCTCAATTCAGGAACATTCAATGGGGAGAAGGGACATTTTATTATATTACCACACTTTTTGAGATTTCTTAGTAGACGATGAGTTTCTGTGAGGATAGAAATTGTACCCAGTTCATCCAGGTTTTGCCCAGGGCAAGTTGGCTTGCTCTGCCTCAGGAGTATACCTTCCTAACTCTGCAACTCTGCTATTGCAGAGGGAGAGCAGCCACAGAGGGTACATGAATACATGAGCTTGGTTATGTTTCAGTGGAACTTGATTCACAAAAGCAGGTGCTGGGTTGGATTTGACCTGTGGACTGTAGTTCGCTGATTTCTGGCCCAGAGAAACCAATAGACTCTTGAGAAATGGTTGATGAATGGGGAAAAAAAAAGGAATCAATAATATATAATAAAAACAATCTTGCATTTGAAGGAATACCACACTTGTTATAAGACTGCACACTAATGAATGGGCTTATAAACAATTGAAAATTTTGGGAAAATTTAGCAAGTTTTCCATAAGTGCTTTGATGAAAAAAAATAAATTATTTGTATTAGAAACTACTCTACTTCCAATTTCTTGTCTTTCAGCTCTGCTGGATTTGAACTTCCCAATTAATCTCCTTTCTCTTTGCAGCGCTAGGGTGGACTCATGCCCTTGCATGTGCTGGGCAAGCGCTCTACTACTGAGTTACATTCCCACCTCTCAATTAACCTCTTATTGATTGTCTTTTTGTTATAATCAATGGCATCGGGAAAAAATCACATACAATTCTAACAAGGTAAGAAAGAGACAGACTGGTTATTAACTGAACACTTATCAATTCCCTGATGTCAGTGAAGGTGGAGGCAGGAGTCGAGTTGAGCTATCTTCCCCTCAAGCACAGAGCTTACCTAATAGAGTCATGATAATCCTTGACTTTTAAGAATTCCTCAGATGAGAGAACAGGATGTTTCAAAATCCTCTCTATTTCAGTCATGTTCTCTCTGAGGCCTTTGAAGTCGGCCTCACAGACAGGCAGGGTCTCTCTTTTATCTTCCATGTTAGCGGCCAGTCTCATTAACCCTTGCACTGCTTTGGAGAGGGAAGAAATGGCTTGGTCCCATTGATCAAAACACAAGTGACATCGAAGACAAGTAGGGAATTCCTGGCTATGACCCCGGGCACACTGGTCACATCGCTGGCCACTGACACCCTCTCGGCAGTGGCACCTGCCTGTGTTCGGGTCACAGATGGACTTCTGGGTTCCTTCCCTATTGCAGTCGCATGCTAAAAAGGAAGAGAAAAGGAACAGAGAATGTCACTTGGTCTTTTGCTTATGACTAGCTCAAGAATAAAGTTCTCTCTTCTCTCCTGGGAATCTTTCCAACATGTTTCTAAGTTGACCATTAAAAACAATACAATTTCAGAGATCTGTGATTGCACATTAAAATATGACATGCCTCTGCATATTTCACTAACAGATCAGTTCATGGTTTCTCTATGGAAAATATGAGAAACTACTTTTATTGTGTGAGTGTGCACATGTGGGTTCTTCATCTATTTGAGGGAGACCAGTGGATTTAATAGTGGGCAGTTCTAGTGGCTCCGCTGCCACCTCCAAGGCTATTTCACACATGCCACTGATTCTAAGAAGTCCCAGGTGTGCTGGGTGTGCTGACCCACGTTGTCTTCCAGTACACAAGGGGACTATTTCATTCTCAAAAAGTGGGTGAATCAAATGTATTCTGTCTTAATTTTGAAATATTATCTGATGCCCCAAAGCACTTTATTTGAGTAAGTTTCCGATCAAATCAGAGGCTGGAGGATGTGGGGAGCTATTGACATCACTGTGATCTCTAAAAGGTTAGGGAATCACTAGTCCATGTCTTTGGATTAATTGCAAGAAGCAAATGATTTAAAAGGCATTTGACAGCTTGAATGTAAATAAGACCAATTACAAATACAAACTGATTAACACTCTAAACTCCTCAACTAGATATTATCCAGCACATTCAGATTCAGTCCAGGGGCTTCAGCAGGAAGACCTGGGGGCAGCATTATATCACTTCCCCAGCTGGAAGACAAGTTTCCCCCACACTAGCTTCTCTTCCCCAGGAGCTTTAGCTGAGTCTGTGACCTGAGTTGACCATTTGTAAAGTTTCTCTATTGCTTCACAATAAAAGATTAAAGCATTTTTATGAAATAAGATTATTGGAATGTAAGATGGATATGGAAAAAGAGGTCCTCTAAGACAGAATGTCCAGGAGTCGACATTTCTCCCTGTTTTTTGTTTTTCTTTTTTTTTAGGGGTGGTAGTGTTGGGGATCGCACCCAGGCCTCTGCATGCTCAGCAAGCACTCTACCACCGAGCTACACCTCTAACTCCTCTGCCTGGTTTTGAAATTAACAGTTCCATTTACAAAACTAAGTGCAGTGAGCCTGGAGAAAACTGAGAGTTTTGGAGGGGGCAAGGGAAGAATGGCAATATTTTTAGCCATAAGAGATCATTTACACAGAAATGGAGAGAAGGAAAGGGTTACCCTGCTTGGCAATGTAGGGGTGACCATGATGGTAAGACATCACATTTGATATTTCTTTGGACTGACCTCCTTTGGAAGCTGATTTTAAAAGGAGATTAAGAAATCCTGTCCCCTAGAATCAAAAAAGACTCTAAATTTGCACTGTTCAATGTGGCACCCATTAACCGTTTGTGGCTATTTAAAATGAAACAAATAAATAATTCTTTTCCTCTGTTGCAGTACCTGAACTTCAAGAGCATGCTAGTTACCTGCAGCTTGTGGCTCCTGTGATGGGCAACATGGAGGCTGAACATTTCCTTCACTGCAGAAAGTTCTATTGGACAGAGCTGCTTGAAATGCTACTGTTTAGGGCTCGCACAAGTAATGAAGGCCAGTGGAACAAACTCCAGGAGGGCAGTGCTGTCACATTGTTTGTTTACCACCTACAACATCCAGCAGGTGTTCTATGAATGCTTACTAACTAACTATGGGATAGACCCAGAGTCATGAGGGTCACTTTGAGGAAACATCTCTGTCTCTGGCTTCCTATGCCTATCTCTCACCCTCCACCTCAGTCCAGAGTGGTTAATTTTTCCCCAAACACTTGCAAACATCAGAAAATTGTCTACAAGTCATGGCCCTAGAGGTCTGCTCCCCTATAATGGATTCGAGGAATTTTTTTTTTTTAAGTCAGGGTCTCGCTGTACTGCCCACTTGGCCCCAAACTCCTGGACTCAGAGATCCTCCTGCTTCAGCCTTCCAAGTAGCTGGGACTAAAGGCATGCCTCACCATGCCTGATACAATTTGGAGGGATTTGAATATGGGCTACAAGTTTTTAATACAGGCTAAAAATTTTAACATAGGAAAACACTTTTTTATAGAGTTATATAAATATTAGTTTCAAAACACAGATAAAACTTTGTGAATTTTCAAATGAAGTCCACCTCTAAAATCAACTACCAAATGAAGGAATTCAAAACTCAGTGGGTTCCTCATGTTCCTGTGGCAGGGCCAGCTGACTGTACTCACATGTTCTTAGAGCTTCAATACTTACGAAGGCATTGCCCAAATGGGTCACCATAATAATTTTCCTGGCACTCACTGCAGCGTTTCCCGCCATAGCCCAGTTTGCACAGACATTGGCCTGTAAGCTGTGAGAACAGTCACGGGTGAGGAAGGGACGAGGTCTGTGGTGTGAAACATCATGCATTTGCACAGGGAACATTTTTTCCTCTGGTGACTTAGAACATACAGCTGTGCAAAGGCAGAGTAGGATGATTCCCACGGCCAGCAAGCACCCTGGACAAAACCGAGACTCAGGAGCTAATGTGTTTTGGCGCCAGGCTATTGGATATACCGCCTGTGTCCAGCTGTTCAGGGACAGGTGGCCCCAGTTGGGGAAACATACAGAGATGTAAATGAAAACAAAATGCTTATTGGGAAATGGGCCACATTCTTTCCCTCTACAGTTATGGGAGTTCCCCCATAACAACGAGAGAAAGAGAGAGAGAGAGAGAGAGAGAGAGAGAGAGAGAGAGAGAGGCCAAGGACCTGGTCTAACATCCATCAATTAATTTGGCAAGTAATGTTTCCGTTAAGGAATGTACAATGTAGATTCTGTAAACTGGATTACTTTATTTTGCTAAAATAAAAGAAAAAAGACATTTTTTTGTACTTTCTAGTTAATCATCTAGTGACTGTTGGTGAACTGTGGGGGAGAAGGTTAAACTTTCTTGAATCCTTCCAACTGGATTATTGATTAGCTTTTCTAAAAACTGAGGAGTTAGAAGAAAATAGGTGAAAATACAAACATAAATCACTATTGTAGTGGTCCTAAATTATGCTTGACCAAATCTGCTTAAACATCAACTCTGTCAGAAGATTTCCAGTAAATCAGCAGCTAGATTCACAAAGCGACTGGATCCACCAAGCTTCTATCCATCTTTCGAGTTCTCATTAACTTCTGCTTAAGAAAAGGAAACCATGGGGAGGTTGCTGCCCTCGAGGGCTGTTGTACTGCTGGTTGGTCTGGACTGATGGACAGTTTTTTCTTTACTGATGCATAACCTGCCTCTTTGTTCCCATTGTTCTGAGTCCTGTCTTGTGGAATTGTACAAAACAGGTAGCCTCCCTCTTCCTCAACAAAAGATGGCCATCTCAACTGGCCTTTGCGTCACTTCACCAAGTTGCCTCTAATTCCTTCAAACTTTCATCACACAATAGCATGGTTCCACCCCTTATTCTAGTTGCCTTCCTTTGGACATAAGCTTTTTTTGGTCTATATTACATTTAAAATACAATGCTTATGGGGGGCTGGGGTTGTGGCTCAGTGGTTGAGTGCTCGCCTAGCATGTGTGAGGCCCTGGGTTTGATCCTCAGCACCACATAAAAAATAAAATAAAGGTATTGTGCCCACCTACATCTAAAACAAAATATTAAAAAAATACAATGCTTAGTAGAAAGACAAATATTGACCACTCTCATTCATATGCATGTGGAAGCTTAAAAAGTTGATATCATAGATATAGAGTAAAATGAAGGCTGGGAAGGATAAGGGAGGGGAGGATAGAGAAGGGTAGGTTGATGGGTACAAAAATATATTTAGGAGGATTAAGTTCTAGTTTTCCATAATATAATAGAGTGACTAGTTAATTATTAATACATATTTCAAAATAGCTAAAAGAGAGGATTTTGAATATTCTCAACACAAAGAAGTGATAAGTAGTTGAGGTGATGGATATGCTAAGTATCCTCATATGATCATTACACACTGTGAATATGTATCAAAATATCATACTCTGTTCCATAAATATGTACAATTACATTGTGTTAATTAAAACTTTTCAAAAAATTATTTAAAAAATATGGTGCTCAGAAATGATGTTCCTGGAGCTCCCTGATCAGCAGAGTGGATTTGGAACAGTGACTGTCCTGAGTTGGCATGGTGTGACCCTGCTCCAGTTGGAATAGGCATCACCCCTTTGGCAGGCCTGGCACACTGCTGGCTCACTTGAAGCTTGAACTCGCAAGTGAAAACTTTCAGATCTTTTCACAGGAGCTGGTGCCAAGTTATTACTCTCATCCTGTATCTATGCAAGAGATTTTAAAAACCTAATTGCACAACTTTACTTTTCCCCCTGTTAAACATTTCCTTTTGTTTCTAGCCTACAAGATAGCCTGTTAGGATATCTGGCCTCATGTGCTGTCTTTTGCACATTAGTTGACAGCTTTGCAGTATCTGCAAATTTGAGAAGCTTCTTTTTCCAACTCCTCTAAACTGTTGATGAAAACATTGGACAGCACATTTGGATGTCTCTGTGGGAATGCACTAGGGGCTACCTCCTGGCTGACACAGAGACATTTATCAGTAGTTGTTTGAACAGCTGGGAATCTAATTGTTCACAATCTTCTCTATACTCCAATGAAAAGTGTTTCCTGATTATAGAGAGTAACCTTCCATGTGGGATCCATGATGGACCAAACGACCCAAAGTACCCTTGCCATGAGTGCTTTTTGGTTAAACCAATGTCATCTGACCTTCAGCTTCATAGGCTGCCTTTAGTTTCCATGGCTGTTGTGTGATACTTCCCAAAGGGTCTAAGAAGCATTCGAGACAAAGCAGTTATCTATGTTAGAAGTCCGTCGTAAGTCAGGAAGCCAAGCAGTCGCGAGGAGTTCTACCAATATATTCCATGGTTAGTGGCTACAGGTATGAAGGGAACACAAAATATGGGTGTGTTCATCTCGCATCCAAATCTTGGATTCTAACACTAGTATCCAGTAAAGGAACCAGCACTCATCGGAGAAGGGGCTGATTCTAGGACTGGGGCAGGAAATATGTAAGATGAGCCCGAAGCATTTTTCAGTGTCAAAAATTAAGGAAGTACTTTGAAAAACCCTACAATTTGGGGGTATGTCAAAGGGATACAAGAACCTAATGAATGAGCTTCCAATGGCTAAAGTTGGAAAAATTTGAAAAATAAAATAGTGTTGGACCATAACCAATAATGTAAGTATCCACAAATCTGTGGTGATCTAAATTGAATAAATGAACAAACAGAGGACAATAGAAAAATCTCCAATGCAGAACCCTTCCAATAATTCATGGAGATACTCTGACCTCCAGGGGTGGACATAATTCCTTGCTGCCTAAGTGTGTGTTGTGCATGGCGACTTCCATCCAAGAATACAGTGTGCAAAGGAGGAAGAGAGTGACTTTAGAAGATAGAAACCTGACCAACACTACCTCTGCCTGGTGACCAAGATTCATATCAAGAGTGACAAATCATGTTAATAATATGTACCCTTAATATGACGTGATGAGAAGGGGAACACTTTACCTCCCAGGCCTTCTCGAAATCCATAGCTCAGTCTAATGAGGAAAACACTGAACTAATTTAAACTGAGGGACATCCTACAAAACACCCCTCAAAACTGTCAAAGTCATCACAGATAAGGAGAGTCTGTGAAATTGTCACAGCCAGGACTAGCCTAAGGAGACGTGATGACTCACTATCATGAGTTCTGGGTGGGGTCTTAACACAAAAAAAGATATTAGGTAAAAATTGAGGAAATCTGAATAAATAATGAAGTTCAGTTAATAATATATCAATCCTTGTTCATTAATTGTGACAAATATATCATAGTAGTGTAAGATGTTAATAGTAAGGAAAACTGGGTATGGGGTACAGTGTCTCTGTACAATCATCATAATCTCACAAATCTATTCTAAAAGAAAAAGTTTGCATTTTTGAAAAGGAGAATGGTATGTTTGTTTGGAATTGTGGATTCCGAAGGCATCTGTTTACTGAGGCCGAAGGAAAATGGAAGTAGGTAAGCTTAACTCTGAGACCCTCATACCTTTTTTTTTTTTTTTTTTTACCTTTTTTGAAGTGTTTTCATTCCTTAGTAACTAAATACCAACTCTGTCCCTGCATAAGGTTAATCATGTCTGAAAACAATAGCACATATAGAAAATATTCTTTACACATTTGGAAGCTACATTATAGTCAATTCGATTCTCACTCTGAATGCACTAGGAAGTTTTAAAATGTCTTGCCTGGTCACAGTGGCTACTTTGAGAGGTCCGGTGGTCACAGTCACATGGCTGACATCCTCTGCCAGGGACCAGATTCCAGTGCCCATCAGCACAACGGTCACAGGCCAGGCCTGTGACATTTGGTAGACAAGGGCATGCACCAGTGATAGGGTCACAAGGGCAAGCTCCCTCACCAGGGGGACACACAGTGGGACTGACTCCAGAAGGGTGGCAGGAGCATCCTGAGATAAGAAAGCTGTTGTTAGAAGTAAACTCAAGAATACTGGCATTTAACAAACCATGCAAACAGCTTTTTAGACCTGGATGTGTCATTTCTCCAAAGGGGTCAGAGAAAACCCTCACAATAGCATAGAATTTATTAGAGAATCTAAACTGAACCCATTCAATTATTTTTTAATCTCCTGAAATGCCAGTTTCACGTGTGTCAATCCATTATGCTCTGGGAACTCACAGTAAGGATGACTATAAGCTTCACTTTCCCCTCATGCCGTTCACCAAAGCTCTATTTATTTAAATGATTTAAAAAAAAAAAAAAAAGGTTTACTAAATTGATTTGGGTTAGTGGAAATGGTTAAAAGATCCACTGATATTTTAGTACACTTTTTTTTCTCTTTCTCACAGAATCAAATCTCGGTCTTCCATACCAGCGATTCTCACATTTATACTTTAAAGCCACTTGATGAGCTTCTTAAAATACAGATTCCTGGGCCTCACAGAGATTCTGATTCTGTATGTCTGGAGTAGAGCCCAGGAATAAGCATTTGGGCCCCTCTACCTCACCCCAGCTCCAGGTGATTCTGGAATAGGTACCCTGTGGACCACACTCTGAGAAATGTGCTTTGAATCCACTAGGACAGGTGTTAAAGGCAAGAGTCACAAAAGGCAAATGAACAACCCCAGTGAGAACATTGAGATGCATTTGAGAGTGCCTGTGGTGACACTGTACTCATTTCTGTGGGCATGTTCAGTGCAACAGCCCCATCACCCAGGGGGTGCTGGGTGCTGCAGTCACTTGCAGAGACTAGCCTAAATGAAACCAGCATGGGAAAGCTGACAACACATTAATGAGCAGCCACTCAGCTACCACATTCATCCCAGGGAGCTTTGCAGACTTACTTCTGCAGGTCTGATTGAGGGCTGATCCAAAGTGACCTGGTTTACAGAGCTGGCAGTTTGGACCCTGTGTGTTGTGCAGACATCGAAGGCACTCCCCTGTTACCCGGTTGCAGGACTCTGGATCAGTTACATCTATGTTGTTGTTGCAGGCACATGGCTGGCAAGGTGTTCCTGAAACACTTGGATTACCATAGAAACCAGAAGAGCATTCTCCACACTGAACACCTGAAAGCAGGTAGCAGGAAAAGGGAACGGAATGAGGCCTGAGTGTTGGGTGTGTGGAGGGGAATTGATGTAAATAGAGAATTCTTGGACTCCTCTAAGATGATGAGAAGTCACACCTTTGGGGGACGAATAAGGAAGAGTATTCTAAATTAAATAAACGATTCATTTTAATGTATTATTCACTCAGAAAATTAAAAGGTCATACAGAACTAAGAAGTCTTTGGGAAGAGCAGATTCTACACTTCCTCAAAAACTAAGGAGTTGTGGGCACAGTATTTCTAAGTCCTCATGTCACCGAAGTTACTCTTGCATGCCCCAGGACTGAAAGTTCAGTGCAACAGTCCCTGTCCCCAACTTCCACCCAGTCTGAGAGGTGAACTGTGGTTAAAATGAGGCAGCTCTGAAGGGAAAGTGTTTAAAAAAGTGACAGCCTGGGAGGTGTGTCTAAGGTGAAGAAGGGTAAGGGCAGTTATTGATATATGTGAGCCCTTGTGGGTATTTCTCCCAAGCACCAAATGGAGAAGCCATCTTTCTCTCCAATACTCTTTTATCCTTCTAGCCTCCAGGGAACTGCAGTTGTTTAGGTGCCCAAATGGTGGATCCACTCTCCACGTTTTGGTTTATCCCCTTGGAAATGCCCAAAGATGGCCTCAGGGCTGGGGAGATAGCTCAGTCGGTAGAGTGCTTGCCTTGCAAACACAAGGCCCTGGGTTCGATCCCCAGCACCGCAAAAAAAAAAAAAAAAAAAAAAAAAAAAAAAAAAAAAAAAAGATGGCCTCAGTTCTTAAAAATGGACCCACCAAGCCAAACTCTGCTTGATGAAGAAAGAAGGGGCAAGAATTAACTGAGGCCACGTGTAACCTCAAATGTAACAGACAAGAAGAAAATCAGTCTTGTGAGTTTTTATTTATTATGGTAATTATTTTTGAAGGAAAAAAGTGTTGCCATATTTCCTAAGAATAACAAAATCAAATAGACCTCACAAGTTTTATCTTATTTGCATTATGTATTTGCATTCATGATTGAACTCTTTAAAATAAAAATTTTGATAGAACAACAGATACAAATTCTGAATTAGGACTTATGTAGTATCTGCACAATGCCCAGATCACTACTTGAAGACATTGAAAAAATTAGTTATATCTGTTAAATATCAGTCAAATTGCTTGCTTGGAATTATAACAAAGAATGCATTTGACTGATTAAATTTTATTATTTATTTTACATGTTTTATACATATGTATTGATGTTTTATATACATATAAAACATACATATCCTACTGATTTGCATATATTTTACTTAGCATGTGATAATTATAATTTAAATAATTTGACTTGATCTCATTAGGTCAGTTAATTTCCTAAAACATTATTTAAAAGCAATTATAGCTCAGTGGAATGAGTTTCTAATTGCCATTGGTGTTTGATTCCTTCAAATTCATTGTTCAGTAAAGGAGCAGCAATGCAGCAAATTGTGCCTTTTACTCTTAACCGATGTTCCGTACTACTCATTTGTCCATGGCAGATAAATTATGAACATGTGATTGTTTTCATATTGCAGTGTGGGATGGAAGAAAAAATGATGAACTATATTTCATACCTGCATAACCTTGAAGACAATTGCAGATTATATTTGACATCCAAGGATTCTGATAACAGGAATGGGCAAAATACTGATTGCTTGAGGGAACATTTGGACACAGGCAAGGGCGACAGGATTGTCCCAAAGAAGGATTTCCATAGTAACCGTCGATGCACCTGTCAAGGCAATTTTCTTTTACCAAAATGTGCCTGGGAAAAGGTCACGTGTTAGCCACTGTGGTTCTGCTATGCTTTGGGACAATGCAACTCTTAAAACTCAATATTTTAGAAGATGTTCATTTGCTCTGTACAAGTGCAGTTATTAAACTCAGTATAAGAGCTCTTTATGACTTACATGTTGGAGTAAAGGAACATGAAAACAATGTGCCAGGCAAATGTGTTGCTGATCTAATCAGACATTTTCTGGGTCATAAGATGACTCTGAAGGATGATGGAACCATTATCTCTCCCACCCTCGGCATTTGTTCTACGCTTAAATACTGTTGAGTCTTTACTCCGGAGGTCCTTCCTTGATAAATTAGAACAAAAATTTCAAAATCTAAAAATTAAAATGCATGTGAATTCCATACCTTTCACAGTTTCTTCCAGTCGTGAAGCCTCCACAATTGAAGCACGACCCTGTCTCTGGATCACAAAGTTCAGTAAACCCATTACAATGGCAAGGACGGCAGTTGGGAAACCCAAAGTAGCCTGCCAAGCACTGGTCACAACGGCGGCCAGTCACCTCTTTGTGGCAGGGGCACTGACCAGTTATTTGGTCACATACTGTGTTCTCTGAGCCTTGAGGATGGCAGTGACATGCTGGATAAAGCAAAGAGAATCATGTTGGGTGGTAGCAAGCAAAATGGTGATGGAGAGTTATAGTTATGATTTTTGTGTTCCCTGTTGCAAACCAGGTGAGTGAAATGAGTCAATAAAATGCTTAGAACAAAACCTGGCACATAATGAGTACCAGGCAAATATTTGTTAAATAACAATTCACTGATTTGTCCAATAAACAGAAGTTGTGAACAGCTGGGCCATAAACACTTGTTTATACACAAGAAACAAACAAGCAACATGCTTTCAATGACTTTCGCTTCTAAATATTAGTAGGAGTCAAAGTATAACTTCAATATTGTAAAAAATGTCAGAACCCTTCTTGGGATAGTCAGACTTTTCTTTTTGCTATACTAGGTAGTAGAGGCCCAATTCTTTCCTGATAAATTGCTGAATCTCTTGAGCCAATCTTTCCTGTACAAAAATGTAAGGCCTGTTGGTTTGATAGCGTGGTATACAGAAGAAGTATTTGCTCTCATGTGTAGATCTCTTTGCATATCTTAAGCACTTCATAAGATTTTTTTTTAAAGAGAAGAAAACGTAATAATGGACCTAGGTAGACACTGTTTGCTAGGTAGGCAGCCCCACCTAAGAAATGCCCAGGAAGGGGACCCTGTCACTGAATCATGACTGAAAAGATATGTTCCCCTACTGGAAAGGAGAATTAACCTACCTACCTATAGGTTTCATGGCACTTAAGATAGGTTTCAGTGGGGAACAACATTCTAATGGTTTATACTGTGAATAGAGAACTAAATACCCTGCATGTGAAGCCAGAGAGCTGAATTACCAATTGGCTGAAGGGACTGGGGGGTCCCTTCTTGCCTTCCCAGTCTCATCATTGTTCTAGCCTCTCTGGCCACTGGGCTTACAGGCTACGTCCTAAAGCTGGGTTTGCACAGCCAACTCCCTTCATGGAGTTCCCACTTTTACCTGGAGTACTACTGTCCATTTAACACAGGATGCAGACTTCCAGACACCAGATCACATCTTGTTCCTAACAGTACTCTACACTCAGTTGGGGCTGAATCAGTGGATGAATGTTTGGTAGAAAAATTTTCAGCACATTTTATCTACCTACAGCCTGAATAACGTAGTCAAGTTCCCAATGTCCCTTCCTTTAAAACCCCCACATGCCTCTGCCTGCTTTTGAAATGCCAAGCATGTTCCCCTCATGTCTTTTTCTACTTACAGTGACAGCCATGATGTCCCAAACCATAGCTTCCAGCTGAGCACCTGTCACAGCAGCGCCCAACCACATGAGGTTTACACTGGCACTGGCCTCCAAGTCGGCTGCAGCTGGATCCTACTGCACCCTGGGGGTGACACTTGCAGGCTGCATGGAAAAGAGGAAGGGAAGTAGAACCGAAGGGGGTGGCAGAGAAGGACCTTGCTCCTGGTAGGTCTAGTTCGCTTCTTTCTTTGGCAGCTCTCTAGCCCTTGACTCCCTCAACTGTTAAATGGGGACATTACAGGATCTACCTTATGGGACTGTGGTACAGCTCAAAGGCAATAATACCTGGGTAGTACTTAGAACGGCATTTGGCATGTAGTAAATACTCAATAAATATTGCTGCTGAAGCTGGTTTTGAACTTGGGATCTTCCTGCCTCAGCCTCCTGAGCCGCTGGGATTACAGGCATGCACCACCACGCCTACTTTAAGTCTTTCATTAACTTGTTGAATAACATTTATTGAAGTTGGTGGCACATGTGGTGGCACATGGCTTGTAATCCCAGCAACTCCGGAGGCCAAGGTAGGAGAATGGCAAGTTTGAAGCCAGCCTTAGCAGTTTAGCGAGACTATAAGCAACTTGGTGAGACCCTGTCTCAAAATAAAAAAACAAAGGGCTGGGGGATGTGGCTCAATGGTTAAGTACCCCTGGGTTCGATCCCTGGTACCAAATAAATAAATAAATAAATAAATAAATAAATAAATAGAGAGAGACTTAAAAATTATTCTGATATATTTGATGTTAATACTTCAATTTCCAGTGCTTTCTGTTGGTGCTGGAGTATACCTATGAGTGTTCCTCCCATTTCATGTATTTTGGGAGATGATGGCACACTGAATCCATAGCCCCACCCTCAAGGAAGAAGCATCTGCTTAGAGCTCCAGAAACCCAGGCTCTCACGGTAGCTGTCACTCTATAGCACTGTTTCTCAACTCAGGATTATTTGCCCCATAGGGGACATTTGGAAAATGTCTGGAGACATATTTGGTTGTCACGACTCAGGGAGGGCCATATGGTATCAGGTGGGTAGGGATGTGGCTAACAGCCTCTTAGGTATACATGCAAGAAAGACTTATGCTGCTCAGAAGTTCCATAGTGCTGAAGTTGAGAAACCCTCTGCTATACCTAAGTGAATGGGCAACTGCACACGATTTTTGAACCCTAACATCCTCATTTATTGAAGGTTTTGGGATGAAGAAATTTGTTGGAGTTCCTTCCAGCCCCCAAATTCTGGGATTCCAAATGGGTCCTGTAGGACCTCTGCTCTGCAGGCCAGCACTCCAAAGCTGCTCCAAGGTTCCTCTTTTATATACTTACTGTACTATGAATTATGATTCCAACCATCAGCAGACTGCTCTGTACATCTGATGATTGAGTGGTAGTTATTTTGGCTGTGGTTTGGAGTGGATGCTAAAATATATCAATTTACTTATGTTCCAAAAAGCATTTACATAGCTCTGAGTGCTTCAGTAGAGCCCATTAGACAGATACTCACCCACTGCCCCATTATGTAGCTTGGCAGACATGCTGACCACGAGCCTTTCGCAAGCACCAGAGAGCACTTGAGGTCCCACTTCCGAGGCAATTTCAACACAATTGTGCAGCTGATACTCATCCATGTCCTGCTTGCTGCAGAAATCCTCCAATGAACTGATTTGTGGAATAAGGCCAAGCTTTGGAAATAATGAGAAGAGATTCTTTCAAACCCTCTGCTGTCCAATATTCTCATGCTATAAAATAATAGATCTCTGAGAATAATGGTTTAAAAGACTCAATCCAATCCTTTAACTTGTCTAGGACTGAAGACTTTGTGATTTTTGGTTATTTAGGAAATCTTTCACTAGATATTTACATTTATTGACTTATAGCAAAGAAATTAAATTGCCTTGATCTTTTTTATTATCATAATTATTATGTCTTATACTTGCTAATAAAATTGTCCTAGATATGAAAGACTTTTAACTAGGCTACTTGTGATTAATTATGGCTGAGACTATGCTTCTCATGTGGTACAGTGTACTCTAATTCCATAAAATTCTCCTCTTGGTTTTTTTCCCATTACATGTTAAAAGTGGTGTTCTACATCAAACTACTAATTTCTTGGAAATTCATAGTATAGATTAACATATTAGAGTTATGAGAAGTTCTGCAAGAAAGATACTTTTTGAATTTAATGTTTATAGTTATTTAAACACTTGGTCCTATATCCAAATAAGACCTTATATTAAAATCAATGTTTCATAGATAACATTTTGGGAATGGCTGGCATAGGCCATTTAGCCATTATGGGAACAAATGTACCAAAATAAGTTTATTTTCCAAGAGTTTAATATCTATGTGAAGAAAGGCTATTCTGTTATGTTTTGAGAAAAGTTTGTCATGACCTAATACTATTTATCTTTTTTTCCTTTGTTTTGCCTAATACTATTTAAAATGTGTATTAATGGCTTTGGATGATAAAGTAGGGAGTGTATTGACCACATCAAGTTGGTCATTTTGAACACCTGGCGTTAAAAATAGTGTATTGAAAATAGGTTTTCCCGGGCTGGAGTTGTAGCTCAGGGTAGAGCACTTGCCTACCATGCATGAGGCACTGGGTTTGATTCTCAGCATCGCATATAAATAAATAAAATAAAGGTTCATTGACAACTATAAAAATATTTTAAAAAAATAGGTTTTTATTCAGTGGGCCAAGTTGGATAGGATTGGGTGGCATAGATATTTCTCCCTGGTCTCCTCTTTTCTTTGTTCACACTGAAACCAGTTTCCACCTCCCTTTACTTTCAACTCTCTCCAGTCTTTCCGCAGTTGCTGTTGGCCACGCAGTTGCTGTTGGTGAGCTCTCAACCCTGGGTGTGTATCAGACGTCCCTCCTCCTTGACCTCTAGCCTGGTTCTTCTGCACTCTTGGCAGATGTTGTCTCCTCTTGCTCTTCTTATTTTACAGAGAAAATAGACCCTCAAGTCTCTTTTCTGCCTCGCAGACTCCAGCTTTTGGGTCTCACCACCTCCCTCGTCTCCAGGTGCTGACAGAGGGAGAGGCGTTCTAGGGAGGAGGTGTCCCTGCTGCCATCTCTGCCACCATCTGTAAACTCTGCCTTACACTTTCTTGCTTCCATCTCTTCCTCTCAGCTGACATTAAATGTGCTCACATCTCTCCCACCTGTACAACCACCTCCTTGATCTCAGTTCTTCCTCCTACCACTGCCCCTGTTTCTGGCCCTCCACTCCTTGACAGACTTCCTGAACTTCTTGCCACCCCTCTGCCTTCTTTACCAGCTAATATAATACCTCTCTTCAGCCCTAAATGTTGGGGTTCCTCAGGGTTCTCTCATCAGCCCATTCTCACTCCATTCCTGCTTCTTTGGTGCCCTTGACAGGACCAGGTTACCAGCTCTAGGCTGTGGGCATTGGAATCTTGCATCTGCCTCAATAAGACTCCAGATCTGCACTGATCCAATTGCCTGTTGGCTGCCCCACAGCACCACAAACCAGACACCTGAAACCTGCTTTCCTTTCTGAGTCTGCTCTTGCTAAGTAACGCCACCATCTGCCAAGCTCTCAGCGGAGGCCAAAAGAAGGTCGTCTTTGACATCTGTTCCCTTGTTATCAACACCCCCCACCTGTGTCCCACCCACATCACATGGATCACAAGCCTATTCAGTTCCACCTCTTCACTGTATCTGGGATGCATTTGCTGTTCTCCACTCCCCTCGACAACGAGAGTAGCAGCCCAATAGAAGTCCCAGTTTCCATTCCTGCCACCTTCCATCAACTTTCTGCATTGTAGTTGTTTAGTCATCTTCTCAACACTGTGACCAAAAGACCTGACAAGAACAACTTAGAGGAGAAAGAGTTTATTTCTGCTGACAGTTTCACAGTTGGCAGACTCTATAGCTCGGGGTGAAGGAGAACATCACATGGCAAAGGAAAGCAGCACAGGATATGGCAACCAGAAGCACAGAGGAAGCTTCACGCACCAGGATAAAATATAAACCCCAAAGGCACCCCCCGCAGTGACCTGCTTCTCCCTCACACCCGGCTTGCCTATAGTTACTGCCCAGTTAATCCAGTCAAACAAATTAATCCAATCAAGGTACAGCTCTCATAATCTAATCACTTTACTTCCAAACATTCTTACATTGTGTCACACATGAACTTTTGAAGGAATGGTATATATTCAAACCATAACAATAGGCATAGTGATCCTTTTAAATGTGGCTTATTAAATAATCCCCTCCTTAAAACTTTTCAGGGGCTTCCCACTGCCTCTTGAAAAAAACATCTACACTTAATTTCCTCATTCTGCTATCCGACTGCCCTCTCAGCCCAGTAATTCTCCATATGGGAGGCACCTCCCGCTAGGGAACATTTTGGAAACTCAGAGTGGCTTTGATCATCACAGTGATTGAGTATGGTGTGTTACAAGCATTTAGGGCATGGGGGTCAGAAATACTAGACATTCTCATAAAATGGAAAATGATCTCATGTCACCTGCAATTTTCAAATGTTCCATTGGACATCTATGAAGGTTCCCCACCATGATGTGCTACTCTGCCACAGGCCCCAAAACAACAGTGCCAACCAACCCAAACTAGGAGCTTATCTTCTCTTTGTAAGTTGCTTATCTCAGGTACTTGGTCGTAGTAATAGAAAGCTGTTTAAAACATCAGTAGTTTGGATTAAAGGAGGTTGAGAACCACCACTTGAGTCACACTGAGCTTTTCAGGTAAGTAACCCGCTATGACTCCAAGGATTCTCTTATGCTGTTGCTGTTGTCGGCTTCTCTGCATCTCCCCTTTAAAGAGGGAGCCTCGGAGTGGCAGGGATGGTACATGTCTTGTCCACACTTGTGCCTACCACCATGTCTAATTTACAGTGTTTCATAAAACTTTGTTCCATAAAGAAATATATTTATATTTCTACTATTGTATCTTTAAGTTGATACTAAGGTAACTATACATTTTTCAAGTAAATCAGGCAGGGAGAAATTTAGGAGACAGGTAGATGGTACAAGTCTGGGGATAAGGGTAGCTAACCAGAGATAATTAATAGCTATCATCTGGGCCAGTTTAGAGTTGGCTGTTCCTGAAACCAGGCTGATGGACTAGAGGACAAAAGTTTCTGTCAGCTATAGAATTTTGTAATGCCTTGACTCACTTCTTTTCCTAGAAACTTCAAAGGACTTTATGTTTACCAGTGTAGTCTGCTCCAGGATTTAAATAGAAGAATGGCAGTTTTATATTCTAGAATGTTTAATATACTTTGACTCTAAACACAGTTTTATGGAGGCACATATCATGTAATCTGAGCAACTGAAAACAAATCTCAACTGTCTTATTGTGTCTGCCAAACAAAAGGCATTTGTGCAGAGGAGTACCCAGGGTTGAACAGAGGTTGCATTTGGTCTTAGATGCCATTGATAATCTGACTAAGGAGAAGAATGAACTTTGAAATGGCTTAGTCCCAAGTGGTTGAGTATTTTTCCAGAGCAGCAAAATTGGTAATGTGGCATCAACCACGTTAGTTTGTAATAATGAAACGTGCCATGTCTTTCTTCTGCTGGACATCCTGGGTCAGGGACTACAGTGCACACAGCAGGTGCCCAGTCTGGATCCTTTCCGGGCTAGTGTATCCATCTTCCAGCTGCTGCGTCATTGGCTCCTAAAGACTCACAACTGTCTTCTTCAGAAATTAGCCCTCGGCCATCTTGTCCTGGAATTTATGAACTCACTGGAGGGGTGATGACATTGGTGAGCCTGCAGCCAATGACTTGGGCACATTTAGGAGCACCACTTTGCCTCCAGGTGGATTTAATTCTTTGGTGCAATTCACACTGTGGAGCAAACTCTGGGACCAGACTGGAGTACCCCCCAACCCCAGTGGTGATCACATCCTCCTTGGTTCCTTTCCCCAACCTCTCCTATTTTTCTTATTCCTCTTTTCTTAGGAACACGCCCTCAATAAGTCACATTATTTGAGACCCTCTCTCAGGGAATATGAGACCCTGCTCTTAGGGAATACTGTCTAAAACAGGAATCCAGGGCCTCTTCTGAGATTTCTGATGGTTATCCAAGATGAGATTGCTGCCCTATTTTCTATCTGTTTTAGGGTTTTCCATATATGTAAGAAAATGATTGCTTGGAAACTGATCAAATGGATACACTTTTAAATTAATTTCAAATTATCCACTTATTATATTTATCAAACATTCCTACAATAATTTTATTTACATGCTTATCTTCTGTATCAAACTGAGATTTTTTTGAAGGCAAAAACCATATTTTACACTCCAGGACTAGCATAGTGCCTGGTGTGTATACATTTAGTGACGAGATAATTTGGATGGATGCATTTAATAACCTTTGGAATTTATAAAATTTAGAAATATTTAGAATATGGGTTTAAAATGAGGACTATATTGGCTATTATAAATTTGAGTTTTGTGATTATCATTGTAATAATAATATCCCTTAGTGATCTAGGGATCCCTGAATCCTTTTTCTTTATTTGCTCAATCTGGGTCCCCAACTTTTAGCATTCTTATCCCTGAATTAAACTTGTTGGATTTGATTTTCTTCCTTTTGTAATTCATAGGTTGGTTAATAAGCACAGTTCCATTTAAACTCCTCTGCAGAGAAGATAAATTTTATGGGCAGGGAAAGCATGAGAGTCTGTTTCCCATTCATAAGTTTGTTTCTATTTTCTACTTCATTTCTACTGTAATGTGGTAGAACCTCACTTCAACTATTACACAGCCCTCCAGATGCAGATTTAGACCACTTTTGGTTGAGGTTGCCAGTATTACCCAGTTTAAATTGAATTTTGGAGAAACAATTTTTTTTGTTAGTTTTTTCACTGTTATGACCAAAAAGACCTGACAAGAACAATTTTAGAGGAGGAAAAGTTTATTTGGGGCTGACCGTTTCAGAGGTTCCAGTTCATACATGACCAACTCCATCCCTCAAGGCCCAGTAAGGCAGGACATCATGGTAGAGGAGTATAGTGGAGGAAAGCAGCTCAGGACATGGCCACCAAGAAGCGGAGAGAGGGAGAGAGAGAGAGAGACAGAAAGAGAGAGAGAGAGAGAGAGAGAGATGGGGGTGGGGGAGAGAGAGAGAACTCGAGAACTCTCTTCACCACAGAAAAAAATAAAAACTCCAAGGGCATGCCCCCCAGGGACTCACTTCCTCCAACCATATCCTAAGTGCCTACAGTTACCACCCAGTTAAGCCCATCAGGGGATTAATGCAGAGATTAGGTTAAGACTTTTATAACTCAATTATTTCACTTCTAAACTTTCTAGCATTGTCTCTCACCTGAGTTTTTTGGGGACACCTCATATCTTAACCATAACAACAATGAATATTTTTTTCACAAATGTTTTACACAACATTTGAGAGCAATATTTGGGACATATTTATATGAAAACTTAATTGTGTTCTTCTGTAATTCAAATTTAACTGGGTATATTCTTCCTTCCTTCCTTTCTACTTTCCTTCCTTCTATCCTTCCTTCCTTTATTCCTCTTTCGTTAAACTTTGTAATCATACATTTGGCTAGATAATCTAAAAACAATGCCTGTATGATGTTAATGATAGGTGAAACATGTTTGATAAAATCCAAGATATACATGCCCATACTGAATTCTGTATAAGCAAATATAATAAAGTTCCAGGATTTAAACTTTAAATGTTTGATGTTCCAGAATTTAAACTTTAAGCATTTAAATATTTTAAATGTTTCAAAATGAACTTTGAAGGTATGATTTACAAGACATAAATATATCTCTCACTAAATCAGGGGCCTACAAACTACCTGTAAAGGACCAATAGTAAACATATTTGACATTGTGAGTCATAAGGTCTCTGTGCAACTCCTCAACTCTTTTTGAATTTTTAGTTTGAAGCAACTACAGATAATACTCAAACAAATGGGCATGAGTGTGTTTCCATAAAACTCAGTAGGGATATAGTTTCCAACTGAAACATGAAACTAGAAGATTCTCATGAATATTCAAAAATAAAATTCTAAAAAGCAATTTGATTCTTTTATTCATTAAATTACCTTTTAAAATTCCATATAATTCTGCTGAAAGTGGGATAAAACTGATCTTTTTCATATATTATTGATGATTCTGAAAATTAATTGGAGCATTCCTTCCAGAAAAGATTTGATAAATTATTTCAAGAACCATTGAACCTAAGATAAAATAGGGATGTGTTTTAAAGATACATATCATATGTATCTTTATATATATATGTATATAGTCATGAAAAATCCACTTATATGACCAAAAGTAGGGTAATAGGTAAATAAATTAAGTAAATTTGATCAATGCCCAAACTCTGGCTAGTGGCCAGCCTCTGCCTGAAGGACAGTGCAGATAAGAGGTTTGGAAGGAACACCTATAGTTCAGCTCTTCGGGAAAGATGCTGAGAGAGGTCACTCAGTGCATTATGCATGCTTTCTAAAAGAGATAAGACTACATAAGTAGCAAAAGAAACTGCTTATGATGAAAGGTGAAGTGAAAAAATCTGCATACGTAATTGTATGAGCACTCTGACTACAATGATATAAAAGCATAGGATGTACCAAATGGGAACTTACGAGATGATAATAATTGAAATAGTGAAATTTATTCTTTAAACTTTCTGTAATGCCAGTGTGCTGCAGCAGCTCAGAGATCTGGAACCGGGAAGTGAGGTTCCCATTCCTAACTCCTTACACATTAGCTCTGCAGACACTGTGCCTCAGTTTCCCCATTTGTCAAATAATGACAGCACCTACCTCACAGGTTGCTGTGAAGCTTAAATAACATAATTTGTAACACACTTCAAACCATTACTGGGACATGCTGTTAAAAACAGTTTGCAATAGCTATTAGGTGACTCTCATAATTAAACAGAAACATTTTTTCAAGAAACATATCATCAGCCTAAAATATATTGGTCCTCAGTTGAGAAGAAAACATCCACAAAGCTCTGAGATACTTACAGAATCAACCAGGATGTGAGAATGAGCGTGGGACTCCAAAGGCTGAAAAAAATAGACGTCTACGGAATATTGTACATCTGGTTCTAAACAGATGGGTGTGGGAAGCAGCATGATTCTGGATTAAGAGAAACAGCAAACTTCAGTGACAGAAGTACAATTATATCACCTATGTGGCCACAGTATTTGGTAGCATTCCACTTGAGCTGAAAGGGGGCTCCACCATGGGGCTAAGACAAAATTTAAGTCTACACAAGCACTGGTGAGCTGGGTGGGCAGTAGATGCACACTTAGAGGCTCATGGCCTCAAAATTAGTAGCTTCGCCAGGTACAGTGGTGCATTCCTGTAATCCCAGTGATTTGGGAGACCAAGGTAAAAGGAAGGCACATTTAAAGCCAGGCTCAGTAACATAGCAAGGCTCTAAGCAACTTAGTAAGACGCTCTCTCAAAAAAAAAAAAAAAAAATGGAAAAGAAAAGAAAAGGCTGGAGATGTGACTCAGTGATTAAATGCCCCTGAGTTCAATCCCTGGTACCAAAAAAAAAAAAAAAAAAAAAAAATCAGTAGTTTTAACTTTACAGACTCTCAGCTATGGAGAGTATTCAACTGAATATTCTATTTATATTCTTACAGTACTTCACTTTCTCACATTTCAAAACCATCTGGAAGTGGAAAAGGAACATTCATGTTCAGGGCCAGGATATCTATTCAGGTTGGGATCTTGGTTCTGCTACAGTAGAGATAAAACCCAGACGAGTCATTTAAGTATTCTCAATTCCTCTTCATCAAATGAGGACATACCCATTTCATTCCATTGTTATAAAGATTAAATGTTATATTAAATAAACAACACAGTGCAATATACAGTAAGTGCATACTAAATGCTATGGTCTCCTTCAATGCCCCTCTTCTCCCATTTAGTTTCATGGTACAAATGATTGACATATGAATTCAATTCAAAGACAGATCCCAAGCATACCTGGCAGTTGCTGGTAAGGCGAAAGACTGAGGCTTCAGTGGTGGAGTCTTGTGTGTACAGTACTCGCCCCCCACAGGGGGGTTAACCAGGATCTGGATGGCCCAGTCAGCTGCAGACTAGACAGGCATGACACAGTGAGGAGGCAGGAAATTATTTTGTGCACACACTTGTATACCTAAGGATAGTTCAAGGAATTGAATTTGCAACCCACAGCTCACTTGGAAAACAGAGTTTTGGAGTTGAAAGAATCTGAATGTCTCACTCCCAGGCCCAGCTGTCTGGTGTCTATACTGTGATCCAGGCTGCAAGAACATTGTTTTTGGCCATAGTTACAGCCCTCAAGCCTAGAAAACCTTAACCCTCCTGACAGCTCTAATGTTCAACCCCTGTCTCAGAAGGATTTGATTCATTCTTCATGTCCCTGGATCACAGAACAAAGAAAACCAATCTGGAATCATTCACAAAAGGATATCTATCTCTCTAATCTATCTACCTATCAATCAAGAAAAGATAATTAGTTTTATTTGGAAAGTCTTACAATTTGGAGAAACTGGGTTGTGTTATGAATAAATGAATATGTTCTATGAATAAAAAATATTTTCTTTCATACTCACTAGGTCAAAGTTTATCCAAGTCTTTGGTTTTCATTTATAAGTGAGAAGTAAAGAATTATGTTCTATCAAGAGTTTTAAAGTGGGTGAGTGCTGTGGTCATGTGATGCACAGTGAGCAGCTCCAGAATGTAGTCCCCAGAGGGATGATTCCTCCTTCCAGTCACATAAAATATTGTTTGGGGGGAGATGGTTGGTGACCTTCATATTATCAAAGAAAAGTTTAGGAACTATGACTCCAGAGCATAAGTTTTTGCTTGTTTGTTTGTTTGTTTTTTGGTACCAGGAATTGAACCCAGGGGCACTTAACCACTTAGTCACATCCCCGACCCCCTTTTCCCTTTTTGTGTTTTATTAGAGACAGGATCTTGTTGAATTGCTAAGTTGCTGAGGCTGGCTTTGAACTCAAGATCCTCCTGCTTTAGCCTCCTGAGTTGTTGGGATTATAGGCGTGTGCCACCACCTGGTTCTAATTTTGTTTTTATTCCATTTCAGATATTTCTTGAGAGGCCTGGGGGGCAGATAGTAGGACAGCAGGCAGGGTGTGGGGCTGTATGATTTTAGTCTTTCTCTTGTTGCAGAGTAAGACCTGAATTCAAATAAATGCTTCTGCTTCATCCCCTCTCAGTCTAAATCTCAGCACATATGTAGATTTTAAAAAAATTTTTAAAGTCCCGGGGGGCATAATTTGTATTATTTTAGTTGTTTATTATTCTTGTACAAACATTCAGCTGCCACTTCCTTAAACCTGGTCCCCCAAACATACAGCTCCCATGTGAGCTTCTCTCCATGGATGAAGCATGTGAGCACATGGCTCTTTCTGCTGCTTCAACATCTTTAGGAAACCCTTTTGTCTCTAATGCTCTCCAGATGTTCTACTTGTGCCAAATTGTTTTAGGATGAACTTATCCTAGCAAGGCTGCAATGGAAACAGTTCAAGAATGTGTTGCTCTCAGCTTTTTTTTTTTTTTTTCTTTTTTTTTGCCGTCGTGAAGTTAGGGTGCAAAGTTACCTGAGTTTCATAGCGAATAGCAATGGTGAAGTCCATGGGAAAAGGAATGTTGTTGACAGCAAATCTCAAGCCAGCTCCAGGGAGAACTCTGGCAAATCCAGGTCCAGTCCATGTAACCAGGTTCCCAGGAACAAGCTCTCGGAAAACAACGTGAACTGCAGGCACCTGGCCAAAAGTCACAGACAGGAATGTAAATATCTTTCCCTATAGTCAAAGTCTAGAAGGGGTTAGCAAAAAGTAAAATAAGTATTTCCTGGTGTGTATATGATCCATCTGAGTCATGGAAAAATTATTCCAACCAGAATACAGTCCAGAATCCAGCAAGAATAATGTGCTGACACTGCAGCTTTGGAACATATGCTATTATATAGAATGACTGATTTGAAGGCATTGTCACTAGAATTCATTTAAATTTAAAGTACCTTAGTCATAATAAACTGAGTAAATTCCACACTGACAACCTTGACTTTTCTCAGATGTGATTGTGGAGCTCTGTCCAAAATGAGGGAAAAAGAATATTTAGGGATTCTGTCTTAACTGTGCATGGTAATGAGAAAACCCACATGGGTTTACTTTCTAGATATTTCTTCCATGCAAACATGAGAAACGCTCTTCTTCTGTCTGCCTGAGGGCATGTAAGTACAAAACTCCTAAGATACTTGATTGCTTAAAATCCCTGTCGGTCTCTATAAACCGGATGTCAGCCTAAGGCCATCTGGACCTTGTAGATAATATTCTTTAATTACTTTTGCATCTGCCTCTCCACATTCAGAGCCTCCACTCAAATTCCGCCTTTGGTTGCTTTTGCCTGGGTTGCAGTAATAGCTCTCGGCTCTTCTTTCTCCCTGGTCCAATACATGTTACACACTGCTGCCAACGAAGCGTTTTGAACTCTTCCTAATTGTCAACAGAATAATGTTCAAAGCATTCAGCCTGGAGTTCAAGTTTCTCTGTGGTCTTCCCCAAACCTCCCTTGATTTGAGAAATGTTTGTTTAGTAATATTCAGTGCCAACCTCTGAATGAGGAATGCAAAGATGAATAGGAGAGAGCCGCTGCCCCAGAGGAGTTTAGAGGCTTGCACAGAAGACAGAAACTTAGAGTAGATTAGGTTCTAACAGACAGAGGCTAGGTAAAGTCACTCCTATGCAATGTTTTTCAAACATTTAAAAAATACCCTAGCAACTGCAGTGCCCTTGTACCTGCACCCACCCCCATCTCCTTTATCTGGTTAGTAAACCCACCTCCTGGTGGCTGCTAACAGCTCACAGCTGACCTTCACTGAAGACTTGCTTTTCCACACCTCCCTCCGACCCCAAACACTCCTAGGGGAACTCACAGCCAATGACTGACTGATTAAGGGTATACAAGTCTGGCCCTTAGGCCTCAAAGGGCAGGACACCTTGGCCTGCAGTTTATACACCTGAGCTCCTCTGAGGATCTAAGGCCACATCTTACTCTGCACTTTCCTCTTCTCTTTTTCCTTCACTCTCTCAAAGAGTTTTCTTGAAGAATACTTCCTTAATAGATCACATGTGGTGGAATCTCTTCTTAGGCTCTGATTCTAGGACACCTGACCTGAAACAGCTGGTAGTAGATAGTTGACCTAAAAGTAGATCCTAAGATATAATTCTGGAGGTGGTTAATTAACTGCTTAGCTGGCCATGAGGACCCCAGCGTGGAATCCATACTGATGGTCCCTGGCAAGAAGTAGTGGTACAATAAATACTAAAACTGTCACTCGTGAGAACTGAGACAGGATAAGGGAAGAGGCAGCATTGACTTGAGTGATATTTTGGGCATTGGAAGATATGGGAGACTCAGTAATTATAAGGACTGTAGAGAGGGCGGATGTTGTTGCATGCCTTTAATGAGGGGAAATGACAGGCCCAGGACAATCAAATGACAATTTAAAGCAGAATGTAAGAATCAGAGGGTCTTTTGGGGGACATGTTTGAAGAGACTCTAATCTATTCTAGCTAGAGGACAAAAGAGCCAAAGACTGGGCACAAGACATAATCATTGAAATTAAGGCAAATTGCCTAGGCCAAGGACAGTCTCACAGGGAAACAGAAGAATCCTGAGACATGGGATGAGGCGCATGAGAACCCTGAGTCCTCAGGTTCTCCTTAGCCCTCTGAGGTCACAGAAGAGCAGTCTAAAAAAGTTGAAAATGTTGCCCCACTCCTTCACCTCCACACATGCAGACAATGCAGAATCCTCAAGCATATGTGTCTTACAGGAAAATGCCTGCTTTCCTCAGGATCTGCCTGTGCTGCTTCTCCTGATCATTTTCCAAATAATTAGGGTCAAGTCTCAGCATGACTGGAGTGGGAAAGTACTGGATCTTTGAGGGGGATTATAACCAGAAAAGCTGGAGAACCCGCTGACATGTACCATGAACAACTGGGAGAGAATGGCTGAGTGTGGATCCTCAGAAGCAAAATATGAAACTGGATAAGGAGAGTTCGTTGATTTGAATCCATATGGAATCTGGGATTTAACAGCCTGTCAAGGGCCCTGGGAGATAAGATAGGCTACTTGAGTAGCTACTGGAAGCTTTGCAAAGGTCATGGCTCAGAATAAATAAAGTTGAGATGCTAGAAGGGCTGTAGCAGGATGTGCAGGGAGAGATAAAGAACTCAAATGAATAGACATGCTAGGATGGATTTAAGATATAGGATTGGAAAACCCACCAACTAACTAGGTTTGTGGTGGAAAAACTGTTTTACCAAAATAGTGAGGAATGAGAAGGTGAAGGGAGGACCAGCATTACTGAGAAGCTAGTATTGACTCTTCTGTAGACTGGTAAGAAGCACTACTACAAAACTGAGTTCCTTGTTAGCAGTGTGGATGGCAGGATTCCAAACTATCAAAGGTTGGATGGCAGCACTTAATCTCAGAAATGAGATGGGTAATCATTATTATAATGGGCAGCAAGGTTGAAATGGAAGACAAGCGGGCCTGACCCACAGGAATCTTTTATGGAGATGATTAATAGAACATTGTGTTCCTAGAAGCAAGATGGATGAGCAATCAACAAGATAGATGGACATTATTTAATGTATATAACCGAAAGTTAGCAATCTGATTAGCTGAAGGCTGAGATCAGCTGCTCCAGAGGAAAGACATGATTTTTTCCCCCCAGGTTTCAAAATCTGGCCCACTTTTCAGTCCTAGAAACCAGTGACAGAGAGACCAGGGTCTCATGAGGAAGGACTCTTCAGTGCCATGGCCAAGTGTGATTCTCTTATTCCTCAAAAAGAACTATGGTTATTTACTTTAGTAACTGCCCATTGAGTAAGGGGATCTACCTACATCTTTCAATGTTAGTGGACATAGGGTCTGAGTTGAGGCTGATAATCAAACGCTCAAAGTGCCATCGTGTTCCCCTGGTTAGGAGAGAAGGAGAAGGTAAGTGTGCTATGTCTACAACCAAGTAAGCGGTGCAGCTGTCAGCTCTAAGAAGCCACACTTCCTGACTGAGCCAGAACTTGAGTGAATGCCGAAACGCAAGGCATCCTGAGGAATGTGGTAACCATTGAAGTCCATCGTATCTTTTCCTATTCGTGTTATTTTCCTCTACTAACCAACTACTCCCACTGGAAATGGTGACTAGAAGGAAAGAGAAGGTGGGGAACACATAGTTTCTTTTCCTTCCAGTCTTTCCTCCCTAACCGGTGTGGAAAGACACCACCAGGATGCGTACCAAGGAATGAATTAAGACAGTTGAGCATTTCCACAGGTCAGAATGAAATACATATGTATACATGACTACAAACCAACAATGTAGATCTGAATAAAAATTTCAGTGATTCCATGTGACTAGAAAGCTCTGTTTGTGGTTGAAATTGCCATTGCATCATGTACAAATATGTAACAATGAATTCCACTATCATGTATGATTATAACACATCCATAAAAATATGGAAAAATACCATTGCACGAATGGCAAGATTTATACTAATAATTTTAAATTTTTATATGTCTTTACTTAGAACTACATAGAATGGAAAATTAAAAAAAAACACTCTTGACAAGTTGAGAGCGAAACCATGAAAGAAAGTAAAAAGCTTTATATTTTAGTACTTTCAGTAGCCCTCTTCTCTGATTTTTGAGCAAGGGTCTGAGTGTGCAGGAAGTGGGCTTTAGCAGATGTTCATGCGTGCTGCCAGGACCCCTTTACTAAGCCAGCACAGTCTTCTGCCAGCTCTTGATTGTTGGCTGCTGTGGCTCTCACCTGCCCCCTTCTCTTGAGAATTGCTATTGGCTGGCAAGAGGCAGCTCACCTGGAAGGTTTCCCACCTGCAACCAATGCTTGATAATGCGTGTACAGTGGATCTGCCCTTGAGCCTCAGTGGAGGACAACTCTGCTGGGTATTTATTTTTTGCTGCTTCCCTGGGGATCAGGCCAAAGCTAGGTTTTACCCCAGGTCCTTCCTTGGCTCACTTTCCCCGCTTCTGTAGCTTCCTTCCCTACGCCCCTTGAAGTTTTTTGCTTGTTTTTGTTTTTGTTTTTGTTTTATGAACAGTCACTCAATAAAACACATGAAACTAAATCCACACTGTGATCTTCACTTTCAGGGAATCTAGCCTAAGACACTGCCTACGCACATGTGTATGCACACACACACTTATATGAAACTGGAACAAAATTTTCACAAAATAATGACATTGTTATGCATTCTTCAGCTGTACTAAACTAGCAAAGTTGACTTCTTGGCCTATTTACTAATAGGCAAGATCTGCAGTTTGAAAGGACTGATCTATGGGACCCCAGAGAAGGAAACAGCTAACTATATCCAGATGTCAGAGTAGGGATTATTAGAAAAAGATTAATCTGAATTGGATCTTAAGGGATGAGGAGAATTTTCCAGATTAATAACACAGAAGTGGTCATTTCAAGCAAGAAGTGGGAGAGTGTGCACTGGATGCTTCGAGCAGGGTTTTTCAATGTGCTGTCATGGACCGCCTGTCTCAGAATCACTGTGGGACGCCTGGCAAGCATGCAGACTTTGGGTCAGCCTCACATTCCCTGAGGTAACATTTCTGGAGACATTTTAAACAAACTTTCCAGGGAGTAAAATTTGAGCATCACGGATCTGCACCACAGGGTATGGGCAGGGAGGAGAGTGCTGACTCATTGCCCACTCTTCTCTTTCAAGTGGATTTCAGATTGAGGAGCGCTAGAATGAGGTTTCATGAGAACATACATGGGAACAGAAACAAGTACAAGAAAGCAAAATCATATTAATTGGTGCACTTGAACCTGGTAGAAGGAACAACCTCCATGAAGCCTTCTTTGGCCCTATAGGTGGGGGTATTTCTCCTTAATCTGAAGCCCATATCATGCTACACACAGCTCCCCTAGGGTCCTTAATCTACCCAGCCACACTTCAGTTGTTGGTGCATATGGTTCATTTCCCTCACAATAAAATTAAGGGTAGGTGCCACGTCCAAGTATTTTTGTTCCAATTGTTCAAGCACTTCATTCACTTGAGAAGGTCTCTTATGTGGAAGGAACTGTTTTGGGTGCTGGGTTTGTAAATGAAACAGTCAACATCTGTTTCCTTTCGCTTCTCCAACGTACCTATTTGTGCAGATAAGCACGGGAATGCTCAGTAAACATCTCTGTGTAACAAATGAAGAGACCAATGGACAAAACAGGCCAACAGTGGCCCCATGTTTAAGTGAACAATAGTTGGATGGCTACAAGGTGTTTGGGTTTTGTTGAAGCCATGGGAGGCACCTGGACCAGCACTGACCATCAACAGCCACCTCAAGTCTATGGCATGGCCACAACACCATCCCAGGGCAGGGCAGGGCAGCCATTCCTTAGCACTTTACCACTCCTTACTAAAATGACAAGAAATTGTGAGTTAACAGTGTCTAAAGTCTCCAACTCTCCAGAACCCAGCTTTCTATAACTTTATGTTTTGAGGAGAAATGAAGCTATTAAAGTATAATGCGAAGTGAAATAGGCCAAGCCCAGAAAAACCAAAGGCCAAATGTTTTCTCTGATAAGTAGATGACAATACGTAATGAGGCGGGGTGGCATGGGGGGTGTGGAGAGAAGAATGAAGGAACTTTGGATGGTGTAGAGGAAAATGGGGCAGGAGTGGGTGGGGGAAGGAAAGATAGTAGAATGAGACAGACATCATGACCCTATGCACATGTATGATTACACGAATGGTGTGGATCTACATTGTGTACAACCATAGAAGTGAAAAGTTGTACCCCCAATAAATAAATAATAAATAAGTTTCCCCCCAGAGGTTCTAACTACTTAAAGTTTGGTTCTTCCTTCCCTCCATTTCTATTTGCGAGGACAATAAGCACGTATGCTGCCAGAGCGCTCGGGCAGGCCAGGCATGGCTCTGAGGGCAGGACTGAACGTCCATCTGTGGCACACAACTATGGCCCCTAAGAAACGGCTTACCTCGTTCTGTTCCTCGGCATGTGTGCTTTGTTTCTGATTTTTCTTCAGTATTATATTTCCTTTGTCAATTCTGAAGTCATTTCCTTGTTGCCGGAAATACACGTCACATTTTGGCAAAGCTGTTGCTAATATCTTAAAAAGAGGAGAGATGACAGTTTAGCTAATCATTGAAGGCATCAATCACACCATAGCTCAAGAGCTTCAGATTGTACGATGACTCAAATGATGTTAATCATGATTCTCACTTAATAGCTCCAGGAAGAAGTAATGCAGGTAGTTTCAAGTTTGTAGTTGATGTTTCTCTGTGAAAATGGGAAAATTTGGGTGGTCCTGAGGCCACATGTTGGGTTCTCTTTTAAAAGATTCTACATTAGTGAAAGCTTTAACTGAGAAAAATTTCAATTCGGATCTATGCCTTTTAAAAGAATACCAATGCTATATTTAAAAGCAAAAATCTCAAAGAGAAAGTTGGAGAAAATCAACAATAGACATGGTATAGAGATTCACAGAATTATTAGGTATTGTAACTTTTGACGCTCTCCAGACCAACTACTCTTAGCTTGTAAACTTTGGTCTTGTGAGTTCCCATGAGAGGTTATGCCAAGATAGCCAAATTTCATCAAACCGAAGGAGAGGAATCATGTTCATGCAACTCCAGTTTCCTTAAAATCCTGGATTTTATGGGCTTCTCTATTCTGTCATCTCCACAGTTGTCCAGTTACTGACCTAGTTCAAGTCTCCCATTGTCTTGTGTTTCCCAATTCTCACTGAACCCTGCACACTGATGTTTGCCTGGTTGATGTTTCACTGTTGGTTTTACAAGCGAGATTAATTTCACAGGTGCCCTGGTAGTTCATCATGAACTTGTAGTCCTGAGATCAGCTGTGGCCTGCTTCAGAGACTCCATTGTTCCAGAATCTGCTGTTCAGACCCTCAGTCAGGCTGAGTCACGCCCTCCTGCTTCACTCTGTGATAATGACCCTTTGCACAGGCCACAGTGGCATTATGTCACTTAACCAATTGTGTTCCTCTTATAACACAAGACTATAAACTACTATCATAGGAAAAACGCATATTATGGAATTAACATTAACTCTATACTAGACAGAATTAAGTTCCATATTCTATTAAGTTCAAGCAATATTAACTTGTTGTGACTTTAACTCATGTTTTTTCCTACATGGAGAGTAGTGACTCATTCCCCATTCCTCTCTTTCACATCATTTCTGAAAGAAAATTTAAATCTGCTTTGCAAACTGCACAGGAATCACCCAGGGATCTTGTTAAAATGTGAATCTGCCTCAGTGCCAGGGATGTGCTGAGCCTCTAGTGGTCTCCCAGGTGATGCTGATATTGTTGGTCTGCAGATTATATTTTGAGTAGCAAGGACACATACAACCTTTAAAAAGTCACCAAGAAAGTTAATTGTAATTCCTTTCTGTCCTCTAATGAGAGTTTTAAAAAAATGTATCTATTAGATGCCATAATTTTAAGATGTAGTCTTGGGCTTAAGTCCATTTATATTTCCATCTCCACCTTTCCCTTCTCTTTGCTCCTCTTAATGTAGATCCTTATTTATTCTGTCTCAGTTATTGCAGACTTCTCTCCAACCCAGGCTTCTCTTCTGCAAGGACACTGAGGATGATCTTCATGAGCTCTCACTGCCCAAAAAACAAAACATAGCATCCTTGGTAGGAGGTGGCACATCCTCTGTATTTTACGTGTTGTATTTTTTTGTACTGTGTTAGTTTTTTTATTTTTATTTTTTTAAACAAGACAGGGTCTTGCTATGTTGCAGGATGGTCTCTAACTCCTGGGCTCAATGGATTCTCCTGCCTCCGTTTGTGAATACCTGGGACTACAGGTGCTCGGTGCTGCACCTGGCCCTCTCCCCTGTCTTAACGCCCTACTCTATTTGTGAATACACCCACATTGTTTCTCCTCTGAGATGTTATTTATAACTTTCTCTGGTTGGACTGTCTTCTCATCTATTCCACAATCCTTTGTTTTGAGTCTTGGTTCAAATTATTCTACCTATGTATGAAGCCCATTCCTAAGGATCCCTCATGGCTCAGAAGTTCTCACACACTTATTGACTCCCCAGTTATAGGGCTCTACCCTCATCCTGCATATCTTCAGATATCTATAAAGGTGTGGATTAGATTCAGGACTCCTGAGGCCCAGAGTCCCTAACTAATCCCTTTTTATACTGCCCTCAGCCTGGAGCTCAGCATTCCTGCATGTGGGTAAGTAATAGCTTACTATAGGACAAGAACTTCAAAACCACATGTACCTGGGTTTTAATCCAGACCCTGCTGTCCACCGCATGCATGAATTTGGGAATAGTACTTAATGTCTCAGGATGTTTTCCTTCATCTTGAAATTAGGGATGATAATACTTAGGTTGTTCAAAGAGTTTAATGAGATAATGTTGATAAATGAGATAAGTGTGAAGCCTTAAATATTAAATGAAATGAATGGAAGTTGTATTAACAATACAAATAACAAACTGCAGCAACAGCATAGGGAGCAAATCATAAAAATGTGTTAAAAGAATGTGCACATAATTAAAGGGTGCCCAGTTTATATCTTTTCTACTTCTATTGAAGGTCACGTCCTCAGAGGAGGAGGAAACTTATTCACATTGTTGTCCTTTAACACGAAATAGCAATCCCATCTTGAATTTTCTTTCTTTTGCCATAGGCATTACTTCTAATCTTTTAAGAAAAATTTGCTTACCATTCAAACCTATTCTATGTCCTCAGGTTTTTGTTTGTTTGTTTGTTGTCAAGCCATGGAGGGAGTAATAAGGATTCATGTCGTGAGTGACAGGCCCCTAATGAATGAAATCAACATTCTTCTGGGCACTCAACTGCAATCCCTGGTTCAGAGCTGTGTTAGCATACTCGATATTATCCTATTTATTCTTTGTCAGCACCCACCACACAGCACATACTTAATTAATGTTAAGTAACAGTCTATTCATTTTAGCTAATGCTTATTTTATGTGTTTTTTAAGTAACAGTCTTTGTTTTAGCTAATGCTTATTTTATGTGTTTTTTAAATCTAAAAGATGGGAACAATTGTATTTGTACTTATGACCTAAGTATAAATATCAATATTCCTTTCCTTTTGCTTATTTTAGTCACCGTCATGCAATGTGATGTGTATGTGTGTCTCTGTGTGTGTGATGCTGGGGATCAAACTCAGGACGTCATTAAAGTCAGGGAAAAGCCCTACCACTGAGTTGCACCCAGGCCTGGATGCAGTACTAACGTCCATGAAGAATATGGACGCAGGATTATTTCATTTTGATTCCCCTGTCCCAAGCTCTAAGCAGGGACAATCAGTCTTTCTTCTTGTTTCAATTCTCGTCACTAAAAGAGCAAATTCTAAGGCCTGCAACAGCATTGTCCTTTCTCCCCACCAGCAGAATTCAGTTAAGGAAGGGATCCCAGGAAATAACTCAGATCCTGGAACCTGGAATGAGTTCCCCGACTTTCTTTATCTAAATCTTGTCTTCAGAATTGACTTTCACAGGCTTAGAGACTTTCACCTTGAATCACCTTTTCCTTCACCATATTCCTATCTATGACTGGAATCACACTCTGAGAGTCTTATGTCCTTTAGTTACTCATTATCAGACACCCATAAAGTCCCTATGCTGTGTCAGGCACTGTTTAAGGCATTAGTTCAACAAAGGTGAATGCAACACACAGGCACCCTATGCTCTCACTGTTTCTGTGCCATGGGAGAGGCAGAAGTAGATGCTCAATAAACACATTTTGTCTGACGAGTCCACTGAAAGAGTGTCAGGGGCGGGCTCTGAGGGCCCCAGAGCCACACCGTGGCCCGATCTCTAAAATGGCGCCTGGCAGCTTGCCAGACTTAGCTGCACTCGTAAACAAGTTTTAGGAAGTAACTCTGGTTGGCTGTTGTACATGAGGCGATCCTGGTATCTGCCTGGAGACTGTTCCTTGATAGGCTGACTTTCCTGGTAGTCTACTCTCTGATAGACTGATGTTCTCAATATAAGTCTGAGACTTGTGGAATAAACGGCTTTTTGGTTCCTGTGCCTAAGAAGAGCCTACGCGTTGTGATTGTCCCCGCGGGCGGTGGGCGATCATAAAAGAGCAAAAAGTAAAGTCTGTGTGACCCAATTCACCTTTATGCTCCAGGCTCTGCTAGAACTGGGCTACACAGATAAATGACACAGACTCTGCCTTGGAACTTATATAATCTGCAATTGCATGATATAACACTACTTCAGTCTGCATCTGTGGGCAAGAGCATTCTCCTAGGTCCCAAACCACGATCTCAAGAGTGGGTTGTATGTATTTACTGACATGCCATTGAGTGAAGTCTGTGGGGAAAGTCAAGGAGATGCTCACCAAAGGCGCGAGTCCTTGGAGTGGCGTGGCTTCCTCTGCCTCGTAGAGATAGAAATTCAAAGGGGCGAAGAAGTAGCCGGGGGCAGGTTCATTGCAGCTGCGACCAGTGACCTGCGGACGGCATTCACACTGCCCATCCTTGGGTGAGCACCTGAAGGGAAAATGCCATGTGCAGGAACACGGAGGGGCTGAGGGTGAAGTGCGGATGTGGGGTGCCTGGCCAAGGGCCCCCTGAGTCTGGACCCATCTACTCACAGTCCTGAGGGAGCCTGTCGGGAGGCTGTGGGCTCCACCTGCCTCATCTGGAAAAGAGACTTCAGATCCAGGGAACCCAGGCAGCCATTCTTTCCTCTCTGGTTCTGCTCCCCAAACTGGGCAGAGCAGAGCACTGGACCCACTTTACAGGCTGGCACAGAGTTGGTGTTTCCAGCAGTTGAATCACACATTTCCCCTCACCCACCCCATCGCCTGGGGGACAGTCAGACAGGAATCGTTTACCTCACCCTGTTTATCACTATACCTGGGCTTTGGGAATGTTTCGGGTTCCTCGCTTTTCAACACCCTTTGTCTATCATGGAATAAACCCCTTCACCTGTGACCACGAGCGCATCAGAATAGCATGGGCTTTCATGTGGTAGCAGGGAATGTCAATGCAAATCTTCATCATTCATTTCACTGACTTACACGTTGGAATAAGCACCTCCAATATCACAGTCACAGGGAGAACATCCAGGGCGTTGATCCCCCAGTCCCCAGTAGCCAACCTACACAGAGAAAGAGCTGAGTGCATTCCAGCTGTGAAGATATTTGCTGCCCTGAAGTGCGACCCTGAAATCACTACAGTGCAACTGTCACACATCAGCCTTCCTTGGAGATCCTGGAGAAGGATCTCCATGGATACATCTTTCCCATCTGCAGCACTCGACTACAGGGGACAGAGGGGTTGTCCACGTATTGCTTCAAGTGGAAACACAGCAGGAGCCAATAATCCTCTTACAGCACCGATTTTTGCTCAGGCAGGGTCCTTTAAGGTCTCTGTAAGATGGTCTTCTGACATCTTATTTGCAACTCTTTAACTAAAATCAGTAGGTTCCCTTACCATGATAATCCACAGAGGTTTTACTTAAACGGCACTGAAATATTTTTGGGGTAGAAAAATCAGTCAAGCAGATTTTAAGATACTCTATGAAAATCCCAGTCAGTAGAGACAACCATTCATAAATCAGTTGTCTTGGCATAATGTGAACCCTTGTGAGAGTCAACTCTGGTGCAAGGCTTTCTCAACATTGCAACATCTTGCCCTTTATGCAGTACAAACAGCTGGTGAGATATAAACAGCTTTTTTTTTTTCTTAAAGTCTGATAACATTTATTATGAAATGCTCAGAAAAATACTTCTTCCTCCAATTTCAATTTAGCATGCTCAAATAAAATTTAGATCTTAGTAGGTATGAAACTCTTGTTTGGAGTGCTCTTCAATATTTCTATTTTTTTGTTATCTTGGTAAAAATTGTACATCCAATTTTACTTAAAATTTCGATTTCAAACACTAAACATTGACACAATGTGTATAAACTTCAGCATAGAACTTTTCATATTACTTGGTCTTAGGACCAAAAAAAAAAAAAAAAAAAAAAAAAAAAAAAGTGAAATGAGCTTTTCTACTCAGGATGTGGTTGTGAAAGACCTTTCCCAGCCAGGTATGCTGTCATGACAGCCATTCAGGCAGTCTAGCCTGAGCCCAAGTCTATGTGATTCATTATCACGACATCAACCTGAACCCAAGATTGGCCTGGGACAACCTGATTTGGTGTCTTCAGCAATCCTGCTGCACACCTGAGCAACTTTCTTGGTGTTGCACACCCAATAGATGGGCAAGGCTGACCTTTCTCTTTTTGTGTAAAGCTTCCATATTACCTGAACTGTCTTACGTACAGTTTCTTCTTCATATTTTCTTTCTTGCTTCTTACCCTACTTCCTCTGCCCCAGCCTATTATATTTTCAGGAAAATGACTTAAAATATTAGCGCAAAACTATTTCCTCATGGGCATATGTTTCTTATTTATCAGCTACATTTCTTCAGACACATCAAGGTCACTGTTCTTTTATTAGGTTAAGTTTTTGTTTTTCTCTTTCTAAAATGTCATGGTGGGCTGCCAAGATTGGAAAACAAAGAAAAGAATTGGGTTGGAACTCCTTAACTGCATGACACATTTCTTACGGAGTGAAAACATTTTATTTTACTAACTTTAGAACATACATGTTCATATATTTAGCGGTGTGTGAAAAACCCAAGGGTTTATTTCCCATAGGAATCTAAAATATATTTAAGCTCAAGATTGTTTTTCGTTGTTCTTTTAAGAGCTCATCTGAAATATTTTTAGGCAGACAGTGGTAAGGGGGGGTAAGGGGATTATGTACATTAAGATAACAGTGTGATCCTAAAATATGTATCTATCAAAATGTATAAATGCATTCTACTGTAGTGTACAACTAATTTGAACAAATAAAAAAAATAAAGAAATAAAAAAGGAAAAATAAATAAAAAGAAAGGTCATATGGTCTTGTGGACCAAAAAGGGGGTAGGTAAGTGTTCTACTCTACTGCTGGGCACTCTCAGGGAAGCAATGGATATACTATTGGCATCTCTGCCTGGGTCAGTTCAGTCCAATCCAGTGGTGTGCTAGTAAATATTTAAAAGCTGTCTGCAGGGGCTGGGGATAGGGAAGGCTGATGCATAGTGTTTACCCATTTCTGTAGTATCAATACTCATACCCTGCGAGTATTGAACTAGAGTAGAACAAGGAAAGCAATTAACAAGACCAAGTTTCTTCTAGGCAATGGCAGTAGAAATCTGCATAACTGTTAAAGGAAAATTATAGGTCAATACATACAGTGCACTCTTCACAGTGTGGTCCGGTGACATAGGCCTGGCACAAGCATTGACCTGTATCTACATCACAAGTCTTGAGTGGCAGACTCCCAAGGGGGTTGCAGTTGCAGGCTGAAAGCACAGTATATATGATCATTCTCATTCTTAGTTCCCCCACTTTTGGAAATGTCTTTAATAGTCACAATGAGTAAGATGCATGGTCACAAGAACACAAAGCAGCCTGCCCTGCTGGGTTCACTGTCTGCTTGGCAGCACGATTATTGTACTGCATACAACCCCACAGAGGAAATCCTGTTCTAGACACTTCCAGAGTTCTTAAGTAGTTTTATCGGATGGCAATCAGGAGGCCACAAGCCAGTGGAGGAGGAGGTGTAAACTGGAGTACTGGCACAGTTATTCTGAGTGATGCTGGCCAGGCCGGCAACTCAGGGCAGGAATTTCCAAGCTTCCTGGTTCTCACTGACAGCTCCCTCTCTGCAGATACGTCTACCATTTCCCTCTCTGTTTCTTTTTTACTGCTTTGTAATGTTTTCACACTCCCACTTCTTTTTCTTTTTCACTTACAGAAATTTCTGAGTCCTGCTTATGTTGCTTTGTTTTGTTTTTTGATACTGAGGATTGAACCCAGGGGCATCTCCCACTGCCTACATCCCCATCCCCAGCTTTATTATTTTTTTTAAGACAGAATCTTCCTAAGTTGCTGAGGGCCTCATTAAGTTGCTGAGGTTGGCCTCAAGCTTGCAGTCCTCTTGCCTCAGCCTCCTGAGTCACTGGGATTACGAGTGTGTGCCACCATGCCCAGCTTCATGCTTGTGTTGTAAAGGTTAAGAAGTTATGCTACCAAAGGAAGGTGTACTCTTCCCCTGCAGGAAAATCCAGTGTTGGAGGAAGCAACTCAAGTCCACCAACTGATAAATGGCTAAATCAAATGTGGTCCAATGGACTACTATTCAGAAAAAAAAAAAAAAAAAGACTAATACATATTACAATATAGATGAACCTTGAAGACATTATACTAAGTGAAAGAAGCCAATTACAAAAGGCCTATATGATTCTATTTGTATGAAATAATCACAACGGGCAAATCTATAATGAGAGAATATAGATATGTATTTGCCTTTGGTCATGGGTGGTAGAGGGAGGTAGAAACTTATGGCTTTTGTTTTTTTGTAAAATTCATATAACAAAATTACCATCTTAACATTTTTCAGTTTTGTTAAGTACATTTATATTGTGCAACCAATCTCTTTTGATCTTGCAAACTAGAATTCTGTACCCATTAAGCAATAACTTCTGGTTCCTCTTCCTCTAAGTCCCTGGCAACCTTCATTCTACTTTCTGTCTCTATGAATGTGAATACTCCAGGTGCCTCATATAAGTGGAATTTTACTGTTTTTGTCTTTTTGCAACTGTTGTATTTCACTTAGCGTAGTATCCTTAGGCTTCATGATGTTGCAATGTGTGTCAGAATTTCCTTCCTTTAAGGCTCAATAATATTCCTTTGTGTGTACATACTACATTTTGCTTATCCACCCATCCCTTGATGTATACTTAGGTTACTTTCATCTTCTGGCTATTGTGAATGGCGCTGCTTAGGACACAGGTGAACAAATATCTTTTCACGTGTCTGCTTTCAACTCTTTTGGGTATACACCCAGAAAAAGGATGCCTTCTTGTGGTGATGAAAATGTCCTAAAATCAATGTGTTGATGGCTACACATCTCTGAATGTACTAAAAATCAATGAATTGCACTCTTTAAATAATAAATTTTATGGCACATTAATTATGTTTCTAAAGCTGTTATACACTCTCTCTCTCTCTCTCTCTCTCTCTCACACACACACACACACACACACACACACACACAAACATTCCCCAAACCAATATACTGCAGATTTTCAAATCACATTAATCACTGAACCAGAGACCTGGCGTGCTTGAAAGGTGTGATGGAAAATTGACTTGACTGTATAATTCATTATCATGACATTTAATTTTGCCATGAAACCTGAGAAGAGCATTTTATGACAGAAAGATTCAGCCTGTTGTCCTCTAAACATGCAAATAATCCGCAGTTCCTTCCATGGGCAAAATATGGAGTAGGATGTTCTGACCAAATGGAAATTATTTACCCAGACTACCCAGAGGAATCAGCCCTTCCAGGAGACCCTAAGCAGCAATCAACTTCTGTGCTCCTATAGCCAAGAGCCTGAGCACTGAGCCCCTGACAACTGCTGAGGTTCTTTCTATTTCTCCTCAACCCCTTCCTTGCTTCTTTAATTTCCCCCTTCTCTTTGTCAGAGAAGTTATGAGTCAGTATTAGGAGGGGCAAGAGAAGAAAAGGAAAAAATAACTTAAAAAATAAAAAGAAACCACCACTTGAAAATTGCCTGAGAAGTCATGAATATATTTGTATGTACAGTCCTAGTGGAGGCCATTTTTCTAGGGATTTTTGCAATTTGGCATTAAATTTCTTGGCATTTCTCGTTTGTTCCAGGAAAATATGAGCGCCCCCTGCTGGTACTTAATGATAAACTCAGTAAACCACAGAGAAACATCCACGAACTTTCTAACAATTGTGGGAAGACTCAGAGGCCAGCAGAACTCTTAGGTTGACAGAGACAACATCAAGATTAAAATGCACCCAGGCTGGTGGCTCAGCCCAGACTTACGCTGACAGCCCAGCGGGTCAGAGGCGCTCAATCCGTAGTGGTTGGGTTTGCAGCGGTCGCAGTTGACTCCTTCCACGTTCTCCTTACACAGGCACTGGCCGGCCACAGATCCCACCGCAGGATCAGAGTAGCTCACACAAATGCCACCAGATACGGTCCCATCAGGGTCACATTCACAAGCTGGGGACATAGAAATCCATTGTCTTAGTTAATTGAAAATCGTAGAAAACCTGAAATATAAGCATAGCATTTTACCCATGCTGGAACTATTTTACTTTGCTTAAATAAGTATGTGTACCTCTTCAGACAAATGGGCAAGGGCTGTTCAGAAATATCTCTCAGATTCTTATTCATGAAACATATCAAGTAATTTCATACATATATTTTAAAAATATTTTAAATAATTCTAAAGTTGGAGAACCAGAGGATGACTGCTATTTTGAAAACTGGAAGTTAAGAGTGGAGTAATTCTTCTTGGGTTGATGAAAATGTTTTGGAACTAGGTAGATGTGGTGGTTGCACATTTAAAATGGCTAATTTTATTTTATGGGAATTTCAACTCAGAACAACAGGTTAAAAAATACACTCTAAAAATGAAAATAAGGTCAAGACATAAGTTTAAAGTGGGATGTTGTGAAGCTATATATCTCATTGCAAGGACATGAGAAAAAAGAGAAGATCACATAAAATGTCTGTCAAATCTCTGAAACATGGGTAAAAGTTAAGTCTGTTATTCTCCATCATAGAAAAACTACATTGCAAGGAAAGTACTGTCATTCTTTGTGATTTTTCTTGAAACACCTACAAGAAAGAAAGGGAGGGAACAGTGAGCTGTAGTCATATCCCTGGAAAAACATTTCCAAAGTTTTTCACTTTGGAAATCTATCAATGAAGCCAAGGCTTGGATGAGGAGATTCTGGAAAACCAGGCAAATAGATACTATATAACATAAGCAGCATTTAAAAAATTTTATTTTTATTTTTAGTATTTGTTGGTTGGTACTGGGGATTGAACCCTGAGGTGCTTTACCACTGATTTACATCCCCAGTCTCCCCACTCCTTTTTTTTTTTTTTTGAGACAGGGTTTTGCTAAGTTGCTGAGTTAGCCTGGAACGTGCAATCCTCCTGCTTTAGCCTCCTAAGTTGCTGAGACCACAGGACAAATGTGCCTGGCACATTTTTCAAAAAAAATTTTAAATAGAAATTTGAATAGCTCAAGGAAGGAAGTGTCATGAAAAGGGATTCTGATAGTATGAATAATTCCAGTGGACAGAGTAAGGACGAGAGGGGAGAGGTTACAAAATGTAGACTTTGAGGATAAGGAAGAGCTCTCTATTAGTTAGGGCTACCCAATCTATCCCATATAGCAGTGACCTTCTCATTATTGGAGGTGTCTAGATATATGCTGAAATAGCACTGGTGACCTTGGGATAGTAGGTAGTGGTTGACTGCCACTGTCTCTTGTTCCTTTGTGTCTGTGTGTTTCCAAAGAATTGTACTTTTAAAGAATGCAATAAATGTAAAAAAAATGAACATCTTGTTTTAAAGAAAAACCTTTCTCACTTTTATATATGTTTGCTTTGGATTAACAAAAAGAAGACCTTCAGGTGTAAAAATTGAGTTCAGTGGGAAAAAATCCAGTCAAACCAGTTGTTTGCTGTCATTGAAGCAAACTTGTAGATGTCTGATGGAATCTTTCAAGTTTGATTGTTATTGGATTGTGAGGTGATAAAATCTTACTGTGGAAAACCAAAATTTGGTTTTGTTTGATTTGGAGAAAAAAACTTTACAATTTTCTTCTAGTCAAAGCCAGTTACTTTCAAAAAGGAAGGACAAGATTGGATCCATTTTAGAAGTAGTCAAAAAGAAAAAGCTGAACTTTATTTGGGAAATACTCAGAAGGGTCAGCATTGAGTTCTAGAGTATGATTTAATGATGCATAGAAGTCCTTTTGGGACAGGGTGAGCGAAGAGTGACTTAACTTTGAAATAATCCCATGTCCCAGCCTTTAGAAGTCCAATAAAACCTCCTGGTGTTGCAATTTGATTCGAACAAACTTTTATTATCTTACCTTTTATTACCAAATCTTTACTCTTCTGTATTGCATTTAACTAGTACTAAATCTTCTAGTACTAGAAGATTTACTAGTTAATTTACTAGTTAAATTTACTAGTTAAATTTACTAGAAGATTTAAAATTAATCAACTTTTATGCCTGGAATCTATTTATGTAAATGTTTAGGTTCAAGCAAGGACAATTTAGAGAAAATTTATATGAGAGTGCTAATCAATCTTCTCAATCCACATCATCTGTGTACACACAATAAGTACATGTTTAGGTGAACTGGGAGAAACTGAGCATCACATGAAAGAAGTTTGTTACAAGTTCCTCATCTGCCATCCCTGGAAAACCTCCTTGTTTACAAACAATGACTTAATTCACATTAGGGTAGTAGTTTTTGTTACTTGCACCCTCCCCCCCAAGAAGGAACCACCAAGTTTATACTAAGTAGTTCTTAAGGAATAAGACTTTTATTAATGTGCTTAAAATATTTGGTTTATTATTTCCAAATATCTTTCTAGATTTCTATATTATCTGTTTCAAAACACTACTATTTCTCTAATTCTACCCAGAAAAGTAATTTCATCTCTCTCTCTCTTTTTTTTTTTTTTTGGTACTGAGGATTGAACCCAGGGGTGCTTTATCACTGACACATATCCCCAGACATTTTTATTTATTTATTTATTTATTTATTTATTTTTGAGGCAGGGTCTGGCTAAGTTGCTTAGGGCCTCATTAAGTTGCTGAAACTGGCTTTGAACTTGCAATCCTCCTGCCTCAGCCTTCTGAGCTGCTGGGATTACAAGCATACACCATCACACCCAGCTACTTATTTTCTAAATATATAACTTTTAAAACCTTAATAAAGGTTGTGAATGGTGTGGGGGGGTATGTGCATGTGTGTGTGTGTGTGTGTGTGTGTGTGTGTGAGAGAGAGAGAGAGAGAGAGAGAGAGAGAGAAGAGATTCTGGTATTCTGATAAAAATTTGGGGACACAGGAACTTGCTCTAAAAATGTTTTCTGGGAATTCAGTTCTTTATGTCAATTTTGAACAGGTCACATAAATTAAATAAATTAAATTTTATATTAGTGCCTGCTAACTAATCAGAACAAAACCCTTTATTGATATTTTTTCTATATTGTGATATATTTGATCATTCCTAGTTTGAAATCTAGAACATTGAATGTAGTTAGGTGGCTACTAAATTATTTTTGTTTAAGAATTTATTTTATTATGATTATTTAAAGTTTGAAGCAACCTTCCTTGCTTTAACATTACATTGATGATACAGTCTAAGAAGTGAGTTTTCTGGTTTCAAGAAGAGGCAATTCTCCATGGGTCTTGGACATCCTGAAGGTTTTTGCTAAAACATCAACAATGCAAGGCCCTGATTGCTCTTTACTCAGGCATTTCTTAGGGTTGTGTTTGCAGCAAGGAATTTGAAAGATAAGGTAACATCTGCCTCTGTCAAAGAGCAAGCTTGCTTTCACTTGTTATAAAAGCAACAAATCTCCAAGTTCAAAATTCCTTGTCTGAGGCATAAGCTTATTAAGTGTGCAGCATCTACCTAATATCCTTGGGACTTGGGTCTTGGGTACATGGGAATCTAAACCAACACAATGATCTCATTGCTTGCTGGGCATGAGTAATATGGTTCTTTTTCTTTGGCCCAGGAGTGTCATGTCTTCTACCAGCATCCATGAAACAATAGCAGACCAACTTCTTTATAAGTAAGATCTCAGACCCAGGTACTGACACAGGGTATGTCAAGTCAGGTTGGAGTATTTATCTAGGTCATAACATACAGCAATGAGACTATAGTTAGGCAAGCAAAGTGCCTAGGGTACAAAATTTAAGGAGGCAAACCTGTACTTACATGACCTGACAGTGATTGCTACCATACATTTGGTTAAACAGTGTTTTGCTTGCCTCATTTTAATCTTAGTCATGCAGAGAAATGCAAATTAAAACAATGATGAGATAGCACTTCATTTACTCAATAAAAGTGTGACAAAACCAAGATTAACAAAAATTGAATGCTGGAAAGGATATAGAGCCACAGGAACTTTTTACACTATTGGTGTGAATGGCAATTGACATACCCACTGAGAAGACAATTCTATGTTATCTAATCAATTTGAAGACGGGCAAATCCCATGTGCCAGAAATCACACTCTTCATTATGTTGCTTAAGGATAGGCTTTGTGTGTGCACAAAGTCACAAATACAAAAATGCTTATTGTAGAATCAGAAGAAAAATGGACAAATAAACTTTGTCATAGGAAGGAATTCAATACAGAAATTAAAGTGGAAGAAGCAGGGTCACTTGATATGGACAAACCTCAAAAGTATAATGTTGAATGAAATATCCAAGTTTCTGAAGGATATGTATGTATTATTATCTAAAATCATTGTTATCAAAAGTTCGAAAATGTGCCAACCTATATTGTTTGTGGATCAAAACACACATGAAAGCATAAAACAAGCATGATAATGATAAATACCTAATACATGAAAGAGCTTACCCCTAGGAAGGAGGGTTGAGGAATGGGTGGATACACATTGGGACCTGGAGTGCCTGTTATGTTTTATTGAAGAAAGTCCAAGAGGCAATAGTGTAAGTTATTAGGTTTTGATAAAGTTGAGGTGGGTATATCTTTTTCTATTATTTTGTATGTGGTTAAAATATTTCATATAAAATAGTTGAGATGAAAGCCAAGAAATTTAAAAAGTTTCCCCCATTCTTTCTTTTTTATCTTATGAAGCAAGGCAATACTTTACATTATTCATCTAAACAGCAAAATTGAATTGTCTACAGTCAGTCAAAATGCTAGAGGCAATTTCACCTCTTCACTTACTTCCCTGAACGGGACTTTGATGATTGTCAAGGTACCTGCAAGGATGTTGGGAAGCCATCCGCCCTCCTGGTTGAATTCAGAACAGTTTCCTGATTCCCTGATAGAATCAGGTTCTGCTGCAAGACTCTCAGGACTCCCCTGGATTATTTGGCTCAACTTGTTTGGAGAAAGAAAAGCTCATAAAGTTGAAGCGCTTTTGCACGCCCCCCTTCACCCATAGGGTTGTCTGGAGACCCTGTTAAGCAGAGTGGGAACTGGCAGCCCCAGCAAGACCAAATTAGAACTTCCTTAGACAAGTGGAAAGGGTGGGGCCGGGTCGGGGACTCACGCAGGCATGCGTCAGGATCTGAGATGGCCTTGAGGGGGTCCTTGTAGAAAAGGGGTCTGCAGCGGTCGCAGTGCTGGCCCTCGGTGTGGTGCTGGCAGTCTTCGCACACGCCCCCGCTGAGGCCGCCGCTCTCCAGGTACTTGGCCAGATCGAAATGACAGCGGTCAGAGTGGCCATTACAGCTACATGCTGAGAAAGGAGGAGATGGCCTGAGTGTCTGAGAGATTCGACAAAGACAAAATCCTGCACCTCTCAGGCTGGCCACAGCCACTGGCTCCTCTTTAGAGATGCAACAGGGATACAAAGGGCCCCACTGCAGCTTTCCAGGGACCTTTCAGCCCTCTGATTCTGCTCCTATACTTTCTTTCTTTTTAAATATTTTTTAGTTGTCAATGGATCTTTTATTTTATTTATTTATATGTGACGCTGAATATGGAACCCAGGGCCTTGCACATGCTAGGCAAGCGCTCTGCCACTGAGCCACAACTCCAGCCCCCTGTGCCTATGCTTTCTATAAAATGTGTTCCTTCCATGTTTAATGTGTAGTTTTTAAAAATCATGCTAACAAAATAAGTCATTTAGGTGACCTAGAAGCCATAGAGTGTAATATTTGTAGTTTCATAGAGAGCCTTTTTACCTACTTACACTCTGTAAATTTGAATTTTTCACCTGAAGTGTTCTGTATGTATTCGGATTCTCAAATAAGATGGAGCTGAGCCCTGTTCAGCATATGTCCCTCTGTAGGGACAGAAGAGCTGGAAGAGAGGTTGCAGGTCATTTTAAATCTCATCTGGGGCTCAGCCAGAGGATTAGCGGGCCAGCTAGTCTGTTTGGAGGGATTTATTTGTCTTTATGGTAATGTCTATACCGACTGTCTTGTGTGTGTGTGTGTGTTTTCTATAAACAGCCTAAGTTTAGTCCATGTTTGGCTGGGTCTGTGTACAGTGACCATCACGGAAAAGGCTTCTTTACTAGAACTCTTCTAAGGGCCTTTCTTTTTCTCAAGTCCTATTTTTGTAAAACCGGGGAAAAAAGATAAATAACAAGATTGTTTAGAAGTTCATCAAAATTCAGAGGAAACAAACATGTTGCCAGAAACAAAAACACCATCTTATCAACCTGAATATTTTATTAACAATAATTTATATTTTATTTCACATAGTAACCTGTCAAACTCGACCCTGCACCTACTTTCTCCCATCATTCCTCTTGTGATTTAAGGTCCTGTTCTGGGACCACGTGACTATTCAGGAAGATGGTGGAGATCTCTGTGCGTTGCCCTTGGTTATTTTGCCATCACAAGGCTCTGCCCTGCCTCTGAAAATGTGTCACACAAAACACATATTATTTCATTAAAAAAATTAATTTGTAGTGACAGTTGGAGAAGTTGGTGGTTCTTCTAGGTGAGCTAACTGGAGAGATTAAGATGTGATATAACTGGAGCTGGGAGTCACAGCCTCATCACCTCTGCTGCCTGTAGCCCCACATGAATGAACTATGTAGTCTCCAAACCTGGAAATGCAGAACATACTCAGTCCATACGAGAGCTTTTTGTTTTTTTCACCTACATCTGCATGCGCTGTCCTGAGAGCCCATGGCTGGTCTCCATGGAGCATCCTGGAAGAAGTCCTTGCATCTCTCACAGTTTGGGCCCTCTGTATTGTGCTGACAGACACACCGACCGTGAACCTGGTGCAATAAATAGTGTTAAAATAGAGCTTCTCTTTGAAAAGCCCTGGGTCTCTTTAAGTGAAAAATTAAGGACCAAGTCATGGGCCCTCTCTGATTCTTTTTTTCCAGTGTGTTAGTGACAATACCTAACTCAACTATCTATTACCCACTTAACTAGCTTTTAAACTTTAAAAATTTTCAGAAGTTTAGTGAATGTTTATAATACCTTTTTCCCCTGAATTCTATTTCAGGTCAGTACATTGCAACCTCAGTAAAATGAGAGACAGAATGGACATTCGTGTGTTTGGCAGAGGTAGAGTGGGTTATTGGGTGTTTAGAAGTATAAGGGGATATAGGGAGTTAAAAAGGGAAAGAAACTGGAGGAAGACATGTGATTCTCTTGATTTTTCACAAAATGCTCTAAAAGGCTCACATTCAAAGAGAGTCACTCTATTTTGGTGAAACACAGAAGCAGTTGGGTGGGAAGATGCAATGGCCTGGACAATAAGCCTGAGATGATTATGCCTAATAGTCTAAATTTATTTAGTAGACACACCCCTGGGACTTTGCATAAAAACTCCGTTCTTGGGTTGGGGATATGGCTTAGTGGTAGCATGCTTGCCTAGCACATGCAAGGTGTTGGGTTCATTCTACAGCATCACAACAAAACAAAACAAAAACAGTTCTATTCCACCAATCTTTAAGACTAGTCTCAGTATTAAGGCATAATTACTCAGAGTGTAAGAATGTTATTCAGATTGACCATTTTTATAATATCAGATATTTACTGAAACAGTTTAGCTTTGAGTATAGTGTCTCACATCAACAGACCTTCAATAAATTTTTGCAAGAGAATGAATGTGAAATTCTGGTTCAGCCTTATTAAATCTCCATTTCCTGAGAAAAAAACAAAAGGAGATGAACATAGGCTATCTTGAAATCATAAATTATAAAATCTGTTCATTAGTAAAATGATGTCCATGGGTGGCATAATTCACAAGAAACTCTGGCTGGAGGAAAGTACCCCAGGTGGCCTGTTGGGCAAGGTTGAATGACAGTTTCCTGCTCTAACAAAAAACTGCCAGCAGGAATTGTTGATCTCCACATAGAGGTCTGGACTACATTCAGCACCAGGACAGCAAGAGACAGGAAGAAGAGCCAATTTTTCTTTGGATTAATGACTCACCATTCCTGGGGAGCTGAAAGTGTCTCCCCTCTCCTTCTGTGAAGGGTCACATTCACTGGCATGGCCATTGCAAAAACAGCTTCCCCGAAGAACCATCTCATACAGAGCATAGTAGTATTTATCGAGGGAATCATTTTGCTTCCTTCCCAGAAAAGTATCCCCAAGGGTATGGAGTTTGGTAAAGTTTATCCTCAGGTTTGTTAATGTCACAAGGTCTAGAGAATGAAAATGAAACAATACATCAAAGTGCATTTAAGTTGCTTTGGTTCAAGGTGCCCTTCTTGACTGACCCTTCCTTAGCATGCTAGGGAAATACGGTTCCTAGGAATACTCCCGGCTTGAAATTTAAAGAGAGGCATGAAACACATAAAACGATTCATACCCTGGATGTAGGGGCTGTAAGGATTTTCTATTTCAAAGCTGGGATCCAAAACTTTTAAAACAACCTGTAAGACAAATGTAGGTAAATTTATGACATGTAACCAAAACATAATTGTCTAATTTTCTCCTAAAGAGATCTTGTTCTTGCAAGTAGGCTGAGCTGATGTAGGATATAAATGATCATTTGGGTTAATATATAAATAAAAGTACCCAAAACAAATATGAATGCCAGGGGTGAACCAGTCCTTCCTGACTCTTCATCACAGGTGTCCCTATAGACAGAAAGGATGATACCATTGGTGAAGAGGGGCCCAAGCTGGGCTGGGGTGGAGTGGTGGACGATTCAGCAAGCCACCATAAATTTGGGCCTGGCAGAGAATTCTGGTACAATCTTCTGCCACCAATTCTTTCTTATTTCCCTGATGAAATAGTACCTCCAGCCCCACTCCCACCCTGACCCTCTGCCAGTCACCAGCTTTGCCTAGAGGGATATTCCTGGAGATTCCACTGGGTGTGGTTTGAAGACCATGGAAATGGGATGGCGAAACCAGAGGTGCTGCTGGCCTGTAGCTCCTTTGCCAGGGTTGCAAACAGGTGCTCTTTCCTCTGGGTGACCATGGCCATGGGGCCCAGTTTAGATTTTAGCCCTGTTTACATTTAGCTGGGCACTCTTGTGCAGGGTTATTTCTGATAATGTGTTTATTATTTATTATTCAGGAAACCATTTCAATCTAGACACCTTCATGTTTGAATGACTCGAGTTATATTTCAGTTAGTACTACCTAAATTTCTTCTTAAATTTAAGTTAATTACAGTTTTGAAAAGTTCTGAAAAGGAAGGAAAGTTTACCTCACCACCAGTTGAGGGTTCAATATCAGAATATTTGGAGTCACAAACAAGGTCTCCCACTCCCTGCGCCTGGCCAGATGTGACATGCGGAAAGGAGGCAGCACAGTCTTTTGCAAAATATCTGAGCACTTTCCAGGTATGTCCATAGTCTGTGGATCGTTCCACTAACATCGCAGCAGGCCGAAAAGTCTATGAAAATAAGTAAAAGTTGTAATGGTCCACAAACGCAGATTTTATTATCTACCTCAGATTGAACATTCTTATTTTTTAATTCCATATTTTCAAACTTTATGTGTACCTTTTAAATCTACTTTATGAAGGGTTATGGAAAATAATATTCCTACAAGACATCTCCCCAAGAAAAATGGAGGGACAGTGTGGCTCTGGAGGAGGGAGGGGAAATTAGCCAAATATTAAATCTCTCCCAGTACATCCTTTCCCATAACAATGGGCCCTGAGGGAAAAAGCAAACTTTCATCCCTTCCCAGGTTCATTCCCAGCATCTCCACCAAAAGCAAACATTCACCCCCTCCCAACCCCAGGGCATCTTGAAGGAAGGAGGCAAATACTGAAATACTGGACTGGACTTTTACCTTCCCCATTGCAGATGAGTCCTGGAGGAGGAAAGCAGATAACAATGGGTCCCAGAGAAAGGAAGATAAGCAGCGAACACTGAGTTTCCAGCTTTTCCCAGTGACAATGAGTTTCAGACTTTTTACAATTGCCTTCCTAAGGTAAAGTTTTAACCTGTACAATTAACCCCTGACTCTCCTAACTGCACATCTGCAGTCGCCAACGAAACTCTAAAACCCAGACTCCTTCTGAAACCTGGGGGTCATCTCCCAGAAAATGGGCCCTCCCATGCCTGATCGATGGACCTTGCTGCAGAATAAAGGAAAACTTGTTAATCGGAGGTTTGCTTCCCATCTCCTTCCTTCATCGTTTGTGGGCCATGAGCTTACCCACCTAGATTTCATTCCAATAAGTAGGAAAGAATTTGTTAACAAATACTTTGTCCTCAGAATCTAATTACATTTTTGAGAATATTTATTATGGCTATATGTACTATTAATTGAAGGAAGATGGGACATAAGTTGAAAGCTAATGTCATTAATATTTTATAGCTATTTGCTTTGATTCTCTTAACCTAGAATACTTTTCCTCAGGCAAACTTTTTTACATCCTTCAAAACCCATCCATGAAGTTTATTCTGATTCCCCAGAGCAGATTTAGTCTCCTCAACTAAGTCCCCTGGCATTCTAATCTTGCCTCTATTTTTGTACTTTGTATTATAATTTCCCATTTATATGCTTATTTTCATGAATAGATGGTAGGTTCTTTGGGGGCAAAGACCAATAATCAGCTTTGATTATTTTTTATTATCAAAACTAGTACCAGGCCTGATGTCAAAGTTAAAATTTTGATGAATGATTATGAAAGACTGTAGCACAATGATTTGCTCTGGCAGCTGACTAACCTTAATAAAGAGTCTAATTTTCTTCCTCTGTGGATCACAATCTTTCCATCTTCCCCTAAATAACCCCCAGTTCCTATCCTTTCCTCCTAAGAATTATCTTTCTAGTTCTTATGGTTCTTATCACCTACTACCTGGAGTTTGCCTCTTTTTTCTCTTCTAAGATTTAAAAAAATTAACCATACTCATTGATTAATAAAGTTTTTAAAATTTTCCTGAAGAACAAAACCCAAGTGACAGCTTGAGCCTAGACTTATTCTGCTTTTTGTTCTCTGTAAGGAAGTGAAATTTCAGGTGAACACAGAGCATTGTGGGACAGGTAAAGGGGCAGCCAGCCTGTCCCTCTGTACCTTAAAGGTCAGTATAAGATGGCTGAACTGAAATAGCGCCTCTAGGTCCAATCTGATGGTGACATGATCAAGACCTAAAGAAAAATCCAGAAAGAAAAAAAAAAAATCAATGCTTTTGAGAGATCGCTGCTTATCACATTAACCCTTTATTTTGGCTTACTTTTAATAAGATACCTTTGAAATCATAGGTAGTGATCAACACTCTCTCCCAGTCTGTGACATACTGCCAGGCTACTCCAGGCCCAGGCAATCTATGTGAGAATAGCATAGATTTACTGCCTGTCTACATCCATGTTTTGGTGGCAACACACTCAGCCACTGTGTGGCAGTATTACATGCCCCCAAGGGAGTTCCAGGCCCTTTCCCATAGGTGAGAAGAGAGAGTTCATTTCCTTAAACTCAGATCCCCACTACACATAAACAGAAGCTAGCAAGCTGGAGCATGATAAAAATCAACACGACCTTTTCTTCCAACAGTTGCTAACTCATTAGAGCTAGAATTCACTCATTTACCATAAAACACAGCTTGGAACATTCCCTTTGAAGTGTGGGATCTGTGGGGTCCTCTGTGACTGAGGAGATGACCAAAGTCCTAACCAGGGATTTGCAGAGTTAGCTGTGACCAATTTCTAGCATGGACATGGAGCATCCACCCCAACCTGGAACTGATGGAAGCCCAGAGCTCTTTAGAGCAGCACTGTCCAACCAAAGTAGAATATGAGTCACATTCAAAATTGCTCATGAGTAGAACATGAGTCATTTTAAATGTTCTAGTAGCTACTTTTAAAAAGAAAATGAGTTAAATTCATTTTAAATAACATATTTAAACCAATGTAGCCACACTATTATCATTTCAACCTATAACTGATATTTTAAAATTGTAATGCTTTATTAAACATTTTCTAAATGATGTTTTAGAAATCTGAGGTGTTTTTTCATTTAGAGCACATCTCAGCTTGAATTGACCATGTTTCAAGTGTTCAGCAGCCACCTGTGGCTAGGGGTCAGGAGATTGGACAGTGCAACTCTAGACAACAGTGGTGTGACTGTAGTGACCCGGGGTCCAGCTCAGACCCCTAGGCTGAATAGTGCAGGGAAGCATTTGCTGCTGAGAGTGCGGCCATATTCCAGGCTTCGGGTCAAAGGCTCCAGTGCTTTCTAGGAAGAGATTACTTTCCTCTCTCTCAAAGCGCTTGGTTGAGAACCCTCATTGTGTAATCGGCTGTGACAGAGTGACATTCTCTTTGTGAGGAGAAGTGGAAAAAATGCTGGGCATGTGGACCAGAAAGCTGTTAAATAAAAATGGCACCTTTCATCAATGAAGACAGGCCTGCAGTAAAAACTGCCTCCTATTCATTCAGGAGATTCCAACTCTAGACAATAACTAGGATCCAAATAAAATGGCATTTAGTAGACACCAGTTATGCGTTTGTCAAGCAGATGGCATAGAAAAACTGCCTCAGCTTAGGCTTACCCCAAATGATCTTCTTATATGATTATTATTATATTTCATATATTATATGGGAATAACTCTGATTAATTCCCGTGCTCTTCTCTCATGGTTTGGATCCTCTAAATCACATATGTTTAGAAGTCTGAAGAGAACAGAGCAATTAGAGCCCAAAGGGCAACCTAGAGATGTGGTGAACGGCATGATTTTGTTGCTAAGGGAAACCGAGAGGACTCTACTCCCATGTTGAAGAGGGGCCATCGTGAGGGAGGAAGCCTCCCCCTGGGGAGGTCCTGCATGCAAGGGATGGAGTTAGGGCATGGAGAGAAGGCCAGTGGTTGGGGGTGGGACAAGAGGAATCCCTCATCAGGTCCACACTTTCAGTGGGCCTCTCAGACCTACAGATGGTCACGGTCAGTGTGGGGCTCAATATCACCAATGAGCAGAGGAGGCCATCATTCCAGGAAGGAAAGAACTTCAAGTTAGTAATTATCTTTTCAATTATCTTTTCAATTCAAATTTTATATTAAAAGCTTTAGCTTGCAATGAGAAAATGTTCTTTTTCTCTCTCTTCATGTATTAAAGAAGGAAAAAGCACCTGGTGCTAATTCTCAAACTTCCCCTGGCATTATTCATTCAGTTTACATCAGTGTGTTTTATATTAGGTTTCATTTACCAACTGTTCATGAACTTTCTTATTTTTTATAAAGAACAAAAGGATACAGAGATAGTTTCCTCCTCCACGTGGGAAGAGTGAAATATTCTGAGTTACATGCTTTAAATACACTTTGATCTCTCTAAAGCAAAATATTCTTTCTTAAAAGGAAAATATATTTTGTGCTTGCATGAAGCTCACATTGTTGGTGGATCACATCTTGCTGTGGCATTGTTAAAACCAGGCAAAAGGAAGGGGCCTTATTAAAATATGAAAAATAAAAAATGGGAAAGGAATTTAATCATACCATTTTCGGATTGCCACCATTTCTTTCCTCTGTCTGGTTCAAAACTTGTGATTACATTCTCAATGGTGTGACTGTTGGGCTGGGTGTATGGGTCATAGGGAAATCGGGAGTCACACGCGAAGCATTTTTGTTCCCCCTGGAAAATACCATCATTAAAATTAAAAATAAAGAATTTTAACTACTCATTGTTGATCTGAATCTAAAAACAAGCTGTACTCACTATATTTATCTTTCAATTGGGCTAAAAATAAGAAACGGAGGAAATAACAAGACATTACTTTTTCCATCAATAGGTGCTTAAATACAGTGACAAATTAAATTCAAATATGGCCTAGAAATTATATAAGCTTATACATTTGGGGGTAAATTTATATTACTAATTTTCTCTCCTGTAAGAGGCAGATGTTCTGCAAGTTATTTTAAACTTAAGGAAACACTTAGGGTGTATTTTATGAATTTTCAAGAGAGGGTGTATTTTATCAATTTTCAACTCAAAATAACTTTTTGAATTATTTCCTTTAGCCAAAAAAGGAAATAATATTTGGAAAGAAATTAATGAAAGAGTGGGGTACTAGGTTATCTGCAACCGTCATTCCTTTTTCATCAGATTTTACAGTTTTGAGTAGGAAAACTTCCATGACAAACACCTTTATGTCACATTTTGGGACATAGGAAAAGGATTTCCATTAAATTCACAACAAAGAGGCCCATCCTCCTGTCTTGCAGACTAGAAGGTCTCATTAGTGAATTGGAACTAGTTTTGCTTAGGAAGGATTTTCAAAGGTGACAAGAGAAAAAGCCTAGCTTTTGAGCTTGCTTAATATTCTTAAATTATTTATTTATTTATTTTTTACAGACTGCATTTTGATTCATTGCATACAAATGGGGTACATCATTTCGTTTCTGCGGTTGTGCATGATGTAGACTCATACCATTCTTGTAATCACACATGTACATAGGGTAATGATGTCTGTCTTATTCCACCATTTTTCATACCCACCTCCCTCTCATTTCCTTCTACATAATCTAAAGTTCCTTCGTTCTTCTCTCAAGGTGTCCTCTTGCGGCTCTGCTTAAAACTCCTAAGGGGTTCTATAGCAATTTTAAAAGAACTGTCAGTGGCCTGTGCAGTTATTCCTGGCTCATACTTGAGGGACTCTCAGAAGGAGAATGTTTGCAAAACTTCCAGGAAGTAGGGACTGTTCATCACAATCTTCTGTGCCAGCAATTACCTATGACATTTTAAGTTCCCAGCGGGCAGGGCGCTGTGAATGCCGATTGTCTGACCAGGGCCACTGCTTTGACTTTCCTTGCCTGCCTGCCTTTACTCACCTGGCTCTAGCTGCACCTGCTTCTTGCTATTCCTCCAGCTTACCAAAAACCCTTCTCCCACCCAATGCTCTCCTCTTGTTCCTTCCCTTCTTTCAGGTCCCTGTGTAAATGTCAACCTCTCAAAGAGCCTTTTTCTTCAACTACCTTATTAAAATGCCACCACCTTCCCACACCATGGCTTTCTATCACTATCTACCTTTTCTCTAATTTATGTGTTTTTTAAATCCTTATACTAGTTGAGAATATGTTATGTATCTCCATCTAGAATTTAAGCTGAATGAAGGCAAGGACTTTGCTTACTGCTATATCCCTATTACCTGAATAGCTCATAGCACAAAGTAGATGCTCAATAAAATTTGTTGACTAGATACATGATGATTTTAATGATTACTTCAGCTGAAGTCTGTCAAAGTAAACCAGCCCTCCAAAAGATCCACATAGTCAGTGTGCTTTAGAATCACTGGATACCTTAAACTTATTGTTGAAGAAAATCAAGGTGTTCTTTGAAGATTAAGGCACAACAGATGGGTCTGGGGATGTGGCTCAGTAATAGAGTGCTTGCCTAGCATGCATGAAGCCCTGAGTTTGATCCCCAGCACCACAAACAAACCAGCAAACATGCAACAGATGCTAGATCAATTCTGCCTATGAGTAGGTTTGTTCCAGACCTGTCCTGGAAGATCAGCAGAAAACTTGTGACTCCACCAAAAAATGTCAAGTCTTCAAAGTATTTTAAATAATACTATGAAAATTATTAGGGAAAATGTTTAACTTCAGGTCTTACAGGCTTTTTCTGTAAACATTTTAGAAGCAATGACTTTCATTAGGTTGGTTACACAGGATTCTTAGCTGTGGCCATTAGATGTGGGCGTTCTAACTTGGGAAATGCAATGCATCAGCGTTGACTTGAAGCTTCTGAAGAAAAAGTTTTGCTTGGCAGCTGACTTAGCTCATGGGTGGAGGACGATCATTCTCTTCACTGCACAATTGTTGACAGACTGGTAGCTGTAGCCCCACCTGTGATACTTGTCAGCCTGAAATATTTTGAGTCACTGCCCCCTCCCCAGCTCTAAGCTTTCTGTCATTCTCCAAACAACAACAAAAAAAGAGTTTTCTTTGATTTTCTGATTTACGTTTATTTTTGGTGGTACAACTCTGAGATAGAGAATCACCAATCTCTAGTTATTGACAGGGTGTACTGGCTCATGACCACAGGGAGCAAATGCCAGAGGTTGAAGGACAAGCTGGGTGATGCTAGTGCTGGGAAGTTTCTAACCTTAGAGTTGAGAACCACTTTTGTCTGGAGCACATGGACTTAGTAAAGTCACTTGAAAGGCCACCTATCCCAGCTGGCCTAGGGTTGAGCAAAACTTCCACCGTGCAATTTCCTTGCAACATGTAGAGGATTTGCTTTCTTACATAAGTACTTCCCAAGCAGAACAGTGTTAAGCCCCCAAGTATTGTCTCCACTTATTTATAATCATCTTCTTTTACTCAAAACTAATTAGAATACAAAGCATTTCCCAGAGACCTAAACAAGTTGCCTTAAATAAACAATACATGGAAAAGCCTGATCCACTAACATTAGGCTTATGTCCAACTTCCTTCCTGCACATCCTCTCCTTTAAGGGTGAACGTGATTGTCTCAGGGTTCTCAGCAGGTATGATACTCAGATGACCTTGGATGCTTGTTCTGCTGCCAGGACACAGGGAGGAAGAACCCTGAAAAGCCACTGGCCTTCTTACAAAACTGGTCTTTAAGGGGAAAAGGCGCAAAAATATGCTCACTTTGGAACTTATGGTTTTGAAACAATGCAACTTCCAAGAGGTATCAAGAGGTTGATGTACCTCCATTTGAAATACTGCATGTCTATCTACCTAAGGCTGAGCAATGGGGACTTATGTTCAGAGCAATGGTTTTGAGGCCCTGAGGCATCTTTTATTTATTTATTTATTTTTTTTGTGGTGCTGGGGATCAAACTCAGGGCCTTGTGCTTGCAAGGCAAGCACTCTATCAGCTGAGCTATCTCCCCAGCCCTGTGAGGCATCTTTGATGTTCACTGCATGAGTCAATTATGTTTGCTCTATGGGAGTGATAAGTAGACCAGTAGATTTTATTGTAATTCCCTTCAGAGATTGAACCCAAAAGACTTTCCCATCTAATTCTGAATGTAATAGGAAATAGGATTAGGCAGACTTTCTGTACTTTCTGATTAGTTAAGATTTCCTAGACCTTTAATTATATTGCCTGGGCGACTTCAGGAAGGACTATTGTCTCATTCTTCAGTGTTGTCTGAGTGAGCCCAGGTGTACAGGAAAAACCTACATCATTGATTAAATAATGACCCAGCAAGTAAACAAAGGACCGACCCACCTCCAGGTAGCTGAGGATGCAGTATTTCTGGGCTCCATTCAGCCCGCAGGTAGAAGATGCCGTAAGCTGTGTGCTGCGGCCCAACAGGAGATTGCCAGGGGTAGGACGGCAGGCACCCCGGTCACATTCATCTTGAGCCTTCGAGCAACTGAGCCACCCTTGAACACAACAGAAACAGCTACACAGAAGGTGGCCCAAGAGGAGCAAAAGACTGAAGAAGCAACTGGTTAAGCTGGAAAGTTAACGGTTCATCTACTCTTAATACCAGTTCAGCGGATCTTCAAGGTTGTGGATGCTGTTGGTGCCCTCATCCTGATGGGAATCTCCTAGCATGGGAGAGGTCACCATCTGTCCCCATACCCCATCCGGGGCAGCCAATGACTGATGAATACAGGGTTCAAAAGGCTGACACCACTGCCTCAGGCTGGGATCCACTGCACGTTGGTTCATGCTCAGCATCTCCTCTTGGCACATGGCTGGCCTGTGTTTGTTGCCCTCAGTCTTGTAATTACTCCTGATGGCACTCCCTCAAGGAATCACGTCACACCAACTCTTGTGTCAGGCTCTGCTTTGAGGAAACCACCCGAGACAGTGTCTGTTGACTGGGAATTCTTACTTTTTAAAATTTAATTTAATTTTTTATTTTTACAGACTGCATTTTGATTCATTGTACACAAATGAGGTACAACTTTTTGTTTCTATGGTTGTACACGATGTAGATTCTTTGTGTGTCATTTTAGGCCAAATAGTGAAGACTAATGCATAGACACGAAGAAGAATTCAAACCCTGACTGTTAAATCTGTTGTTTCAATATGTACAAAATGAATTGGAGACTTTAAGGCATCCTTGGGAAATAACTTTCTCTTAAAATAAATAGATTCAGTTGAACCCCTTTTTAACCTGATTATTGGGTTCAGATACACCATGGAACAAATCATGCTTCTTTGGGATAAAGTGAGAGACAAAGTTCCAGTCTGTATGACAAACAACCCATTTTGATGCCTACTGTCCCACAGATGTACCATGAAGGGATCTGGTCACGAGTGAGATGAGATCATTGCAGGAGTAACACTATCTTAATTGCCACCTCAATTCTCTATTATTCACATGTAGCTTCTGAGAGAATATTCCTGAGTCACTATTTTAAAAATCCTCTTTGTTTCAATGTTAATGTATAGAGAAAGGGTTAATTGTGTTCAAAGTGCAGTGAAATCCTAGCTTACTAAACGACTGTTAAATAGAGTAGTAATAGTAGCAAATAATGTAAAACACAATAAGTCCTAGATATCAGGACTGAAGGATTGGAAGAGAACTTAAGTGACTTGGAAACCAGTTGCCATTGACTAGAAAACATTTTCAACCATAGGGTAGCCTTTTATTTTAAAAAATTTTTTTCTTACTTCCTCTCTCTCTCTCTCTCTCTCTCTCTCTCTTTTAAGAATTTGTTATAATGGTTTAAAAAAATGCAAACAATCAAAAAAACTAACCAAATAAACAAATCAATAACAACAACAAAAAAATCAATAACAACAACAAAAAGTCCCAGAAGCTCTAAGTAGAGAATCAGGACAGGTGGTTAAGTTATAAATTCAGGCAAATGTCTCTTACTGGAGACGGGAAGAAAACACCACTAAGAAATCCTTTTGATATCAAGATACCTAGAAGAATCTGAATCACAGTTCTTTGTATTTCCAAGGGAGTCAACTGACATTGAATTAGGAAAATATTACTTCTCTCGAGTCTGAAATAGAATGAAGGTTAGACTGAAAATAAAAAAGTTGGTAAATACTGAAGTATAGTTAGGTATATCTAATGATTATATTTGGATATTCCTATGCTTGTTTAACATTGTACAAAGAAGTATCAGGCCTTTAAATTTATTACTATTTGGTGAATGGTCCCAACTTTGCTTGCTGGATGGCATTAGGTGTAATAATTTTTGAGTCTCAGTTTATTTAAATTATAGATTTAGATTTAATAAAGACTTATGCTTCTAAAATGTGTTGAACTGAAATCTAGATCAGCAGGATTCTCCATCATGAAAGGGTGCTGAGGACAAAAAAGTTGAGAGATACTGCATCCTATAGTCCTCTCCAGGAGACTCATAATGGTTATCAACATATTAAATCCCTGTGAAATACTTCTGTGAGAAAAATAAAGCAAAACAAAAACAAATCTAATTCTTGAAAGTTGTTTAATCTAGCATTTCCCAAACTTATTTCATGGAAGGCATTTTTCCATTTTCTTAAATTAATTTTTAAATTTGTTTTAATTAGTTTTACATGAGTGGAATGCACTTGGAGACATCATACATAATGGAGTATAATTTCTCATTCTTCTGATTATACACAATGTAGAATCCCACCAGTCATATAGTTATATATGTCCATGGGCTCATAATGTCTGATTCATTCTACTATCCTTCCTACCCCTGTTCTCTCTCCCCTCCCTCACTCCCCTCTACCTAATCTAAAGTAACTCTCTTCTTTCCTAGCCCCCCCATTGTGAATTAGCATCTTCATATCCATTTTTTATTGGTTCATATTAGCTATATATAACTTTAGAATTCATTTTGCCATAATTATAAATACATGGAATATGATTTGCTAGAGTTCAGTCCCCAGTTCTACACTTATCCTCCTTACTCCCTCCTCCATTCCCTTTCCTCTGATCTTTCTACTATTTACTTACATTTTCTTAAAAAAATTGGTGTCTTGTCGATGTACATGATGGTGAAATTCACTGTGGTATATTCATATATGTACATAGGAAAGTTAGTTCAGATTAATTCCACTGTTTTCCTCTTATCCCATCCACCTCCCCCCCCCCAATTCCCTTCTTCTACTCCCTGAATTTTCTTTTATTTTGATGGAATTCCCCAACGTGTTTTCTTTTTCCTCTTTTCTTTTCCCCCTTATTTTAGACTAGCTTCTTCATATCAGAGAAAACATTCAACCTTTGACTTTCTGGGTCTGGCTTATTTCACTTAGCATAATAGTCTCTAGTTCCATCCATTTCCCAGGAAATGACAGTTTTACTCTTCTTCATGATTGAGGAATACTTGTGTGTGTATGCTTGTGTGTGTGTGTGTGTGTGTGTGTGTGTGTGTGTGTGTGTGATCTGTTAACAGACACTTTGGCTGATTCCATAGCTTAGCATGAATTACTTTGCTATGAACATTGATGTGGCTGCATCCCTATAGGATGCTGATTTTAGATCTTTTGAATATATACTGAGGATTGGGATAACTGGGTCACATGGTGGTTTCATTTCTAATATTTTGAGGAATCTCTATACTGCCTTCCACAGTGGTTGCACTAATTTGCAAATCTACCAACAATGTATAAGTGTACCTTTTTCTCCACATTCTTGCCAATATTTATAGATATTCATATTCTTGATAATTGCTATTCTGACTGGAGTGAGATGAACTCTCAATGTGGTCTTGATTTGCATTTTACTAATTGCTAGAGATGTTAAACATTTTTTCATATATTTGTTGGCCATTTGTATTTCTTCTTTTGAGAATTGCCTATTTAGTTCTTCTGCCCATTTATTAACTGGGTTATTTATTCTTTTGGTGTTAAATTTTTTGAGTTCTTTATATATTTTGGATATTAATGCTCTATCTGAAGAGCAAGTGACAAAGAGCTTCTCTCTATAGGTTCTCTCTTTATATGACCTTGTTCCCTTTGCTGTGCAGAAACTTTTTAATTGATGGCGTCCCACCTATTGATTTGTTTTATTTCTTGTACTTTTGGGGTCTTGATAAGGAGTTGTTCCTGTGCAGATATGCTGGAGTGTTAGGCCTACATTTTCTTTTAGTAGTTGCAGAGTTTTTGGTCTAATTCCTAAGACTTTGATCTACTTTGAGTTGAGTTTTTTGCAGGGCGAGAGATAGGAATCTAGTTTCATTCTTCTACATATGGATTTCCAGGTTTCCCAGCACCATTTGTTAAAAATATTATCTTTTCTCCAAGGAGTGTTTTTGGCACCTTTGTCTAGTAATGAATAACTGTATTTACATGGGTTTGTCTCTGTGTAGTCTATTCTTCTATTATCTTCATGTCTGTTTTGGTCCTAGTACCATGAAAGGCATTTTTTATCCAACTTAGACTAACATTTCATGCAACATTAGGAGAACACTTTGGGAAATGCTAAATTCCATCTTATTTAAGTGTCTTCTAGTCTAAAAATGCTTTAATTCTGTAATTGGGGGATTATCACATGTAACTTGGAGATTGACTTAAAGTTAAATTTCAGGAATTGATTTAAGATTTCACTCATATGTAATTAAAATTTCTCTGGAACTTTTTATAAATTGCTTATATTGCAACACACATGACTGTGTACACAAATATTAACATAATATTTGAAAGCCATTGACTTAGATAAAGAAAGAAAACAAAGGAAACTAGGAGAAAATGAATTGGCATTTGAATCACTCTAAGTTAACTGTTAAATTTCTACCATTGTACTAATGGGGTGAGGAAGTAGTCTGAATTATTTCTTGCCTGTAGAGTTTGCTCCATTATGTTACGTTTTTTACTCTTGTAATAATAACATTAATAGATTTTCTAATTGTTGGGAAGTTTGAATAAAATGAAGTGGAATCTTATTGGAGTTAAGGTCTAAAACTAGCATACATATAAAGTTGAATACATAGAATAAGTGCATTCATGTACTATTTGGTGAATTGCTATTTATAGAAATAGTTGTTTCCCTTTTTAAAAAGTATATTTGAAATGGTCCTGGAAAATCTCCTTATCCTTATGTAGAAGAATTAAACTAGATCCTTATCTCTCTCCCTGCACAAAAGTCAATTCAAAATGGACCAAAGACCTAGGAATTAGACCAGAAGCTGTGCAAAGCCTTGAAGAAAACATAAAAGTCAATACTCCAGCATATAGGCAATGACTTTCTCAACAAACCTCCTAAAATTCAGGAAATAATGCCAATAATTAATAAATGGGATGACATCAAATTAAAAAGCTTCCATACAGTAAAGAAAATAATTAGAATGTAAAGAGAGAAACTATCTTTGCTAGCTACTGTTCTGACAGAGAATTAATATCCAGAATATACAAAGAACTCAAAAAACTTATCACAAAAACAAAGAACCAATTAATAAATGGACAAACCAATGAAACACACTTTTCAAGGGAAGAAATACAAATGGCCAACAAAAGTATGAAAAGGTGTTCAATATCTTTAGCAATTAGGGAAATACAAATCAAAACTACACTGAGATTTTATCTCATTCCCATTAGAATGGCAGCCACCAAGAAAACAAACAATAATAAATGCTGGAGAGGATGTGGAGAAAAAGGAACAGTTTTACACTGTTAGTGGGACTGTAAATTAGTACAACCACTATGTAAATCAGTATGGAGGTTTCTCAAAGGACCAGGAATGGAACCACCTTATGGTCCAGTCATACCACTCCTTGGTGTTTATCCTAAAGAATTAAAGTCATCATACCATAGTGATACATGCATACCCATATTTGTAGCAGCACAATCCACAATAGCTGAACTATGGAACCAGCCTAGGTGTCTGTCAGTAGATGAGTAGATAAAGAAAACATGGAATATATGCACAATGGAGTTTGATTCAGCAATGAAGAAGTACAAAATTATGTCCTTTTCAGAAAAATGGATAGAACTTGGGACCATTATGTTAAGCAAAATAATCCAAGCTCAGAAAGTCAAGGGTGGTATATTTTCTCTCATATGCGGGAGCTAGAGAGGAAAAAGGGAAGGAAAGATGTGTGGGTGCATGTAGCAGGGTGTGGAGGTTCTCATGAAAATCAAAGGGAGATCTGTAGAGTAGAAGAAAGGGATGTTGGGGGGATGAGGAGGAAAAGATGAAATACTGGAAATGATGTTTGTCAAAATATATTGTTATATTGTGTACATTATAAATATGTAACAATGAATCTCACCATTGTGTATAGTTATAATGCACAAATAAAAATATGGAAAAAAGGAAGAAAGTATATTTGAATAGGACAGTACAGTATCATTTCTAATTCAGTTAGAGGGTTAGACCCCTGCTTGATTCTGGAGGCCAAAAACCCAGGCGCTAGTTTTTCTTGATTACAATTCAAATTATAGGCATGGTAATTTTGCAGAAATAAAATAGTCTCTGGATGGAAGGACTCAGAATCTAGAATAGCTCAAAAACATTTTAAAAAAGAATAAAGGGGAAGGAATCATTCTACTTGATATCAAGACTTGCTAGGTAACTACAATAAACATAAGAGTATGATATTAACAGAGGAAAAGACACATAGATAAATGACCAGTACAGAACCCAGAAACAGATTCACATAAATATGACCAACTATTTTTTGAGGTACAAAGGCAATTCAGTGAAGGAAAGGTAGTTTTTTCGATAAATGATATGGTAGCAATTAGATATACTTTGGCAAAAAGATAAAACTGCAAACACGACCTCATGCCTTACATAAATATTCACTCAAACAGGTCATCGACTTCAGTGTAAAACTCTAAAGTTATAAAACTCCTATAAAGCACCAGAGAAAATTCTTGGGACTTAGGGTTAGGCAACGAATTATAAAATTGATAACAAAAGCACATTCTACAAAAGAAAATTGAAAAGTTGGATCTTATTAAAACTAAAAATTTTGCTTTGATAATGGCCGTGGGAAGAGGTAAAAAGGTATAGACTAGGAGAATATAACTGCAAACCACATATTCAACAAAGTACTTGTGTCTAGAATATATAAAGAGCTCTCAGAATTCAACATTTAAAAGCTAGTCAGGGCAGGTGATACAGCTCAGCAGTAGAGCACTTGCCTAGCATGCACAGGGCTCTGAGTTCAATCCCCAGCACACAAAACAAAACAAAGTCAGTCCAAAGAGAAAAAGGCAAGCAACAGAAGCAGACATTTCAGTGAAGAAGATATATGGATGGCAAATAAGTTCATGAAAAGAGGTTAAACATTATTTCTTATTAGGGAAACATGAGTCAAAACCACAAAAGATATTATATACCTATCATAATGGTTAAGATAAAAAATAGTGACAATTAGATAGGATGTGGAAAAAGTGAATCCCTCATACATGGCTGCTGGGAATGTAAAATGTTACAAATACTCTGGGGAAAAATATGATAGCTTCTTACAAAGCTATGTTTACCATATAACCAGGCAATTGCACCCTTGAGCATCTATTTCAGAGAAATAATAATGTAGAATCACATGAAAACCTACATTTAAATATCTGTGGTATCTTTATTTGTAAATATTAAAAAACTGGAAACAACCTAGATATCCTTCAATGGGTGAAAGGTTAAACAAGTGTATCCAGACCATGGAATGGTACTTAGCAATAAATAACCAGTGACACATGCAACATCTTAGATGGATCTCAAAGGAATTATACTGATGGACAAAAGATTATTTACTGCATAGTTCCATTTGTATCACATTTTTGAATGACAAAATTAGAGATGGAGACTAGATCCGTGGTTGACAGAGGTTAGGAAGGTAGGAGAGAGACAGATGTAGCTAGAAAACAGTAGTACTAGGGATCTTTGAAACTTCTGTATTTGACCTGGAGGTGATGAAACTTCTATATTTTGACCATGGCAATCTATACATAAGATAAAACTGCACAGAATGAAACACACAGACATATAGGAATACATGTAAAACTGAGTAAGCTCAGCGAATTATATCAATGTCAATTTCTTGGTTGTGATATGGCACTATCATTAGGCAAGATATTGTTGAGTAAAATTGGATGGAAGATATACAGGATCTGTCTGCATTATTTCTTACAACTGCATTTGATTTCAAAAGATAAAGTACCCATACCCCCATGCAAAAGAAAAAAAATTCCTCATCAGCCTCTGGAGAGCAAACCAAGTAAATCACACACTCTACAATAATGCACACATGACCTATTTCAGCTGCTCTTATATACTTTATTTTGTGAGACATGAAAATTTATGCCAGAAGGAGGGGCCTATAATGAAAACTAATAACCACACTGTGAAATATGTTTTGCTTGCTTCTCCTCAGATTTCTCCATTGTAAAATATAAAGTAATAATTTCTTTTCATGGACTTATTTGACATTTAGTGGATTTCTTTCATCTTGACCTTCACAAATGTATGCTTTTGAAAAAATCTTGTATGGGCACATTCTCCACATAAACTATTCTACTATTCTGGTCATGTTGTGAGTATTATCACAACATACATGAAACATACACAGATCATGAATTCTACCCTGGAGGATATGATACCTGATGTCTCCATTACTTAATGGTAGTTGAAATAGGGACTTCCCTCTCCTCAACCTCCTTGTAAAGAATACTATTCTAAAAACTGGAAAACCATATGCAACAGAATGAAATTAAACCCCTATCTCTCACCCTACACAAAACTCAACTCAAAATGGATCAAGGACCTCAGAATCAGACCAGAGACCCTGCATCTTATAGAAGAAAAAGTAGGTCCAAATGTTCAACTTGTTGGCTTAGGATCAGACTTCCTTAACAGGACTCCCATAGCACAAGAAATAAAAGCAAGAATCAACAACTGGGATAGATTCAAACTAAAAAGCTTTCTCTCAGCAAAGGAAACTATCAGCAATGTGAAGAGAGAGCCTACAGAGTGGGAGAATATCTTTGCCAACCATACTTCAGATAGAGCGCTAATTTCCAGAATCTATAAAGAACTCAAAAAACTCTACACGAAGAATACAAATAATCCAATCAACAAATGGGCTAAGGAAATGAACAGACACTTCACAGAAGAAGATGTACAAGCAATCAACAGATATATGAAAAAAATGTTCAACATCCCTAGTAATAAGGGAAATGCAAATCAAAACTACCCTAAGATTTCATCTCACCCCAATTAGAATGGCGATTATCAAGAACACAAGCAACAATAGGTGTTGGCGAGGATGTGGTGAAAAAGGAACGCTCATACATTGCTGGTGGGGTTGCAAATTAGTGCGGCCACTCTGGAAAGCAGTATGGAGATTCCTCAGAAAGCTTGGAATGGAACCACCATTTGACCCAGCTATCCCACTCCTTGGCCTATACCCAAAGGACTTAAAATCAGCATACTACAGAGATACAGCCACATCAATGTTCATTGCTGCTCAATTCACCATAGCCAGATTGTGGAACCAACCTAGATGCCCTTCAGTTGATGAATGGATAAAGAAACTGTGGCATATATATACAATGGAGTATTACTCCACAATGAAGAATGATAAAATTATGGCATTTGTAGGCAAATGGATGAAACTGGAGAATATCATGCTAAGTGAGATAAGTCAATCTCAAAAAACTAAAGGACGAATGATCTCGCTGATAAGCGGATGAGGACATATAATGGGGGGTAGGAGGGGTTAGCATTAGGGTTAGGGTTAGGTTTAGGGTTAGGGATAAGGACTGTGGTAAGAATGAAGGAAAGAAGGACTGTATAGAGGGAAAAGAGGGGTGGGAGGGGTGGGAGGGGTGGGGGGAAGGGAAAAAAATAATGAATCAAACATCATTGCCCTATGTAAACGTATGATTACACAAATGGTATGCCTTGACTCCATGTACAAATAGAGAAACAACATGTATCCCATTTGTATACAATAAAAATAATAAAAAAAAGAATGCTATTCTAAATCAAAGGCACGATGTTTTCTTCTCTTTGAGGTAATTATGTAAAATCAGCTCCATCATACACTCTTTTGGTGGTATAATATATTATCCCAGATTGATTAATGTGAATTTTTCCTTTTATTCATCCAACAACCCAAATCCACATCTCCTCTTATTTCCTGGAATTGGGATTTAGCATAAAAACTATTTAGAAGTTTGTACTCTAATAGCGATTTTTAAAAACAAGTTCAGGTATAAATTTCTTCTGATGCTACATGTGGATTAAGTAAGATTTCCCTTCCAGGGATTTGTTCTTTTAGACAAGTTGCATCCTGAATTATTTTATTGGCATTGTTGCTTTAAAGCTTTAACATGCTTTAATAACCTGACTTGGCCAAACTTGTTTTGATTAGATGTGTACTTTTCAGAAAAAAAATTCCAGGACTTGGGGAAATTGAACTATGATTCTCATAATAGTATACATGCAATTCTGAACTTTTAGTCTAAAACACTTGATAAAAAAAAGGCTAGAAACACAGCAATTAAGACTTCATGCTGAAGATTCAGTGATATCCTTCCTGAGCTCAAATTTTCAACTGTCAAAGTATCACAGAGCAATAGGTTGGAGTTGCTTAAGAGAACAAAGACATTTATGTTTTTAGAAATTCATTTCATTCTGCAAAAAATGACATTAAACATGAATAAAGGATATTATTAAAAATGAATTTAGGTGATCTGCTTGTTTAAAGAAAATGTGCATCTATTTTCTGTAAAGGATCATTTTGTAGAAATAACTCTCATTGTATGATTTATCCAGTTAACAATTTTGCAAATTGTTACAATGTTCTTAATCATGCGAGATGTTTTCACATATTTTAGAGTTCATTGCAGAGTTTTAGAGGATGCAAGCACATACATTTAGATATCCACACACATTTAGTTATTATGGGTGATAAGGGATGTGTGTTAGATAAGGTTTGCACTTTGCATCCAATTCCCAACATCTCAAGGCCAATTCAATTTGTATGATTCCTCTCTTCCTCAGTCAGAATGAAATACAGTGTTTAAATAGGGTCCAGGACTTACATAAATGCTTTTAGTCAAACTCTCAACCAGAAAATATTCACGCTGATGATGTGCGTGCAAACTGGTTGAGAGTTTGGTCTTAGGCAACCCTAGAGATTTTGTTTTGAGTAGGGCAAGCTTAGGTTTAGGAATCCAGAATCCATTTTGGTAAGGCCTTTTCTGCCAAAGCTAATTTAGTTTTGAAGATATTCCCCCCACTCCCTAGAAAGAGGAGGGGTCCCTCATTTACCTTGGAGTGATTAAGGGATCCTACACAGAGGCCTGGGGAAGATAAGAGTGATCTTCAGTAGTCTAGTCTGATTCTTAATACTAGTTTAGTTCCAAAGAGGATGTCTTCCGAGGCAGGTGTAGAAGACACAGTCAGCTGAGGCGAGCTCTAAGCCTCACAGTCCTGGACTGTGGATATCAACCAAGGACCCCGGGTGGTGCTGGAGTCCCTGCTTCCACTGGCCTGTGTCTCCCCTCTCCAAGGCAGGGAATTCTCAGCAGGGGAAGTAAATGCTCATCATCTGCAACTGATCCTCCAGCACCAGGAAATCTAGCTGAGAAATCACCTCAGGATTTGATTCTGAAAGTTGACTGTCTTGAAATTTTTTAAAGAGAAGATTCTAAGCAACTTTGGTTACTCAGTAACCAAAGGCAGAGTTGTTACAGATATAGAAAAGTCAGGGAAGAAGGGAGTAATTAATTGGAAATATGTATGGAAATATGTAATTTTGGAAATACGTATTTTATCTATGATTAATGCAAATTATTCTGTTTATTAAAGACAGCAAAAGCATGGAGAATTTGGCCTTTTTAGTATAGACGTGCTGCTCATTTAGAAGAGGGAATTTTGCCTGTGAGTTCTTCACAAGACCTCATCACTGGAAGAGTACTAAGTTCAAAACAGAACTATTCAACATTCTTTAGTATCTTACTTACTTACCTGATGGGATAGCTTTCTGTTAAGGAGCAACAGAAACAGCTATATGTGGATACTAAACATGTATGGGTGGAAGTTTTCAGTTGTTTGAACCAACTGTACAACAGAATTGCCATGCAAAAATAGCAGTATGGAAAAAGTTAGCAAATATTTAAAAACAATTTTAAATATTTTAGGACAATTCAATACAAGCAGAAAATGGATTTTGACAACTACTACTCACCAAGGTGCAAAAACAGGGTCAGTCGAATTTGCATTCTTTTGCCAAGAAACGATTGGATTCAATTATGCTAGGTTAAAAAATGGTTAAAGTCAGTCACTGATAGAATCAATCATTGCTGTCATCACATATTATTTAAAAGTCCTCAAATTTGTCTATTGGTTCTTACCATTTAGAGACACAAAATATCTACCACATCCAGTTCCCTAAAAAAATAGGAGTATTTAAAATTTATAATGGACATTCATTTGCCATTAATTTATTTTGGGGGAGGGTACTGGAGATTGAACTCAGTGTCAGCTAACCACTGAGCTACATCCCCAGCCCTTTTTAATTTTTATTTAGAGATAGGTTTCACTAAGTTTCTTAGAACCTCACTAAGTTGCTGAGGGAGGCTCGAATTTGTGATCCTCCTGAGTCAGCCTCCAGAATTGCTAGAATCACAGGCGTATGCCAGCATGCCCAGCTGCTTAAACTATTAATGTTTATCATTAATTAATTAATTAATTAATGTTTACCATTTTTGGAAACTACAGAATTCAATAGTTTATGAACAATAATATGAAATATTTAATTTTAGCCTATTTTTCTCATTCATATTTAGAATTTTTCTAAAAATTACACAATTTTACATACTTATTATAGTAGGAGAACAGGCAAAAATGAAGAAAATATTACATATAGTACCAACAACTAGAGAAAAACAGTTGATATCCTGTTCTTCTACATTTTGTCCCAGCATATAAATAATTTTCAAAAAAATGGTATCAGAGTGGCCACTTGCTTCATTCCATATATCCTGGACATCTTTCCGTACCAACAACTGCATTTTAAAATCAGTGGTTTTTAGTTTAGTGTAGAGCATCGGGATGACCTGGGAGCACCTACAGAGCAAACCAGCACCTCTTCTTTGTAGTTCCCTGTATCCCTCGGGAGAGATCCCTCTCCACCCCACAACGCTGTTGTGGGAGCCCTGATTCAGATGGGTGTGAAGACACCTCAGAAGATTGCCAAGAAAGAAGGTAAAACTGTTCTCCTACCCTAGAATTTTAATTATTGCATAATTAAAATAGCTCTCTGAATGCAGGAATCAGAAGTTATTTAGTGATTCTCCCATTGGTTGATGTATACTTTGTTTCTAATATTTTCCTATTATAAATATTTCTGCTAAACTTTTATTTCACATCTGTATCCCCTGAGATGGAGTGGAAATAATGGGCCAATATGAGCGTCTGTTTTAAATAGACATACTTGTGTATATATAGAGTGTATATATATATATAAATGAAGACATATATACACAGATATATAAGTATGCAAACTACACATATGTGTGCATGTATATTCAGTGTGTACACACGTGTATGCATGTGTGTATGAAGATTTTGATGTGGCTGTCAAACTGCCATATAGGAAGTTCGTTCCAATTTATACTCTACAGCCTATGGGAATAACTGTTGGCTTAAACCATTGTCAATACTGAATATTATGAATTTTAGATCTGTCAGCTTAAAAAGCAAAAAAGTTATACTTCATCATTATTATTTTAATTTTTTATTTGAATAGCAGTGAGTGAAAAAACATTTTCATGCATTTATAGATGAGACTCTGACACTCTGTCCTTCGAGGTGTTTCTTAATGAAGTCTACATTTGTCCTCAGCAGTCCCACATTCTTTTTTAAATTTATTCTTTTTAGTTATACATGGCAGTAAAATGTATTTTGACATATTATACATATATGGAGCATAACTTCCCATTTTTATGGTTTTTGTGATGTGGAGCTACAATGGCCGTATGTTCATATATGAACATAGGAAAGTCATGTCCGACTCATTCTACTATCTGTCCCACACTCTTAATTCCACACATCCACATTCTCTGGGCTCCTGCTGGACACCATCTCCTGCTTTCTGAACCCTCTTCTGGTGTTGTTTCCATTGCCTTGAAGGCACCTTCCTAAACTCAAATGCCAGTCTCCAAGGAAGTCTTTTTTGGGTGTTTTGAAATGCCTGATTTTAGGCGTTTTTCCTATTCTGTGGTCCAAGCCTTACACAGCCTGGGGATCGTTTCTGAAGTCCAATGCCATAAGAAAACGACTCACTGACACAGTCCTGCACCATCTCCCTCTCCAAATGAGCTCTCTGTTAGAAAAGGCTGCAGAGCAAAACTGATGGCTTTATTCAAAACGCTATGACCCGTAGGAGAATCCAGGGCCCTAGCGAGGCAGGACCACCACCCCAGATTAAAAGCCTAGGCTAAAGCTTGGTTTTTGTTGCTTTTGGGCTACTTAACAGCAAGGCCCACTCATGCTTCAATGCCCATACGTTCTGTTGTTGCCCAGGTTTCCTTGACTACCCTAACATCAGTCAACCCCAAAGAGCTGTTTTGAACCCAAGCAATTCTTTTGTTCTACGGAACAAGTACAGAACAAATGCAGGTTAACAAACACGATAAACTATCCCATTATAGGATTAAGAAATTAAAATTGTACACTTTCAATTGAGTCAGAGAAAGAGAACAATTGAGGGGGACTCTCCAGTAAAAGGTTAGTTCCCCATCAAAATTGTATAGCAGGGAGAGGTGGTGCACATTTATAATCCCAGTGACTCTGGAGACTGAGGAAGGAGGGTTGCAAATTCAAGGCCAGCGTCAGCAACTTAAACTGTAAGCATCTTAGTGAGACCCTGTCTCAAAAACAATAAGGGCTGGGAATGTGGCTCAGCAGTTAAGCCCCTGGGTTCAATCCCCAGTACCAAAACAACAACAACAACAACAACAAAACAGCATAAAAACCCTCTTTGGGACGCCTCCCATACTGTAGGAACTTTCCTTGCTTGCTTTTAATAAATCTGCTACTGAATTCTCACCTCTGTCCCCTGAATACTTCATTCTTTGGGTGCATGAGACAAGAACCCTCTGGCACTCACACAACCCTGTATTATGTTAGGATGGCTGTCTGGGCATTTGTTCTAGGTGGTTCCCTCTTGTTGCCTTTTCCTCAGAGCCAGGCCATGTAGCTGCTGGTTGGTCACCCAGCTGTACTGTTGAGAACATGAAACCCCTCATCCCCATGCTTCCCTGAATCTGGAATTCCTGCTGCATGTTCCGTTCTGTCCAGAAGTGCAGAAAGATTGCCAACGTGATTATATATATATTTTTTTTATAAAAATGGGCAATATGAGCAAATTTTGGAAACACATTTTTTCATAAAAGAGACTGAATTCAGTGACATGATCTGTGATTGAGGGCTCGAAGTGATCCAGGCTCTGGGTTGCTGAGGGCTGAGTGTTGCATAGGCCACATCATGACATTTCTCTTTCCTGTCGCAGAGCAGGTTCCAGATGGCCAGACTGTTGACAACTACATACCATGGGCTAAACTCTCCCTTCCTTGGAAGGTGGGAGGATGAAGATTGCGGGATTCCCAGAACTTAGAAAGGAGGTGGAATTGTAATGCCATTCCAGGAGTAAAAGAACAAGGGAAGGTCTTTTGTAGAGCATTTTAGTATCACTATTTGTGTGATGCAAATGAACTTCTGAGAATTTTTTTTGTCTGTCTTAGTGTTATCTTCAAGCAATAATAAAGATTGTGGTATAAAGAAGTGAACTTCCCAACATCAGTCAGCCAGGTTCAAAGATGACCTGCCCTGCAAAGAGGAGCAGCAGCAGGCAGATTATCCCAAAGGAGACCAGAATGGATACCATGCCCTTATTCATAATTGGCTGAGGACCATCACCAGCTCCTCAGAGAGGATGAGTGATGGAATCACAGAGTTCATTGATAATTCCTGGGTTCATGGGACTACAGGTCCCTAACACCACAGGCTGAAGGCCACCTTCAAATTACTCAGGAAGTTTATTTTTTTTAATGACTTTCTTTTAAAAATATTCACCTATTTTTAATTCTGGTAAAAACACACACAAGATTTACCATCTTAACCATTTTTAAGTATACAGTTCAATAGTGTTAAGCTCATTTATGTTGTGCAAGCAATCTTTTGAACTCTTTTCATCTTGCAAAACTGCAACTCCTCGTGATCCACTGAACAAGTTCTCATGGTTCCCCCCTACTGGCAATTACCATTCCACTTTCTGTGGGACCTTCACTGCTCATGTGATAGCCTCGTATGAGTACAGTCCTTCTCTGACTGGCTTATTTCACGTAGCAGGATGCCCTCAAGGTTCATCCATCTTGTAACATGTTTCAGAATTTCCTTCCTTTTTAAGTCTGAATAATATTCCAATGTATGTACCCAGGAGGGCTTTTTTTTTTGTTTTTTTTTGGTACCAGGGATTGAACTCAGGGACACTTGAACACTGAGCCACGTCCCAGCCCTATTTTGTATTTTATTTAGAGACAGGATCTCGCTGAGTTGCTTAGCACCTCCCTTTTGCTGAGGCTGGTTTGAAACTCCTTCTGCCTCACCTCCAGCCCCTGGGATTATAGGCGTGTGCCACCATGCCCAGCTTCCCCAGGAAGGTTTTAAGCCACCAATGTCCAGGCCCATCCCAAACTAATGAAATCAGAATCTCTGGGGATGGTACCCAGAGATTAAAGTGTTTAAAGTGCTCCCCAGTGTATTCTCATTTGTAGCCCAGGTTGGCGAGAGCCATCTGATGGCTCACAAACACCTAAAACTCATTAATTTGCCCAATGTGCTGTCTTCCTCCTGGATTCCACTGCAAAATAAGGGCATAACCCCTAGTTTCTAAGCTCTGTTATACATTAGGACCATCTGGGGAGCTTATAAAACTCCCACTACCTGGGGTCACATTCTATACTAAGTAAATCAGAATACCTGGGGGTAAGGTTCAGGCGTCAGTATTTTTTAAAAACATCCCAGATGATTCCAATGGGTAGCAAAGTTTGAGGTTTGCTGCACCACCACTAACTAACTTGCTTAGACCAAAATCTTGAGAGTCATCCTTGATTCCTCTGTCTCTAATCCTTAAATCAAATTCTCATCAGACTCCTGTGATCTTATCTGATCACAGGACTGAATAAGGCAACAGAGTCATCTGGGTTTGCTGGGACTTTCCTGGTTTTAGCACTGAAAGTCCCTCAATTCCAGGAATATTCATCAGTCCAGGCAAACCCAGTGGCTGGTGACCCTATTGGGCCAGGAACACCACCACGGCCTAGGAAATGCAAGCAAAGGATCGGGTCCCAGTCCAGGATCCCCTGATTCACAAACTCTGGGGATGGGGCCCAGCTTTCTGGGCTTTCACAGATCTCCTGGTGAGTCTGATGAATACTTCAATTTGAAACCACTTCCCTGAGGACCTCCAAGTCCACACTGCAATGATCAGAGATGCTGTTGCTCCTAGGGTTAGCAGCTAACACCTAATGAGAATTCTCTCTGCAGCAGGGGCATTCTTGTTGTTTTGGTTTTGGTTTTGGTCCTGAGGACTGAACCCAGGGGTGTTCTACTACTGAGCTACACCCCTGTCCTTTATTTTTTATTTTGAGATAGGTTCTAAATAAGTTGCCCAGGCTGACCTTGAACTTGACCTCTTCCTACCCCAGCCTCCCAAGTCTCTGGGATTACAGGCGTACATCTCTGTGCCCAGCTTGCAGGGGCTTCAGTCCATCATAGATACTGCAGGTCCAACCTCTGGTGTTGGGGTGTGTGGTGTGCAGAGTCTGGCTGGCAATGTCTGCAGACATATTTGGATGTATAGGAAAGGTGGATGCTCCTGCCATGTAGTAGCTAGAGGCCAGAGATTCTGCTAAGTAAACACCCCACAACGTACAGGACAGTTCTTGTCCCCACAGTAAAAAATCATCCAACACAAAATGTCGAGAGTACTGAGCTTGAGAAACACTGCAAGTGGCTTCACTGTCCCCAATCATGACATTTATCATCCCATCCTTCATTTCCAAAAATTGGTCACCTCTAGTATTTCTGCCAGTTTTCTATTTTCCATTTTAGGTGAGTTAAGCCCCTAACTAAATAAATTTTATAGTAAGTTTGATAATTTCCAGTTCTTTATCTGAAATCACCCACCCAGTCTTTATGAAACCCACAGCCGCACGTGTAGCCCAATTTCAGAAGTTGTGGTGTCTGTCAACCATATCTTCCTTCATCAAATAGACATTTAATTGGTGCTGCTTTTCTGGTTGGTTTACCTGAGCTGACATTTGTGAAGCCTCATAGGGGTTACCTGACTTTTTTTTTTTCTTGCTCAATTTGTTGGTGAGTTTGAATAATATATGCAAAAGTGATTGGCATTAATAAATAATGTTATGCCTTTGGATGAAAAAAATGTGTAAATGTATTACCAAAGGCACTGAATGCATTTGGGTAATCATTTAATGAATGCTGCTAGGTGATGTGGATCTGAAAACCTATTAAGTACTGCAAAAAACAGCAAAATATATTAAGCTGACAATAATTAACTTCCTGTCATTGCTAATTAACTTAACTTACTTTCCACTAACTTTGCCTTAACAGTTCTTTCTTGAAGACTGCATCCTGTCCAACACCTTACTGAAGAGTTTCCTATGCTTTTTGGAGACAGTTTGGATGAAGCGGATAAAGACAGGTAATACCCCACTGCAGAGCCCTAAGTTTACAGGTGAAAGTAGTATTCGAAAAAGGCTTCTCCATGGGAAAAGCACACCCCACCCCTGCTTCTACCACTCCTCAGTTCTTCTGCAAATGATACCGTAATATATAACATAGGGCCTGATTATAATAAATACATTAGCCTTAAAACATTTTCTAGCACAAATAAGCTAGAGTTCTCATAGAAATCTTCTGTTTAACTTTTTCCATTATTTGTGTGACATTTTTTTCATATTACTTGTGGAATCATTAGCTGTTTCAACATTTTCCCTCTAAATTCCATCACAGGAAGGAATGCAGAATGAAGAGCTATGAAATTTACCTTTGTTTCAATCATAGCAGATGCTAAAGTTTTCCTTAAAGTTTAATATTTAGTCATATCCAGAGTATTAACAAAATATCAAGAAAGCATGGAAAGTTCTAAAGAATTTATACCTTTTCTAAATTTCACAAGGTGTTATCTCCATATTGACAATAATATTCACCAAATACACAACAAAAAATTGTGCATTTCAACACCACGGACATCACTTAGAGCTTCCCTCAAGGTATAAAAAGACTCCATCATTGGCGACTCTTCCCTATACACTAAGTATCAGTTTTCCCATGGACGCTGTTTTATACTGCAGTAACCTTGTGTGTCATCTGATTATTCTGTAAATGTAAAAATTATAATTGATGCTCTGCTATATTATATTATAGTTTTTACTCAATGCTGATTGCCCATATAACTAAAAATTCAGAACTTACTGATACCCTTACTTAATCCATAAAATGCCAACTTGCCAGGGAAACCAGGCAAGACTTACCAGGATTTGAATCTCTGTTGAGAGGTTTGCAGGCAGCAAACAGGGCATGTAAAGACACACCTGAAAGCGAGAGTCAATTTAAGTAGAAAATGTTCTCCCCGAGGCACCTAAGGGTAGGGAAGAACATGATAGGTATTCCAAAACCTGCCAAAAAAGGTGATTCGTGAAGTTACTCGCCTTGGGTTTTGACTGCACACCCTGTATGCAGAGGGCAATAGAACTGAATTTTTATGGCAAGTGTTCTTGTTTTCTCTAAAACCATTTTTAATGCCAGGGATAATGCAGAGATATTTTATTCTATTTTTTTTTTTCCGGGCTCATGTTTCAGTGGTAATTTTTAAACAACTTGGTACTTTCCAACTATGAATGTGCTGAATTAGAGGGACTTGTTTCTGAGTTATGGGAGACCTCACCCTCACTCCTGCCCCAATCCACTTCCAGTAGGGCCAGGTGAGGTACTCCTGTCTGGGTTCTCAAGTCTTGGTCCAATTCTAACTGACTCAGGATCACCTTAAAAGTCGCACACATTTTGTTTATCTTGTGATTCTGAAAACACAACCATTGTTGGAATTGCAGGTCTAAGTGGTTTGGAAACCCAAGGAGTTTGGAATTCCATTCTCCTATAAACAAGGTTTATGGTATAAGAGTGAAGTTAAGGCAGAGTCTTAAATTGTCCTAACCTGCCTGGATGCTAAAGTATTCTTTTAAAACCTGTGCAGTTTCAGTGGGTCATTTTATTGGTAGGTTGAAAAAGATGTATTTGGGATTCCTAGAAATTCATGGAGAACACCTCTTGGAAGAATAACGATTATGAACTGAGCCAAAATGAGATATTCATTTTTACACAATATTTACACATCAGGGAATACATTGGACAAGCTTTCCCCAAACGCTTATGTTTTACATTTTGAAGAGTTTTCAGAGGTGTTGTCAGTGCTTTTCCCCTGATAATTTGTGCTGTTTTATTTATTGCTAAATTTTAAATTGATACCAATGTTATTGCATTCCCCGCAGGTCAAGCCAATCTGCTCACATCTGACATCCAAGAAAGTAAATCCTGAGTCATGACTTTTCCATTTCAAGATTAAGTACAGGGAAAGCTTGCAGTCAGTATTTGCCAAACTACGGTGTTTCAGTTTTTTTAGACAAACTAAAAATTCCACAAAGCACCAGGCATTAGGAGGTCAAAGGTCAATATTTCATTTTTAGGTAGAAATTTCAGCAAGAGTTTGAGTGAAATTGAGGAACTTTGCAGTTTGTTTGATTGATGGGTTTGATCTATTGAGTAGTCCAATACAATGATTTTTCCTTTGGACTTTTATTGTGCAAAGCATAAAAATGTAGGCACTGAATATTTATGTTTTAATCTTATTTCAAACATTGCAGTTCCACAAACTGTTTTTATTCGTTCTGAAATATATAAGTTTAAGTCTTACTGCATTCTTGAGTGACTTTATCATATCTTGAGGTTTTTCCCTCCTATAAGTCTATCTCCAATTTTGTAATGAAAATCGAGTGACAATGGGATTTAAATTTCAGAAGTTGCATTCAAATAATCACGAATAGGTCCTGCAGGCTATTTTCCTGTAAACCGATGCCATGTCTTGGGATATCTACCTCCATTTCAGAAAGGCTTAACTATTTACCTATTCGGATTAGGGTTAGGTATGGTGTGCTGCAAGTCAGGAGATAGTTTTAAGAAAAAGAATTTGGTCACTGAACAGAAAGGTCATTCTATCAGTGAATGAAGAAGTGGTTTCTCAGCTTAGGTCATCTTAAAGTCTTGGCATCTTTCACTTCTCTTTGTTAAAAAGAAAATGGCTTTATTGCATTTTCTGAACAATCACATGTGCTCATTTACCAAACCCAGATGATGCAAAGACATATGAAGAAACCAAAAAATCATCTGAAAGTCTACAATCTTATAGAATCTTTCTAGATCTCTCCTCTCTCACTCTCTTGTTCTTTCTTGCTCTCTCTCCTCTCAGAAGTAGAGGACAGGCTGAAGAGCAGGAGCAAGACTCAAACTCAGCAGTGTGGAATCTCGGTTCCTAGAACTTTCAAAACTGGCTACGTCCGTCAGGTACAATTTACCTATCAGACGTCGTTTGCTGCAAACATGCGATTCAGTGCCTTCAGTTCAACTACAGTGAAGTGAGAGAACGTTTCATCTCTTCCTTAGGACAAGGAATTTCTTCTGAAAGCAGTCTTATTTCCACCAGAGCTGCTGACGACTCTGCTCTGCCTGTGACCTGGCTTGTCTTCTGCCCTGAGGGCCACCTATCTGGGTTGGGGATGCTGCACCTAACAAGGCTTGCCCAGACTCCAGAACTGGGCCTTGCAAGTCCTTACAGGATGTGTGGAGGATTACTCACTCCCAGAAGCCTTGAAACAGCTAGTCAGGCTTTAATAGGATTTGTGAGCCTGAGTGAAGATCCCTGTGCTTAATGAAGATGACACCAGCTGCCAAAGCTGAGGACAGATGGGTGTGGGTTGCCTGAAAAGTCCTCAGGCAGTGAGGAAGTGGCAAACCCTTTCTGATGGACCTGATGCTTTCTGCTACCTTAGAGAGACCACAAGCAACTGGAGAGAACCCCAATGGATTTGCCCTGTTTTCTCTTAGTACCTTCCCAATTTCTTCTCTAACAAAGGAAGATAGGAAGACCCATGGAGCCTGCAGTGGCTTGCATCCCAAAGTTACCCTAGGTGGCTCACCTCAGAATCTCCCTTGAGGTGCCCTAGTTAGAGAGAGAGAGACTGAGGCAGATGAAGCTGGCAGGTCATTTAAGAGACTGCAGGGGACTCAAGTCCACCAACTTGTTTTTGTACTTTTTATAAGAATTTAAAAATACATTTCAACATGTATAGAAAACTACTAAAATGTACTGAATTTTAAGAATGTTGATATCTGAGTAAAACCCGTTTAGTTTCTATGCAAAAATTGGTAATTTGTATAGAATGCGACACCCAGTAAGGACTAGAGAGATACAATTTTAACCCTTTGTTCCCAAGATAAGGAAACCAAAATCTAGAGAGCTAAGTAACTCAGCTAAAGATCTACCCCCGTACCCAGCCACCCTTCATCTCCCTGCTTTAACAGCCCATGTGGATGGCCATGTTTCTTTTATTTTATTCTTTGGTGTGGTGGCTTTGGGGTACAGATCATTCTGGACCACTTGAAGTTTTCAGTGAATCCAGGGAAATGTTTTGTAGGAGTATGAGGCTTACTGATTGATTTTTTTTTTCCCCCCACATCAATCTTGTGTAGTAGATACTGAATTATTCTCATTTAGAGATGAGGAACCTGAAGCACAAAGAAGTCAAGTAACTCGCCCTTTCCTGATATCCACATGGCTATCAATGTTTCTTTAATTGCCCTGAGATGTACTAGCATGGCAAGGAAGCGGGGGAAGAAGAGGTAGAAAAGGCCAGATTGTTGGGGCTTACCATAGTAGTGAACTGACCCTCTCCTTTTGATCACAAGGAACTGTGGTAGAAAAATGCTTAACATCTTTGAAATGGGCAGAGAGGTGTCTGGGTATCCTATGTGGCACATCCATCCTGTTTATGTATGTCTTTCATTGACTTTGAGCTATTTTACAATTCTAAAAGTCTTAGAATATTGACAATAATGAAAATGATTCTTCATGGAGATGTAAATTGGATCCTGTAGAGATACAATTGATTATCGCCATGTAGATATCAGTCAATAGTTTTCAGCCTTTCTGATGGCACATATATATATATGTTTTAAAAATATTCTCTTTGAACTGGTTATAAAATTCTTAAAATTCTCTCCTCAATTAATGAATTAAAATCACTGGCATGTGTTTGTTTTATGGTTGCATGGAAATCACGATTTTATCCTGTAAATGACCATCTTTTATATTTGCTTGGCTTTTCTGCCTGTGTCTGTGTGCTTTCCCAGATACTGTTTCCCCTGCAGGTGGTGCCTTGCCTACTTCTTCATCTAGATTGGGGTGAGCAGACCACAGGCCCAGTAGGGCCTACTTTGTGCTTTGGAATGGCCTACAAGCTAAGAATGGTTTTCACATTTTGAAATGTTAAGAAAAATCATCATAAGACTACTACTTGGTGACACATAGCAGTGAAATGAGATACAGGTTTTAGGTGTCCATAAATAACATGTAGTCAAGCAGTCATATTGATGTGTTTAGATATTGTCTGTGGTGCACTGTGTGCGCTGCAAGGCACAGTTGAATAGTTGCGAGAGAGACAAAACACCTGCCAAGTCAAAAATATTTGTGACCTTGCCTTTTAGAGGAAAAGTCGGTTTACCATAATCTCCTGCATGCCGCTGGAGTCTCAGCATCACCTCCAGGACCCCTTCCCCAACCCTCCAGCCCTGACTGCCTTCCCCTTCTGGGTGCCCTGTACATATGTCTCTGGTAGCAGCTGCCATCTGTGCTGTGGCTGCTGCCTTTGTATCCCTCCATTCCTGGTTTTTATGTCCCTCAGACCTGGGCCGCATCTTGGTCACCCTGCATTCCCAGTGCCTACGATAACGGGCACTCAATATTTGTTGAGTGAATGCTTCTCTCATCCCGTACTGGGTGACAAGAGCACTTGTACATCACAGAATCGTGAATAAATATTTAACAGTTGGCTATTTATCAACCCACTTTTTAAAATAAAATGATAGAAATCAATATTTCTTTTAATTTTCCCATCAATGAGATGATACAGCAAGGGAACCGTGGCTTAAAGCTGTGAAGACCAGCTGGTGGGGGCTTACTAAGAGTGACCCCTCTAAGAAGATGGAATGTGCCCAACGGGAGCACAGACTTAAAAGTTGGAGGAAGCCTGGCCGGGTTTTTACTGATGCTCCTGCTTGGGCAGGGAGAGACGGGCTGCCCAATTTGACGTGGTTTTCCTTGTAGCTGCTTCATGGTAGCTCCTCCTGCTTGTCCTGTTTATCACTCTGTCACCACTAATTCTTGGGTTTTTCTTCTTTTTCCTTTTTGCCACGCCAAGGAAACTTCCCCTTGCTCTATCCATTACCGTATCTGAGCCAAACACTCCCTAGAGTGCAGTTCTGTTTTGTTTTGTTTTCTGGAAGTCCTGAATGCTCACTCCCAGAAGGCACTATGGGTGAGAAATGCCAATGCGTCCCGCCCAGTAATCAATTCAGACTTAGATCATCAAAACAGCTTAGAGAACGAAGATATAGTTGGAAACAAGACTTGCAGAAAACTCTAAGCACTGTTAAGAACCTAAGCATTCTAAGTGCCTTGACTCCTTCCTCAATCTGTCCATTATCCTCCTGGGTCTTCAGGTGAGACTCTAGCTTTGTCCTGGCGTAGGATTTACCATCACTTGGATGACTTAGGGAGTCTCGGGTCCCAGACCTGAGACAGTGTGAACTTGATACCACCTTTACCTAAGATGCGTCTAGGCACAAGTTGCAGTTCCTCAAGGGCAGTGACCTTTATCCTGTTCCCTTAGCAACCCTCATCCAGCTGGCATATGTGGAAGCTACAGGAGGGATTGGCATTTTACCCATTTACCCATGGGCTTGGGCTTGAACTGTGTCCTCTGCCCCTCACTCCAAGTTCACATGTTGAAGTCCTAACCCCCAGTATTTCAGAATGCCTCCTTGTTTGGAGTGGCACTTCAGTCCACCATGACATCTGTCTTGGTGATCATGGTCTATGGACTACCACAGTGCTGGGTCCCAGACCCTGAGTGATTGAGCATGAAGGCACCTAAGTCTCCACTTCCAGAGATTATTGTTTCTATTCTTCCAGTCCTCCTGGAACACTGGATTAGCCATGGACTCAGTGATGTAGCTGACAGAAGGATTAATTCTTTCACGGAGCACTAGATACAGAGGAGCAAATCCAGATATCCAAATAAGCCCTCTCTTCTTTCTCTATTTTTTCCTGTATAAAATAGAGGCGAGACTCTGCTTGGCTGAGAAGAGTAGGGAACTGGAGATCTCAAAGTCCTTGTCTGTCCATAAGCATCTTCCCTGAGCAGAGCTGGTCTCCCCCAAGTCATGACTTTCATATTCTCATTGTGTCCTTCTCATCTTGATGGAAAGTAATCATGACACACCCCTGACAACCTCTAACATGTCTTATCAAGTGTAAGAAACTCTATGAGGCAACTTGCAGGTTTGGGGAAAACTGAGAAAGTTTTGGCTCAGCCTGCTGGAACATATGGCTGCTTCACAACCATTAGGACTGAGGTGATTTTCCAAAACTGACAGTCCTCGTATTGTGCTCTGTATGTTAAAATGTAAGAAGAGAAAAATGTGGGTCTCTGTTCTTACATTAGTGTGGGTCCAGGTCTAGGTAGTTCCAAACTAAGGAAGCTCCAAATCCAGGTACCCAGAGATGGCTGTGTCTTTCCTTTTTATAGCCTTTGAACTGAGGGTCTACTGATCTCTAAAAACAACAGGCTTTCTTTTCAATATTTTAAATATTAGTCTTTCAATATTTTAAATATTACTCTTTCACAACTAGACAGACTCACAAGTCTCACAAGTCCTCCTAGTTTTGATATCAGACTTGCCTTTTTTTGTAGTTTAGATTTAAGGATATGTTAGATTTAAGGATAAATAATATAAAGGGAGAAAATGCTTATATTTTGGAGCCAAACATATTTGAATTCATATGCTAGATCTCTCCCACAGCTGTGTGATCTTTGGAAAGAAAAGTGGTGTTTCCTCACAGGATTGATAAGAATATTGAATGGCAATGATAGATGCATTGCCTTGTATGGTGCATGACATTCAACAAGCACTACAGGCAACTTGGTTGTTTTCTTCTTCTTCTTCTCACTTTAATACAGCAATACCTAGCTAAAAAGAGGATTAAATGCTGAAAACACATATAAAGTAGGCAAACATTTCAAGGATTGCTTACATTTGGAGGAGAGAATGTGAAAGAACATAAAGGATTTGCAAAGGATTATGCCTTAGTCGTCTTGGGTTGCCATAATAAAATACCACAGACTGGGTGGCTTAAATAGCAGAAATTTATTTTCTCACGGTTCTGGAGGTTAGAAGTCCCAGATGAAGATGCCAGTCAATCCACTTCCTGGTAAGGGCTCTCCTCCTGATTTGCAGATGGATTTCTTTTCTTTGTGTCCTCACATGGCAGAAGGAGGTGTGGGATGGGGGAATGCTCATGCTATCTCTTTTTATAAGAACACTAATCTCTTTTTATAAGAACACTAATCCAATTATCAGGGTCCCACTCTTATGACCTCATTTGAGTTCAGTTACCCCATAAAGGACTTAAATGCAAATACAGTCATATTGGGGCTTGGGGTTTCAATATATGAATTGAGGTGTGAAGGACACAAACATCTAGTCCTTAGGTCATATTTACACTTGGCATTTCATTTTGGCTTTTACCCTGGGAATATAAAATTGCATGAAGATTTATAAAATGCTCTTTCCTTATTCTACCTTTCTGGACTCAGTAGGAGAAAGAGACCAGAAGGCCTTGGCAGCATCCTTCAATGCACTGGCATTTTCCCACAGCACTGGAGATGTGTGGTCTTTTCTTTGCAGGTCAAAGTTTCTAGGGTTTACTGCAAATTGATCGGGGCTTCCATTTTCTTCCACTTTCTTCAGGGTTCTAAGTTACCAGAGCTGGCATCTTGGGAGTTTGGGGTGAAATTAAGAGAAGGAAGGAATCTTGGGAGTTTGGGGTGAAATTAAGAGAAGGAAGCAATCTCCCCACTTGTGAGGACCCTCCACAGTCTCCCTATTCCTCCCCTACTAATCAGTTGTCAGTTGAATCCATCAAGATGCCCTTCCTGCTGCTTTTTATTTTTGCTGTTGATTCTGATATCCTTGTTTTTCCACTCAATGCAGCAGTGTCTTATTGGGAACATGGATTTAATTACAGTGTTTTTTTGTGAAAAGCTGCTGCATGCCTGTTTTCTTGTATACTATCCAGGAGCATTATATAAAATCATATCTTTTCTTTTTAGAGGACTAGATTTATTATTTGATTATTATTATTATTATTATTTTGCCAGAGAAGGCAGAGGAAAACAGGCTAAAGGAGAAGGCACTTAGCAGAACAACCAAATGGGAGATGGTGCTAAGGGAAAGACATGTCATTTGCCCTGATGGTCTCAGGAGGTTGGTTTGTCAACCTCAATTATTAACAACCACTGAACTCAAAGTATTACCCGAGGCTCTGACCCCCACAGTCTGGTAAAAGGAACAAAGGAGAATATTAAATATTTGCAAGGTAAAATGTTCCTGGGTTAGCTGAGAACCAGTCCCTAAGCACCCAGAGGCTTTTTAGTCCTCATGTGGCTAAATGAGCATTTCAATGTGGCTTCCAGGGGCTGCATGAGGCAAGATGGAAATGTAAAACTCCCACCCTGCAAAAATTGTCATGCATCCTCAAAAAGAGTCTCCAGTAGTTAGATGGAGTAGTATCTCAACTATGAACATAGGAGCCCTCTGCACATTAAAAGGAGATGTGCAATGGAAAGAATTGCTTTAAAAATGCTAGAGTATATGGAAAAATGATCACATGGTGAAACTTGCAGAAAGAATTTGGGAATGGTAGTAATCACTCATTTGCCTTTATCCACTCAACCTATATTTATTAAGGGTAAACCATGAGCCTAAAATGGAGTCTGTCACATATCAGGCACACGATAACTATCCTTGAATGAGAAAGAAAATACGTAAATTCTAGGTATTTTATTGTAGGCCTGAGGGATGTGTAGTGAAAACAGGACCTAAGCCCTGCCTTCCCAGAGCTCTAGTTGGAAATGCAGACATTGAGAAAGAAATGACTAAATCCACAAGTGGATTTCAGACTGTGATAGGAGCGATAGGGGAACAAATAGTGGGCTGTGTTTGGTGAGAGAGTAACAGAGGAGAGGGTCTACTTAAAGACAGGGTAAGAGGAGGCACCTAGAGAAGGAGAACTGAACCATGCCGAGACCCAGAGAAAGAACCTCTAGGCAGAGGAAAAAGCAAGTGCAAAGCTTCTGGGGTGGGAAGGGACTTAGTATGTGTAAAGAAAGGGCAGTGTGGCAGAGTGGGAACGGAGAAGGGAGGGAGAGGGCTGAGGTCTGAAATTTGGATTTTCTCATAAGTCAAGTGGAAAACCTATGAAGTATTTGAGGCAGGAATCTCTCTGTTGTAGAGAACAGAGCAAACTATGGCCCCTGGGCTGATTCTGGCCAGCCTCCTGTTATTGCAAATAAAGTTTTACTGGAACATAGCTACACTCATTCATTCAAGTATTGTCTATGGCTGTTTTCACTCCAAAACAAGAGTTGAGTGGGTGCAACAGAGACTGGATGGCTTGCAAAGCCTAAGTTATTTACTATCTGGATTTTTAAAGAAAATGTTTGCCAACTCTGATTTATCCTGTGGAGTATCACAGAGAGCAATGGGGAAGCAGGCAGTGCAGCCGGGAGACTGGAGATAAAGGATTTGGGTCTGTTCAACATAGATTTTGGAAATAGACCTTTAGAATGGACCATGGATTTGTTGGGTTTAGGGAACTTGTGACAGTGTCTCCTGGGGTTTTGCCCTGAACCAACATGGTGCCATTCACTGCAATCTGGCATTGCTACAGAGCATATGTTTTCTGACCACCCCACTAATTCATATGTTAAATCCTATTCACCCTGTGATGGTGAGGTCTTTGGAGGAATCAAATATAAGGACTCTAGAGACCTCTATTGCCCCCTTCCAAGGTTTGAGGACACAGCAAATAGAAGCCATCTCTGAACCAGGCAGCAGGCTCTCATCAGACACTAGATCTGCTGGTGCCTTGATCTTGAATTTCCAGTCTCCAGACTGTGAGGAATAGATTTCAGTTGTTTTATTATTCTAGCAGTCTAAGATACTCTGTTATAGCCCCCTGAGTGGATTAGGACACAACAGAGAAGAGAAGAGAAGAGAAGAGAAGAGAAGAGAAGAGAAGAGAAGAGAAGAGAAGAGAGAGAAGAGCTATAGAGTTAAAAAACAAAAACAAACACCCTCAAGATTTAAATTTTGAACAGATTAATTTTGAGATGTCAAGTAGACTGCATTTGGACAGAGGATTGAGAGCTAGAAGACAGGATGCTGTTTAAGCTCAGGAAAGCAAAAATCAGAGAAGTGCCAGCACAGAGTAAGGATGGTGAAAAGCCTGAGAGAGAAAAATAAGAGAGAGAAGAAAGGGCTGAGGGTATAGTTCAGTGGTAGAGTGTTTGTCTAGCATACACTTACTGCAATAGAGACCCCAACAAGCTAAGGCCTCAGAAGTGGCCTTGTCACAGGCCTAGAAATAGAGACAGAAGTTGGAAAGGGACTGTCTCCCTGTGCCAGGACCAGCGTTTGCTGTTCCTTATTCTCCTGGTGGTGAAGGATGGAACAGACATAGCTCTGGCAAATGCTATCAGGGCGAAAAGGTCTGATTTTAGGGTCAACTTGAAAGTACAGATGTGGGATTCAGAGATGGAAATCAAATATTTCTTCATTTCTAAGACAGGTTTGGAGATTGTGGTTTTGATGGTCAGCCATAACTGCTGGGACAGAGATGGCTGTCCAGAGACCTTTCCCCAGATGGTGGGCCTAGACCACTGACCTGAAGACCAACAGAGCCCAGTGATCCCCAGCCTTTTTTTGGGCAGGCAGACCAAAGAGAAAGAGACAACTAAGAAGAAGAGTCACTTTTGTCCAGTTTCTTTCCCTGTCAAAATCAATTTTATTGAGATACACTCATTACAATAAAGCACACTCATTTTAAGAATATAGTTTTGTGAGTCCTGACAAATGAACCACCCCTATGACCACCACCACAGTCAAGATATGGACTGTTTCCATCATCCCTAAAAGTTCCCTCTGCCCCTTTGCAGTAAATTCCATCCCCTGGCAGTCACTGATCTGCTCTGTCATTGTAGGCTAGTTTTGCCCATTTCAGTGTTTCATAGAAATGAAATTTCTTTGTTTGGTTTATTTCACTCTGTAGAATGAGAAACCTATGTAAGTAGTTTTTATAACTGATTAATATTTTAATACTCATGCCAATGAAATATTAATCAGCTATAAAAACTACTTATATACCAAGTATACCAAAAGATATTTATGCATTTACCTACCGATGGACCTTGGGTTATTTCGTTTTTGACTATTTTGAAAAAAGTCCAGTTTCTTCTTTTATTCTCAATGGACAAGCAATTCCTACTTGGATCTACAGGTGGGAGAGGAGAAAGGCCAGGCAGTAGATTGAGTGCCACGTTGCTCATGTGCTCATGTGCTTCAGAATCACTCGGAGAGCTTTTGGAAGCACAGACGCTTACCCCATCCTCAGAGCTCCTGAGTCAGTATGTCTGCAGTGGACTGAGGATCTGTGTTTCTAAGAAATGATGCTGATGCTGCTGTTCTGGGGAACACACTTTGAGAACCCTTGGTGTTGCATCATCTCCTTGAGGAAACTGGAGGCTCTGGAGGTGAGGGGCACCATGACATGGGACTGTGACTTCATTTATACACAGCCCTATTCACTTTGACAAATATAAGACTAGGAATGGTTTCTTTGAACAACTTTACTGAGGTTTAACTTAGCACCATACATTTACTTGTTTGAAGTATAAAATTCAATAATTTTTAGTAAATTTTCCAAACTGTGCCATCATCAACACAATGCAGCTTTGGGACTCTTCTATCACTGCAGCAAGTTCCCTCCCCCGGGTCTACAGTCCTTCCTTGTTCCCAGTCTCTGGCCCAGGCAGCCACAAATCTATTATCTGTCTTCATAGGCTTCATTTCTGGACATTTCAAGTAAATGCAGTCATGCAATATGTGTTGTTTGTGTCTGGCTTCTTTAATTTAGCACAATGTTTGTGAGGGTCTTTTGCGTTGTGGTGTACATTAACATTTCTTAAAACATTGCTGAATAACATTCAATTTCATTGCATACTCCTACCATTTAATTGTATCTCATTTTGTTTATCCATTCACTTGCTCATGAAAATTGGGGTTGTTTTTGGCTATTATGATAATGCTTCTCTGGACATCCATGTTCAAGTCTTTGTGTAGACAGACACAGGTTTTCATTTCTTTCGGGCACATGCCTAGCAGTGGAAGAGGTAGGTCATATGGTAAGTTTACATTTAACAGTTAAAGAAACTGCTACTGGGCTGGGGAGATAGCTCAGTTGGTAGAGTGCTTGCCTTGTAAGTACAAGGTCCTGAGTTCAATCCCCAGCACTGCAAAAAAAAAAAAAGAAAAGAAACTGCTACTGTTTTTCAAAGTGGTTGTGCCATTTTATATTCCTGCCAGCTGTATCTGAGGGTTCTGTGTTTTTTTTTGATGAGAGGAAAAGAATTTGAGAGCCACCAGTGGGCCGTGTAAAGAAATGCATTCAACCAATCAAAACTAAGATTTCATCTCACTCATTTATAATGGCTATTACCAAGAACACAAGCAACAATAGGTGTTGGTAAGGATACAGACATTGTTGGTGGGATTGCAAACTGGTGCAGCCACTCTGGAAAGCAGTGTGGAGATTCCTCAGAAAACTTGGAATGGAACCACCATTTGACCCAGCTATCATACTCCTTGTCCTATACCCAAAGGACTTAAAATCAACATATTACAGTGATGCAGCCACATCAATGTTTACAGCAGCTCAATTCACAATAGCTAGATTGTGGAACCAACCTAGATGCCCTTCAGTAGATGAGTGGATAAAGAAACTGTGGTATATATACACAATGAAATATTAGTCATAAAAAAGAAAAAAATCATGGTATTTGCAAGGAAATGGATGGAGTTGGAGAATATCATGCTAAGTGAGATAAGCCAGTTCCAAAAAACCAAAGGCCAAATGTTTTCTCTGATAAGTGGATTCTGATACATAACAGGGAAGTCAGGTGGGGGGGAGGGGAAGAATTGAGGAACTTTGGATTGTGTAGAGGGAAATGAAGGGTGGGGAGAGGGCAGGGAGAAGGAAAGATGGTGGAATGAGACAGACATCATTACCCCATGTACATGTATGATTACATGAATGGTGCGACTCTACATCGTGTACAACCAGAGAAACGAAAAGTTGTACCCCATTTGTATACAATGAGTTGAAATGCATTCTGCTGTCATGTATAACTAAATAGAACAAACAATAAAAAAAAAGTGGCTAAAATGAAAAAACAAGAACAAGAAGAAATGCATTCAAATTTCTGTTCACTGACTGCTTCAAGTGCACACACTATAGTGTGGCAATGAGTTGTTCCTTTACACTGGTTTCCATCTTTTAATGCCCATTAAGGTCATCTGGGGAATTTTAAAAATCGTGATGCCTAACCCGCAGCTCAGAAAATAACAAGAGAGACTCTGTGGGGCTGAGTGGGCAGGCAGCAGGCCTTAAAGACTCCCCAGGTGGCTTGCTGAGAACATTTGATTAAAAAGAAATTTTCTTTCGTTGAGTCATCCACTGAGATAATAAGCATCATAGTCACAACTGAAGAAAAACATTGTCTATAGGATAAACCAAGCAGGTCTGGAGAAATTTTATGGCAGTAGAAGGAACAAAGGATGTACTGTCTGGCAAATAGTAGCTTCTGCAAATTCCCTCACATATGTTTCCTGGTATTATTTCAACCCTTTTGACCATGAAGTGGAGGAGAGAAGATGAAAACCAAAAGGGGTGAATGGGATGGGGAATAAGAGGTGTCAAAGCTCTGTTTGTTTCCCAGAGACTCGAGCTGTTTAAATGCCAAGAGACGATCCAGCGGAGCAGGAGCAGGGATAACGGATGGGTGAGAATCCACTGAGGAGGAGGCCTCCAGACCCAGGGAGAAAGCCTTGCCCTGGACAGCAGGAAGGACAGCTCCTCCGCTTTAACAGGAGGTAGAGGCAGGGAGTGGGAGGCCATGGAGGCAGGCAGCAGAGGGGACGAAATTCCCATCTCTGCTGCTTTGCTTTCTTTCTCGTTAGTAAATTGTGATGCTAGGTCATTCTGTAGGAAGCGATTTGTCAGGGTATGTTGGAAGGGCGGCAGGGTGCAATGCTCAAGGAGAGGGAAGAGGATCTGAGACAGTCATTACTGAGTGTTAAGTCTACCTGGGAAAACTAGCAGGTCTCCTAGGCAGTGTTGAGGATTGAGCCATTTGAAGATGTTGATGAGTTTACAATGGCACTAATCTCCATTCTAACCCCCTGTTCTTAGGGGCAGGCTGGAAACTTGGCCCTGAACCACATGATACCTCCATAGGTATTCAGGTAAGACAGAGTAGAAAAGGATGTTAGAGCAAAGGCCATCATTCAAAAATGTGGACAAATCAGAACTACTCTAAGATTTCATATCACTCCAGTCAAAATGGCAATTATCAAGAATATAAGCAATAATAAGAGTTGGCGAGGATGTAGGGAAAAAGGTACACTCATACTTTGCCAGTGGGCCTGAAAATTGGTGCAACCACTCTGGAAAGCAGTATGGAGATTCCTCAGAAAATTTAGAATGCAAACCACCATTTGATCCAGCTATCCCACTCCTTGGTTTATTCCCAAAGGACTTAAAATCAGCATACTACAGTGACTTAGTCACATCAGTGTTAGCAATTCAATTCACAATAGCTAAACTATGGAACCAACCTAGATGCCCTTCAGCAGATGAATGGATAAAGAAAATGTGGTGTACATACACAATGGAATATTACTTAGCCTTAAAGAAGAACAAAATTATGGCATTTGCAGGTAAATGGATGGAACTAGAGAATATCATGCTAAGTGAAATAAGCCAAACCCCAAAAACCAAAATTTGAATGTTTTCTCTGATAAGTGGATGCTGATCCATAATGGGGGGGGGGCAGGGAAGGGAAGAATGGAGGGATTTTTGATTGGGCAGAGGGGAGTGAGGGGAGGGGATGGGTGTGGGCGGTGAGGAGGATGGTGAAATTAGATGGACATTATTGCCCTATATACATATATGAATGATGTCACTACCAGCGTGACTCTAAACCACTTACAGCCAGAGGACTGAGAAGTTGTGCTCCATTTGTATACAATGTGTCAAAATGCATTCTACTAACATGTGTAACTAATTAGAACAAATTTTAAAAAATAAAAGAAAACAAATGTGGACTGTAACATGTGTAGGGGAAGGGCCCAGAATAAAGGAATAAGCTGAAGGCTTTGGAGAAAGGAGAGGAAACAACAGATTGTGGAGGTTGTGGGCAGAGAGCAAGATGCTTAGATTGTATTATTATAGTGGAAGGGATGTCAAGGAACCAAGGCTAGGGATGGTGGGTTGTCCATGTCTGGATCTCTCACCTCTGTTCCCTTCATCACATCCCAATTGCTGCCACACTCCACCCAACAGTCTTTACTAAGGTCTCAGATGACCTCCATGTATTTAAATACTATAAATATTCCCTGATCCTCATGTTGCACAATTTCCCAGTGTTATATAATACTAAACTGCTCTCATTCTTGCAAAAGTCTGTTCCTCTGGCTTCCAGGACAACACATTGTCCTTGTGTCTCCCAGTGAGAAGCTCCAAAGATTGAAAGCTGTTGCCTGGTCTCCTGTAGAAGCCACCCTCCTCTGGCTGTGTGGTGCATTTGGGAGTTCCCTATTAAGGCTGGTCCTCAGACCTCTTACTTGTGTTCTTCTTTCTTAGCCATCGTATCTGGGGTTCATGGCTTAACTCATCATCTTGGGAATTTCTTTTTAAGTTTAAACCCATATATTCAATTCCTACTGGCCATTCCTCTTGAATGTGTCAGAGGTTTTCACTTTCCTTACCCTATCAACCGACTCTTACCCTATCAACCGGCTCTTACTCACCCTATCAACCGGCTCTTACTCACCCGATCAACGTGCTCTTATATGTAACTTACCCCCAAACCTGGTTATTTTCTGATGTTCCACCTAAGTGACCTCTTGAGTTCCTAGGTAAGTCAGAAATTTAAGAGCCACCCTTAGGAGCTGGAGATGTAGTTCAGTGGTAAAGCGCTTGCCTAACATGCATGAGGCCCTGGGTTCAATCCCCAGCACCACCACCACCACTTAAAAAAAAAAAAAAAAAAAGCCAGCCGTCCTTGATGCCTGCCTTCTCCCCAACACCCTGCATCCATCCATTCACTTCTCTCCATGTCCAATGCTATGCATGACTTGTCTAAAACAGTTCCCCCCAAATCTCTTACCATTCTCCAGGGCATTCTCTGCCCAAAGGGCCACAGCTCCTGTTCCCTCAGCACACACCCTCTGATCACGTAACTCTTGACTTAATCCCCTCCGGTATTTTCTACTGCTCCTTGAATTAATGCATGTTCTCGTCATGTGTCCTCAGGCCAGCATGACCTGACCCCTGCAGCTGCTGCAGGCATGCTGGCCCTTCTGGCCGTAGCTTTGCCCACCTGCTCCCCCCTGGTTCTTCCTGTCCGTCAACTCTCAGCTCTTACTTCCAGAGGGCAGCCTTCCTGACCACCGCATCCAGACTGATCTCTGCCATCATTTCTCATAGTTCATTGTGTGTCTTCCCTTCCTAGCTCTTACCTCACTGTGGAATTACAAATCTATCTAGGTGGTCATTTGATCATGTCTGTTCCCCACACTGGACTCCAGGCTCCATTAGAGCAGGAATCACATCCGATTTTGCTCATTGGATCTCCTTCTTCCACTTAGTAAAGAGGGTGCTCTTATTTTTCTTTTTTAGTTACTAGGACCCACAGGATTCAAGCAGATGGGTGTCTTAGAAATCATCTGCCACCTGTCATTTTCTAGCTAAGGACAGGTGTGGAGAGGTGAGAGATTGGGGTTTTGTGTACACATGGTCACATAGCTAGTTGACAGTGGAGCTGGAATGTGAGTCTTCATCTCTTTCCAGTCCAGGGATCTTTCCACCTCCCCTAGCAACTATTTATTTAATATAAATACTCTAGCAGTATTCTCTCCATCTCCCTCCCCGTTTTAAAAGTGAAAAACAAGATCTGTCTGTGCTTAAACTGTATGTGTGTGTGAGCACTCTACAACCACAAACAAAATCATTTTGGACAGACAAAGTAGCATGCTCAGCATCTCAAGGATGTGCTCCCCCTCATCATCCCTACCAACTCACATGAGTGATGGGGATACCCCCTCGGGACTCAGGAGGCAGCTTCATCCCTTCACCCTGCAGAAGTCACTGTGCCACCCTGGAAGCTGTGAACTCGTTAGAGAAAATTGCAAATCCCATTTTCCCTGTTGCAGCAGGTGATCATTTTCTGCACATCAGATCACAGTATGATTATCAAAGTAGTTTGCACTATTTCCAGAAGTGGCTTTTCTTGCCTGTCGTGCCTGTGTGTGCACGAGTGCTAAATAAAGCACGGGGGCCCTCTGGTGGTCATCTGTAGGAAAAACTCTCATACGCTGGAAGAGATTCACTAGGTTGGGTGACCAAAATTAGTCATTAAAACCAAATCAGGGTCATTGTAAACCATCTGAAGAAGACAATTTATGCCAGCAATGGTCTGATGATTTTTGTGGTCAGGCTCATGTTTTGCCAGCCCCTGTTGCTCAGCAGAGCAATGACTGACGTGAACTGAGGCTGTGGTGTGTGAATCTGGCCCAAAGCCGGGAACGGAAAGAAAGGCCTGATGGCTGAAAATACTGAGGACTACACAGCATCTTACAGTCCACTTAGACAACATGTAATTCAAATAACTGCATAGAGAGGGAGCTCTGCGCCAGTGGGTCTTGTAGGTGCAATGCTGGGACAAGGGACCTATGAAGAAGGGGCAGGTGGTAGAACATGGGAACAAACTGAGCTTGTGCTACATGCAGAGCTGGATGGTTTTGAGACAACTGGAAGAGTGAGTTGGAGAGAAGGGAGTGGAAGATATGGAATACTTTTCAATGTCCAAACTGTCTCATTAGGCAGGTCATATTAAGAAATCCAAGTTGCCTGTGGCTGAGGAGGGTAGAGGTCCATGCAGGCAGGAGAGAGCGTTATAACTGATGGTGGGCACTGGGTGATGAATCAGACTTTGAGAAAGGAGGCAGCACCTGAATAGTTTTGAGGGCATTTTTGGACCTACCCTCAAAAGGTTGGTAATATCTATTCTTGCTTTTCATTAAAATAATTTTTGCTATGCCCTATTTTCTCTTTTTATATTATATTTAGTTTGATGTTTAATTTTTTCCCACATATGACAAACTTTTAAAAGTAAAAAATTGAAATTTCCCCTACTTTAAAAACATCAGAAGGCTGGGGCTGTAGCTCAGTGGTAGAGCACTTGCCTAGCATATGTGAGGTCCTGAGATCAATCCCCAGCAAAAAAAAAAAAAAAAAAAATGATAACAACAGAAATTTTAGAACGCCATCAGGAAATACATGTTTGAAAAAGTCAAAAACACAAAGAGATCAAGAAGGTTTAACAGTTACTTTTTTTCACATTTGCCTATATTGTTACATATACCATGACTTAATATCCACACTCCACATGATAAATTACAAAAGAGAGAGGGACTTTTAAAACCACATTTAATTTTTAATACAAAATCTGTTGCATTATTACAGAAGTGACTCCATGCACAGATAAATTTAGCATGTACCATTATGGAAGGGTAAAAATCTGTACTTTTATTGTTCTCCTGAAACATTGACAAAATAACTTTTATCTTTGTGCTCTCTGATGTCAAGGCAAGTCCATTTTATTTTTATTTTTGTTTTTCAAAGGATAGGTGGATATAGAGAAATGAAAGCATTTAGGGCCATCTTGACCTGGGATTACTTCAAACTATGCTTTACCTGCATTTACCAAAGATGCCAGGTGATTAAACCTACTGTGCTCCATAGGCAAAGCTCTGAAGATTTCAGCTAGAAACCTGCTGTGGAAAAGTTCACTATTTCCGCATCACAGCAAAAAGGGAGAAAAAACACAAAAGGTACTTAGAACTTTCCAATCCCATGCACTGCATCAATTAGCTTACTTCTTACACAGTGCAACATAAACATTGTTTACTTGTTTATTTGTATGTAACTCCTATAAGCATATAGCATCTACACTTTAGGTATATTTACAAATTCAACAAAATATCTACATATAAAAAGCTTTACTTAAAATTAAACTTGATGCAAGTTATGAGAAACCAATTTATTGGCAAATGAAACTGAGCATTCCTTCAACCATAGGTTGTTAAAGATTTTCATATTTAGAGGTAAACCATTTGATAGATATTGTTTATGAATAAGATAGAATATATATATATTTATTTTCTTAAGCTGCAGATGTAATCCCTTAGACTGTTGGCCTTTTTAAGCACTTGTCAGATTTCTTAGATTCTGAAGTGTGTCCATTATAATTTGCATATACATTGCTTAATGCTGCAGAGAGTTTCAAAAGCTCACATAGGTAAAGTCTTACAGAGTATGGATTACTGTTGGCATGCTGTTGTATGATTTTAGTTTTGCAATAACTTGTTTATTTTTCTTTTATTTTAATACCATGTTGACATTTTTACTGAAGGTGACCTGTTCAAATGGAAACCAAATTATCATGTGGTCTAGTTGATGATAACGTTTTTCTTTTTATATTTATGGGGAAATGCCCCTTCAAATAAATTGTCTCCTTACTTTTATTTTCCCATTTCTCTTTTGTTTTCAGCATTGCAGTCTTTATTATTTCTGCTTTTTAAAAGTTACTTTTTGACAATGACAGTAATCTAGGATGGAGTCCACTGTACTGGCTGATACTGAATGCAGTAGAGTATGGAATGCTTATTGTCGGAAGGCACTGCATGTATCTTGCCCTGTGTTTTCTGGAAATTTTTTTGAAATTTAATTACAGTGATTTTTTTTTCAATTATTTCAGTATGGCACAAATGCCCAAATGCGTTGCAATATACACTGTTTATGCCTAAAACAACCAAACACAGATAATGTACAAAGAGAACACTGTGCTGCTGTAATACCTGGAAGATTAAGAAGCCTATGAAGTAATAGGAGCAAAGAGCAGGTAACAGAGTCTCAGTAGCATCAGCAAATGCAACTGTCATAATTAACTTATTTAGCAAGTATTTACTGTACATACTGTTCCTACCAGTCTCTCCAAAAGACTAACAACAGCTAGACATAGGATCACCAATTTCACAACAATGTCCACAAAGACATTGAAGGTCTAGAGAATACTACAGTAACACTCTTGACAATGAAAACGGAATTCATATTTAAGGGTTCAGCTGAGGATAGTATAAACAAAGTATCAAACCAGGTTTTAATAACATACTTAACTTAGGTATGTCCTTTAAATGTGTAGCATTTTTCATGCATCCTATTGAACTGTATCTTGAAGAGGAAATAGCATGATTTGTTGACGATGTTGCATCATTTTGATCAGTTCTGAGGAAATCGAGACAACCCACTTTGAATGAAAAAGTATGCACTTTGCACTCCATTTCACATTGACATGTCATTTAACTGAGTTGTGTTCTTGCTCTAACTGTTCTCATAATATTAACATACAGCAGAAAACATACTTTCTACCCATATGTTCATAGTATGAGAGGGCTGACAAACAAGTGCTTAAGATAAACATTCTAGAGAAATCAGACATTGGCAAAGAGCTTAAAAATTAAACAAAGGAATTCATGGCATTGACAGGAGAAGGTGCCTCTGAGCTTTCATTTCCCTCCGCTGGTTCTTTCTCTTTCTTACCACTGTATTGTCCAATAAAGGAGCCATCCTCATTGAACTGGCCATTCACCCCCTCTCCATAGTCAACCAAGCTATCATCGCTATCTTCTTTTTTCACAGTCCTGTCTGAAGGTGTTCGACTTCCTTTTTTCAAAGGCTTGTGGTCTTCTGCGTCACTGGAAAAAAGAGGAAACATTGTTGTCATAACTGGCAGTCGGGTAACATATCTTTTTCTTTAAAGATCATGCATGCAAATTATGAAAAAGCACTTGGAGTCCTGAGCTTCTGTAGCCAAATCTAACTGTCAGGCTGACTCCAGTGGCTAGGATGGAGCTGGAATGAAGAGTGGTGCAGAAATGGTTGAATCATGAAGTCTTCAGCAGAGTGGATGGCTTCCAATTGTGCAAGTTAATTTCAATGAGAGAGGCTGACCCCTGATTTGAAAGCACTCCAGAAATAATCACAAGCATTAAAAAAAGGAAGAATAGAGAAAAAATGGAAACCACTATTTTGAATTTAAAGTGAGAAGAGAAACTTATGGCAGGTCGAGAAGTTATTAGTATGTTAAACTGCATTAACATCGCTGATTCCTTGGATATGAATGGAGCATGATTTTGGTTAAATGTGAAACATGGATTTTTTTTTTCTCAGTCAGAAGGAGAAGCAAAATCCTGCATTTCAAATAATTTTGTTACCAGTTGTAAACTTCAACCTTACCTTTCAAGAGACCTACAAATCCCATTAAAAGGATGCAGAAGAAACAAATGAAAATAGCCTAAGAAGAAAAGCAAAATCCTTATACTGATAGTACACAGTATTTTTTTTTCCTATAAAACTTTTAGTCATGGGTAAAAAAATTATTCATTTGGAAACAGACACACCTTAACTTAAAAGCTCTACACAATTTGTACTATGAATGGCATGCCAATATATTCTAAAGAGTGTGAGTGCTCTCAGCGTGAAAGATCAAATATTTCCTGCACTCAACCTCCTCCCTTCTGCCACTGTGTCATCCAGCCTGTCTATATTTTCAGGAAGCTGAGGGGTGCACTTCAATGGAACTTTAGAGGTCTTTATTGTAATCACTATTTTTCTTATTTGTTTCTTTGTTGAACACCTAAACACAATTTCTGGAAGTAGAAGAGTAATCATTATGTTAAAGGATGTTCACGTACATGTACATGGCCATTCATGTAACTAGGTATGCACACTGGCCTATTTCTTAATAGTAATGTTTGGGCAAAAAAAAAGAAAGAAAGAAAAAAAAAGAAAAGAAAAAAAAGGCAACAATACAATACAATATTTTGTTTTCTTTCAAAGAACAAAATACAAGGCAAAATAGGAAACACACAATATTAGTAAAAATAAAGTCTTACTGTAATAAAGAGGTTGCCTTTGCTGCAGTAATTTATCTAGCAAATTTGTGCTGAGATTTAGTTGCTCCCTCTGTTTCAGAGAGTGATTTTTTTTTCTTAGCCAAGCTACAAAGATTTTAAGATGCACAAATATTGTCTTCTTTGTCAATAACTTCTACTAGTGGTTTCATTTTTTTCTTCAATACTTCAATAATAATATCTGAAGACTAGGAAGTAATGCTAGCAACATGACACTGGCATATGTTAATGAAAATTACCTATTTAGTAACATGCAAGTTTTTGTTGAAAATCTGTATTATCATGACTGCTGATAAGCAGCTGGGGTGGGAGCACAGATCCTTGGGCTGGCCTGTCTGGGGGCATTTTGGAGGACATAGCATTCAGCTTCTAATCTGTGATGAAAATAGCTTATACAACATCTTTGGGATTTACTCATTAATCTCTAGGCTTTGCTGGAATGTTTCCTGTGAAATACTGAACATGACGTGGTGAGAAAGTCAGTGCTGCTGAAAAGTTCAATAATGAGCAGAATTTTGTCACCTGCATTCTGTCAGTCTCATTCTGCTTTGTAGAACTAGTGAACCAAGGACACTACAGGAAATGTTTGTCTAGGGCACTTCTTTGATTCAGCCATGGATGGACTCACCCCTTCATCCAATAAATGTTTATTGAGTGTCTAGGCACTGGGGATAGAGCAGCAAAGAAGACAGACTGAAACTCTGACCTCATGGAGTTGACTACTCTTAGGGTATGGTACAATTAACTATCAATATATCAGAGAAAATTAGTGATGTTGGAAGGCTATTAGTACTGCAGAAAATACGGAGTTGAGTAAAGAGGATGGAAGGTGTTAGGGAAGGGGAGGGAGGGTTGATGTTTGATTAGGATGTCCAGAAAGGACTCCTTAAGGAGTGGCACCAGATAAAACTGAAGAGCTACATCAGCCAGGTGGACAGCTGGAAAGAGAGTGATTTTGGCAAACGTCACAAGCAGTGCAAATACCCTGAGGTAGGGGTCAGCATGGCATGTACGAGCAGCAGCAAGGAGATGTGGCTGGAACTGAAGGAGCAAGTGAGAGGCAGGGAACAGTAGGAGGGAGGAGGAGACAGGGCTAGATCAGGGACCTGTGTGACACAGAGGATTCTCCCTTAGCACTGGGCGAGATAGGAAGCCACTACAGAATTTTCAATGACTAAGTGACAAAATGTGGCCTATGTCTTGAAAGCATTACTCTGTCATCAAGCGTTGAAAATAGCCCACCCTAGAGTAGACGTTGGTAAACTACAGCAAACTTGGTGCGTGCACATTTACTATGTATGAACCTATGCTTGCTTTCGTACTATCTCAGCAGAATTGCAGAGCTGCAGCAGAAAGCACGTGGCCCGCAAAATCAAAAACACTCGTAGGCACTCAATAAACATTGGTAGGATGAATTCATGGGAAAAGAGAAGGGCATTTCAGAAATTCTTCAGAATTCTAATATTAAAAATTTCATTTTTCTTAATTTTATAATGGCAGATACAACATGAAAACATATTTTCCTTTTATGTTTAGGATAAATTTTAAGGAGTTCAATGTGTTTTTTTCAGCAGAGTTTGGTTCAGGAATGTGCCCTTATTAAATGCCTACTGAACAAATAAATACAGCAAATAAATCTGTGATAATCATGTGTCATTGCCCTGTAGTCATTATCCTACCATGGCCAAAACATCATGGTTTCATTGACATTCATAACCAAGAAACTCTTTCCAATTCACCCTCATTATCTATTCTGCTCACACATCAGTTCATATTTATGAGGAGAATAAATCTGAAGTATGTAAAAAAAGTGACACAGTTTGGCTTTGGTCAGGTTTTGTAAGTGTGTGTTAGCATTCTTGCGACATGGTCACATTCACATGAATGACAAAATTCCTAAGGCAAGAGTCTCCAGTTATGCAGTAAGTCATGAGTTCAAGTACCATGGACATATGGTTTACCACCTGGGTTCATTCTTGTTTCAGAAAGAATGGATCTAAAGAATAAGAAAATACTTACACAGTTGGTTGCATTGTTTCTCTGATTTTTCTATATGCTAGTAAGGATGCAGATCCTACTGTCTGTATAATTAAAGAAACAAACAAAGAAAACTGCAGACTTCCATGACAGGGTAACTGCTTAGGGGTGGGTGCTGGAGTTGAGGGCATGGGGTTAAAGCATATGGAAAAAAAAAAAAAATCAAATTTGGCCACGATTGAAGTTCCATCCCTCTTTGCACTATGAAATGTCCTGTGGCTCAGAGTACACCACATAGAAACAGTTTCATTCTCAGGCTGGAGAATAAGCAAATCGCACATGGAGTTAATTCACATTTAGGCAATCATCCTAATTATTGTGTGTGTCAATGTGTGATCAGCATTATAATTTATTTTTGGAATGAAGAAGAATAAGAAATAGTAAGTGATAAAGAGCTCAAAACTTTCAGAAGGTGCAAAGCAGAGAAAGAACCCTGATGATTTAGGAAGAAAATGACAAAAGTATTATTTAAAAAAAATTCTGTAATAAACAGTTGGAACCGTTTTCATTAATTGTGCATCTAAGAAAATAAAGATCTTCTGATTTCTTTAAACAGAAATTAATCCCAAAGGAAAAAATTCTGATGTAGTGTCTGAAAGTCACAGGACAAAGCCACTCTGTAACACAGGTGTTCAGGAATTTGGGGAAGTGTTTTTGCATGTGGAATTGTTCTTATGAACTTTAAGATTCATTAAAGAAAAAAATCATACTACTAAGTTGTGTTTCAAGTTGGAGACACCCATCAGAACTTTATTTCCTTTGGCCCCTCCATGATCAATGCCATTACATGTGTGATAAGAGTTTTTGTCTTCACTCCAATTGGGTTTGCACTCAAAAGTCTTTCCATCTTGAGAAATTCACAGCAAAAGGTAAAGACAGTCAATTGAAAATGCTTCACAAACATAGCACACATGAATTCACCTCAGGACAAAAAATAAGATGACCAAATAAATGTAAATTAAATAGTGATTATGAGGCCAATAATCAAAATACTTGCTATGTACTGCTCTGGAAACAAAATTATATTAAAAGTAGTTGGTGGACAGCTCAGAGAGAGTATAGAAATCACAGAACCAGCAAAGAAAAGCTTTGAAGACCTTCTAATACTTGAACAACTATCTCCCTTTATAGAAAAAAAAAAAAACAAAACCTGAGACCTTTGTCAAATTAAGTACCATATAAAGGAATCAGAAGTGATGGTTGAGTTGAAAGTAAAATTAACAGCCTTTTTGTTCCAAGCTGGTTCACAAGACTCAACCTCAATTTTAATCAAGTCATAATAGTGTAGGTTGCATAGTTACTCAGGGAAAGTCACATTTTTTCAAGTCGTGGTTTCACATCACCATAATAGCAAATTGATATTTGAGATCCATAAAGTGAGCAGTACATTGCCATATTCATTTAAGCATGATCACAGAAAATAGGAATCCATCACCATGTGGAAAATATATGAAATGTTATGGTTTATTTTCAACTCATGCAAATATATAAATTTCCCAGGCTATATCAAAGATGTAGCTTCTTAACAACCAGCCAAGGATGGTGTGCAGATCCTGTACAGAATTATAACCACAAGAACTCTAAAAACAAGATATTTTAGTAATTATCTGCTCACCTGCTTACAGGAGAAATGTGTAGGAGAGAGTTAAATTAGTGAAGATTTGTACTCCTAAGATATGGCCTCCCCTGGACCATGGGCATCTGCAGGCTGCACTCAAATGCTATGAAAATCTTGGGTGCAGAGGATGGGGGTGCTGCAGGAGGTTTTCACATGCTTTCAGCCCCAGAGCCAACATCTAACATCAAGGCAACCCTCACCAAACATTTTTCTATACCCTGAGATACAGAATTTCTGGAAAATTAAAGAAACTGTAGTTGTCTCTGTTGAAGAGAAGACAGAATGTGGAAGCGCAGGTGCCGAGATAAGGAAGACAAAATCCTGGTGTTTGCATGGAAACCTGCATGAAACCCATTTTGCTGGAACTACCTGTCTTTTCTCAATCAGTTCGGTATTTCTCATGGTTGGCATTATTTTACCCTCATGACACTGACATGGTATTACCAAAACTGAGCTCTGGAAACGGGTCATTCTTAACACAAATATCTTAACTACAAATGCCACCTGGAAACAATAGTAAAATATTTTATTTCGCCTAAAAATCTTTTACTTTTGGAAAAAAAAAAAAAGCCTCAACTGAGTTCAGTGCAAAGATCTATAGAAATACCCTCTTGGGACACCAGAGTGACAATCTTTTAGAATACTTAAATATTTCCTTTCTGTTTTTAAACACATCTAAAATAAAAACTCCTTTGTGAAAAGACCTATATTACTTAGGCAAGAATATTTCTTCTTTAAAGAGATGTTTAAAAATTAACAAATAGGTTTTTTAATATTTCTACTTAATGATTAAGTCAAGAATGTATTATCAAAGTTCTGTGAGTTAACACACCAACCAAGTGGCTTAATCATTAACTGCTTCTAAAACAAAATACTCATCATTTCGTGACTAATAGTCAGAGGTATAAGTATTGCTTAATTAAAACTAGCTACATATTTGAGATTAAAATGTCTTGTTAATGTTTTTATAAAAGCACATTTCCTTTACAATTTGGATCATGTAGGAGATAGGGCTTTCTTATTCTAATTCTCCCTATAACATACTGGCTTTGCTAGATTGGCCAACACAATGAGGGCCTCTGGAACATACTCTGCCTCTGAACCTATGACTAAAATGGAAATTTATATTTTAATGAAAAGTGAGAAAGTTTTAATCATGAGGGACATGTAAACATTCAGACATGGAAGTATTTCTAAATTTGTATCTGAGGCCATGTGAACAGCCAGGCAGAGAACTGAATCCTGCCTTGGGAGAGGGTTCGAGGTGGGGTGGGACAAGGGAGACAAAGAGCAATGAGAGGCAGAGGCCCACCTGTATTCTCCAAAAGTTCCATCATCTTCCTTCATCGGCTGGATTTCAGGATCTGCATGAGCATCTTCCTTTTCTTTAACTGAAAATTTAGAAATAGCATTTCTAAATTACAAGTTCATTTTCCATTGAATTTGTAATTCCTTATCAGAGTTACAAAGCAGTGGAAAATAATTATCTATACAAGTACATGTTATACAGTCACATAAACATAAATATTATGTAGTTGTGCATGTGTTTGATATTTTTGTCATTTCTGTGGGACCCTAATAAAATGAACATTTGTTAACACATAGGTTGACTTTAATCTTTTATCTGATGAAGGAACAAAATTTAAGTTTCTAAGATTTCTTCTCCAGTTTACCCATCTGTTTATCATTTATATACATGATAGAAAATTGCTTTTGTAAATCTATTCTTATGCAGTTTTTTCCTTATAACCAAAAGGTAAATGGTCAAGTAAAGAGAATATAAATTTGATGGACCTGCTAAAATGAGTGAACTGTCAACCTTATAGGGAAACAATGTCACCAATCACAACATCAAAAATGGGTCTGTGCACCACTTCCTTTGGAAAGTTTGTTCTCCAGCCCACCACTTGGTTTTAGGTGCTGCTTCAGTAGTGGGAACTTCTGTGAAGCCTAAGAGAGTAGACTTACGTCTTCGGAGAACAGATTGCTCTTCCAAATGCCCTATGCCCTTGACAATAGTTAGGTTGTCATTTTATAAAAAGGGATTAAAAAAATTGAACAGAAAATTCAAATTTCTGGATCCAGGGAGATATACTGTTGCAAGCTACACAATTCTTTTTAGCTTAATGAATAATTATGCAGCATTACAAAGTGATTTCATTGTTTCATTCTCACCTGGGTATTTACCACCCTTGTTTCTTCTGATGAAGCAAACAATCAGCAGAATTAAAATCAGGAGCGCAACAGCACACATTAGACCTATGAACCAGCCCTGAGTTGCAATATCCACCTGCCGGCTTGCCATTGCTGGAAAACAAACCAATGGTGTTGGTGGGAATGGGGTGAGAGGCAGAGAATTGTGGTGGCTTCTCATAATAAGAAACCACCTCAGTATACGAACTTTTATACATTTCACGTGTGGCCCCAAATTGAAACCCACCAGTTGTTGATCAGGAATTACACGATTATCTAACTTTGAAAAACTTCATTATTTAATTTAAGAAATATGAATGCTAGTAACATTCAATGATATCAAACCCTGCTAAACATCGTGTTCACAGTTATTTAAACTATATGTTCTCATAAAAACATATTCCCAAGGCTAATTAAAAATCTATTTTTATAGGATAAATTATACAATGATAGGAATATAAAACTGAACTTTCAACAGAACAGAATGTATACATCTAATGGAGTATTTTTCCTTCAAAGGAAACCACTTTTGGAGCCTAAAATGTCATTGCAATGTTGCTGCCATTTTTCAAAGTTTTGACAATCTGTCTAAAAAGATGATTCACGTGAGAAGCTTCCCAACCATGTTTTACATAACACCTCAAGTCCAAATGGAAATTTCTAGAATATTGAATCTACTCTCAAAAAATCAATATTTGTTATTTCTTAGAGTCTATTCAAAAGACTTTAAAATATATTTTTATCAGTGGAGTTAATGGAATAAATGACCAGTTTGAAGAGAAAATACTCATTCATATGTATATGTTTTCTTTACCCCTTCCTCTATTCTGTTTGAGTAAATAAATGTGAGGCCCCTTATTCAACCAGACATTTTTTAGCAAAACTCCTAAGAAAACCACAGAATAATGATCACTTCTGGTGCTACTCAAAAGTGTCAATTATATGGGACCAAGTGCAGCATCAATGGCTATTCAGACATGCCCATGCGGATTTGTTTAAATAAATTTGCATGAAACCTTTATTAAAGGCTTTGTTATTTTTCTCATTTGACCATAACCAAGATAAAATGTTTTCTCCTTTTGACTTCATAAACTTGCCTATGTTATGCTTTCAATTTGATCGAATTTCTTCTGTCAGTCTTTCTTATAGTTGGGTTAGATGTGTATGATCTCTGGAGAAATAAACATGGCTACATGTATCCATGTTCTTCAATATGTGGCAAAAAACATTGCCCCCTTTTCTCCACACAAAGGGAGACAAATCATACTATTAAAATCAAGTGTGAAGAGGAATGAAAGAATTTCCGCAAATATGTTCAAGAAATAAATAAGCAGTGGAAACATGCTATCTGGAATACAAATAAAAGGTCAATGGCTTTCTGTGCCTGTGTTTGAGTTGTACCATAACCAGACACAAGTGGAGAATGAGTATGGGCAGTTCCCTTCTCCCACACACGTCCCTGAGTCACGATGGTGAGGATGAAGATAATGGTAAAAAACAATGACAGCTAACAATTTTGTAGTCTTATCATATGCTAGGCACTGTGCTGAGGACATAATTCCATTTAATCTCCACAACAATCCTATGAGGTAGGCATTAGGAATAAACCATGCCCAGAGAGGTAAAGAGCTTGCCCAAGAACTGGAGATGGACCCATGTCTGTCTGGCTCTGGTGAAACGCTACTAGCTAGTACACTCTGCTGCTAGAATGCTTTCCTAAACATAGTCCATATGTCAAATCTGCAAATGTCTGAACACAGAATAAAATACTATGAAGACTTTCCATATTGAGATAGGTAAAAATGTTTGAAAAGTTTATCATTACATTCTTTTTGGCAATATAGTTCTGTCAATTTGCACAAGGTCTTTGTGTGCTTCTTCTAAACTGAATCCAAAACCAGGAAGAAAAGTCTTTTGAGCTGTTGACTGAACTTAGGAGTCTGTTTTTGGTATGCTTAATGATTTATTGACTTGTCATAATCGATCTCACTATTTACTTTTTCCATCTAATTACATGCAACTGATAAAGGAAAAATGCAACAAGATGCTCAAGTACTAGCATAGATACTATCTTACAAAGATGGTGACTGTTAAAATGTTGAACTGCAGGTTTGAAGCTTACTACTATGCAACTGTGCAAAAACTGGATATGTTTCCTTGACAGCTGAAAAACAAACATACACACTGACTTTGAATTTTTGCCCCTATGTCAAAGAAAAAAGTGTTAAATATATCCCTATTCCATTATTTAGGATTAATCAGGCACAATAAGCTAACAGGTACATGTAGGCACACATGCACACATGCACAAATTGTACCAGATGTTGACACAAAACAGATATTATGCAAGCAGAAATAACTGCTATTGACTTCCCATCTGCACCTGGGATATGAAGTCCAGAATGACTGTAAAAGGCTCCCAACCTCCTTGGGACATTCTAAACCATCTTATCTATAACATAAAAACCCAGTCCATAACTAAGATTGTGCAGATCACACACACACACATGTATGAAGAGACACACAGATGAAGCCTATGGGTCTTTTCTTTCTACAATCTGAGTTTCAGTGGGTAGGTATTAGGAATGGGTTGTAGACTAAAAGAGGGTTTTCATTTTTTTCAGATTTTTTACAATAAAATTATATACCTGTTTTACTTGAGTAATCCCTAAAGTGACAAAGTTACACATATAAAGAATGGGAAAATATAAAATAAGTTAGAAGAGCTGGGGATGTAGATCAGTGGCAAAGCACTCCTGGGTTACATTCCCAGTACCAAAGAAAGAAATAAATTAAAATAAGATAAGGTAGAGGAATGGAATTTGTCTTGTTGCCTAGAAGTTAGTTCTAGTAACTGTCCTTCCCTCTCAGACTGATGAGCTATGGATAATCTGTGTGTGATGGTGGGAGGTCTCTGAGGAAAGTGCCCCTGAGTACTGAGTCATCAAATAAGCATGGAAGACAGAGGGTGAAAGAAATGGCTTTTGGTTCTACACTACTGAGGAAGAATCCACTACGTATGAAAATGTTCTGTTCAGTTACAATAGCTAGACATTTTTATAAACAGAAAGGGAAAAAATAACCTTGACCAAAGTTTGGAAGCAGTTGACAAAAAAGCTGTTAGGCCAAGTGAGAGCAAATCTTACAAGTCTTTCAGATGTGAGAGAAGGGACTCTAACTGAGGGACAGAGGTGAGAAGCAGAGAAGGGGGTGGTGGTTGTAATGAGCAGTCACATCAGGCCACACAGGTGGGATGGTGTTAATGAGAGATCCTGTCAGGAATAGAGGGGAGAAGCACAGCCTCAGGCGCTGTTTGTAGTCTTGTTTGATTCACTTTTCAGAAATATACCTTGAAAATTCAGACTCTTGCCAGGTGCGGTGGTGCATACCTGTAATCCAAGGTGGGTTGGGAGGCTGAGGCAGGAGGATCCTGAGTTCAAAGCCCTCCTAGGCAATTTAGTAAGGACTTAAGTAACTCAGCAAGACCCTATCTCTAAATAAAATACAAAAATGGGCTGGGGATGTGACTCAGTAGTTAAATGCCCTTGGATTCATTCCCCAGTACCGCCCCCCAAAAAAATCAGACTATGAAAGGCAGAGACGGTGTCATGTTAAGAAGATTTATGAAACAACTAGTTGAATCTAGGTTCCCCAAAGAGGCAGTTCACGAATGCAGAAAATTAAAAAAAGAAAAAGAAAGCCAAAAGGTATGTTTTCAAACCAAGGTATGCTTTCACCATTGCCTCTCGCGTGGGCAGCAATGGAGCAAGAGCAGGAGAGGACAAGGACTTCATACTGACATTCAACCTGCAGTGCTAATGAGAAAGCACTGAAAACTGACAGAAGACATAGAGGCATTCCAGAATGCTGGCAGTATTTGCTCCTAGGAGGAGGGGAGGAGAAAGGGAGGTACTGGTGAAGGAAACTGACCAAAGTACATTGGTTGATTGTGTGCAGGTATGACTCTATAACAACAAATCCCACCATTATAATCACCAATAATTTTTTTTAAAGAAAGGAGTAACAGGTTAACTGAGGTCACTGGAGTTATCCATGTTCATTCTATTAAGCAGTTACATCTAGATGTAAAAAGTGATTGTAACTGGCTGTGTCCCGTCTCTCATCACTGGCATGCAAGAATGACACACCTGTCACAATCACTCATCTTGAACTTCCTGGCAGTTGCTGCTGGGTTTTGTTTTGTTTTGTTTCTGTCTTATAAAAGGACAGAAAATGCTACAACTTGATTTTGAGAGTGAATCTAATTCATCTACAAGTCATGTGAAGCCTTTAGGGGTCCAGAACAGCAGAACAGATATAACAAGGGCTGACTGAAGCTGCCATTTGAGACGACCTGTTCCCTTGGAGTGTAGCCTCTGACTGTGTGTGGGGTGTGGTGGGGCCTCTCTTCTGGTGTTGAAAGGGCAGGCTTCTAATCCGTCTCTACCAGGTTCCACCTGTTGACCTGGGCAGGTTCTCTGCCTCTGAGTACTGACATGAGGTGTAAGTGGGCAATAATGGTGCCCACCTCACAGGATTGCTGTAAGGACTAAAGGGAAAAGCCACTTGCCTGGTGGTGAAGAGTAGGGCTTACTAAACGCTAGAACTTTCCCCATTCTAGCTGTATATCTATACTGGACCTTTTGGGATTTTGAAATTAAAAGTTATTAATAACAATAAATAAAAACTTTGTAAAATGAACTATGATTGGTTAGATATGCCCTTTTAAGTTTAATATAGGGTTCTCTGGAACTATATGTATGGATATGAAAATACAAGGAACAGAATAATAGGGAAAGAATTTTTAACATTGATTCTAGCATATTGCTATTTTTAAAATATCACTTGATAAGTTATTGAATATTATTCTTTTGTTTTTAATTTTTTAAAAATATGGTTATATTTTTAAATTATAAGATGATTTTTAAATCAAAATGCTTTCTTATTTAAATATATAACAAAAATCTATTTTGCCTATGGGTTCTGCAGGAATATGCAATATTTCCTCAAGAATGCATGAAGTGACTGAACATAAAAAAAATGTATGAGCCACAAAATGAACATGTACCATATAACCCTTGTTTAAATTTAAGTAAGTGGGATTGTTTTCCATCTTGAAAACAAATATGAATCTTCTTGCATTTTACACGAGCATTCTTTTTACTTTATAAGCTTTACTTTTTTACTTGTGTATTTTGATAATGTTCACGTAACTAAAACATAAGGAAGTCAAATTGTTGTAACAAAAGTGTAATATATGAATTATAAGGTTTCTTGTTCCTTACAAACTTAGTAATATTTATATCAGTCATCTAACCAAATTGCAGTATTCTGCTGGGTTGAGATCCATTTTTTGATATAAAGAATTATGACTTATAAATTATTTCAATTTTAAAAGCATTTAAAAATTTCAGTTTAACTTTGAGGGAAATTTTACACATGTACATTAAACAAAAATTGATTCATCAAAATAATGTAAGTAAAAATTATATCAAAGTCTGTTTTTTTTGTAATGCTTTTTGGCAATGATGTGGTTGAAGGATAATTTGCTCAATTGTGTAATTCATTTGATAGAAAGAGGCAAAGACAATAAAAACCCAAACTCTCAACCCAACAGGGCCCCACAGAGAGGCATTCATGACCCTACCCACAACACAGGTCCGCCAGCCCCAGTCTCTAGGGTGCCGGTGGCTTCCACCTCTGAGTGTGAGCCAGAACTGGTGTGGTGTGTGCCTCACCTGGGCCTGTCTCAAACACATCCTCTGAACTCACAAAACCAGAGTCCCCCACAGCAACAACTCGAACTTTGTATGCTGTTCCTGGCATTAGACCCTTTAACCCAAAGAAGGTCCGAGAACCATTTACAATTTCTTTTCTCCATTCTTCTTTGCCTATGGAAATTTTGCAAAAACAACAAATTTGAACATTTTAAGGGTCCAGAAGTCATATAATGCTTCAAGAAAGGAAAATCTTTACATGCTGAAGACAAAATCTGGGATGCTTGGAGTTATCATTTTTGATTATTATAAATCTGATCATATTAAATGAATAAATAGAAGACCTACATGAAAATATCCTCAAAAAATTCATGGATACCTAGTTTGCATATTAATTGCATATATTTCCATTGTATTAATTCTTCTTTTTGATACAAAGAAAGCTTCTCTTATCTGCTTTTTTGCCTTATGAAACTGTTGAGCTTCTCTAGAGAGGTTTATAAAAAGAACTGTTACATATTAAATAGGTTAAATGAACTAGGGGGAGAATTATTTTTTAAGATTCACAAGATAAATTTCTAAGTAACCAATTTATCCAATTTATAGGTTCAACATTTCCCAAGTATGGACTTTTCTGAGGGAATAGTTATTTCTTAAAGTATTTATTTCTAGGATATAAGCGAAACAGAAAGTTGGACTAAGTTCAAAATTTTGTCCAAACATTCATTGGCCATCCAGTTTTATTATTATGCAGAGCAATAAAATCCTTTATTAAGGATTTCAATAAACTGGGTTTAATAATCTGGGCTTTAATAAACTTGACAGCTATAATTTTTTCAGGTAACTGATTCACTTAATTGGATCAATTTATTTTTCAAAACAATCATAGTAAATCTTTAAAAATATTCTTAATCTCTTGAAACATATCCCCCAAATTAAAATCAGGGTAATTAAATTGTTTCTTACTGCCTGCTACACCATATTCAACATAAAAGTTCACATGCTCTGGTCCCTCATACTCCCAACTGATATTGGCACAGGTCTCAGCAGCTGCGGCAGTAAGATTGCTGATCCTGGGACTTACTGCTTGAACTAAATATACAATAGAAAAATAAAACAAACAAACAAACAATCATATTGCAGCATCATACACACAATTAGAAAATAAGTTCAAATGCTCCAAAATTGTGCAAATAAGATTAAGAATAAATTGTTAAAGTTTAGGGTTCAGTCATACCTCACTTTCATTACAGAAAACTTTTTCATTTATTAAAGTATTAGGAAATAAATAATCAGAAATAATGATATGTAATATTAAAATTTATAAGTTCTAGTAAACAGATCCTAAAACAACATAAACTATAATCCGTAAGATACAGTACCAGGAAATATCACAGTCTTCATTTACAGGTGGATGGATTTCAGAACAACCCCAGAAACACATATCATTACAGTATATAAGAGACTTCCAGGTACTTCTAATACTTTGAGGCTATTTCTCAATTCTATTTGTCAACTCAGTGCAAGTCTTCAAAGAGTTCGTGCAGCGTGAGAAAGAATGTTCCTTAGAATAGTGGATTTTGACCTGCTTTGAGGTCAATGTTGGATGGTTAGAATATGCTGAAAGAAAAGCTGAAAAAGGAAGTGCCAAATGTGTTCTATTGGAAGTTAAGAAAGTAGAAATAAAAGGAGTAGGAACTATTTTACGTGAAACATCTCAGAAAGCAAGATGATCTTACTTTTTAATCTTTGGCTACATAGCATTTTCTCAAAAAATGTAGTACAACCTAACTAGCTTTTTAAAAATCCAAAGTATAGACTGCATTTGGTGCTTTAAGCTTGCTGAGTAGAGGCATCTCAAGTCATTAAAAATGCTATTTGAATATCTTGAGGCTGACAATTCTATCAGTCCTACCTCAATATCTTAAACTAAAAATGATAAATTTATAGAAAAGTAACTTAGGTAGTTAAAAAATAAGACTAGCTTATTATCCATTAATTTATTACCCATTAACAAAAGCATTAATGGATTACTCAGACTGATTCTAAAATTTGCTATATAATTCAGAAGCTAAACGCTTTTGTAGAAACAAAGGTAATAAAACAGTATTTCTTAGCATCAAAACCATACGTATGTTAAAAAAGTTAAATAATGAAATTCGACCTCTGAAATATAAGTCAACAACACAAGTTGATTTTGTGCCTCTGTGTACTGATAATCAGAGGGAATAACAGAGAGCAAAACTTGATTATTATATTAAGCAGAAACTAATTATAGTTTCCTGACACTTTCTTTTAAAATAAATAAATAAATAAATAAATAAATAAATAAATAAATAATGACAGGAATATGATCAATCAACAGAGAGAGTCATATGGGCATGTGTGAAAATATCAATGGCAAAAAACCTAGGCAAACCATTAAGTTTCATTAAAAAGTTTTGGAATCATGAAACTGGGGAGTTTAGTCTTGAAGTAATTATAGAAGATGTTCAAGGCAGAACTATAGTGAAATACTTATTAACAGGAAAGCATTTAGCTATTTTTTTGTTTTTTTACAGATGCTTTCTTTTCTCCCTAGGGTTTATTCTCTAATCTGTTTATGTTTATATTTTTATTTTTTTAAATATATTGATGTGAAACCAGTATCTTAAGGAGGTATTAGCTCTTCTGTGTTCACTGCAGCATTATTCACGATAGCCAAGATGTGAAAACGATCCATGTGTCCATGGACAGATGAATGGATAAAGACGAAGGGTACATGTACTTTGGCATAGTAATCAGTCCTCCAAAAGAGGAAAATTCTGCCATTGGTTACAACATGGATAAGCGTGGAAGATACTGTACTAAGTGAAATAAGCCAGACACAGAAAGAAAGGTACTGTGTGATCTCCTTGATATACAGAATCTAAAAAAGTCAAATTTAGAGAAATAGAAAGTAGAATGGTGGTCACCAGGAGGTAGGTTCAGGTGGGGAAATGGGATGCCATTGGTCAAAGGGTACAAACGTTCAATTATAAGATGAATAAGTTTTAGAGATCTAATGCATTAGTAAATATAGTTAGTACTAAAGAATTGTATACTGGAAATTCACATTTGGTTATTCTTAAAGGAACATAGATATTAAAATTTCCTAAGGTTATGCTGTTTTGCTGCTTTTATCATGGAGAATTCTAACTATCCTTCCCTTTAATTTCCACTCATCCACTTTCTCACACACCAAACAAATATTCCCTGACCATGGTGATGTGGTAAACAAGGGCACCCCTAATGTCACCTCCAGGCTTTCCCAACAGTCTCCTCCCGTCTGCTTCTCCTCCTGTAAGCCTTTCTCTCTAGAGATCCACCATGGTATGAAGTGTAGTAACCTACATCTTAGCTTTCTAAACAACAAACCTGATCCAGTCATTTCCCAGTTTAAAGCTTGGATGGCTCACCTCTGCCTACAGGTAAATACAAATTCCTTATCAAGGAATTCTTAGCAAGGCTGTTAAGAACTAGGCCCACCTGGGTCCATGTACTACGGCTCCAGTCACATCTCAGGGGCTTCTCTTCTTCTCACTCTATACTATAGGCAAATTGGACTGCTGGGTATGACACAACCATCCTGAGCCTTAGCACATGCTCCTACCAAGACTTAAACCCAAACCCTGACTCATCTGCCAAAAAACTGGACTTCAAGGTACAGTTTAACATTACTTTCTTTGTGAGGCTTTATAGAATCTTGTTTGTCAAAATAAAATGATTCACACTCTTCTATGCTTAAATGACATTTAGTTTAAACTACTAGTTTAGCGTCTCTTACCTGCTAGATTTTAAGCATATCAAAGGCATGGTCTGTTTACTATCTAGATATACAACGTCTTAAAACAGGTTGTTGTAATTTATATACCAAATACTGGTGTGAACTTTAAACCTGATTTAGTACAGTACTGCAGGGAGAGTCAGATCACAGGGAGGGTCATCCCTAGCTGCTTCTCAGTGCCCTTCTCTGCCTGGTCCTGTTGACCACAGTGGCTGCTAATTAGGTCACGAATGCAGATTCCGTTCCTGCCTTCCTAGTTAGTTTATTCTAATTCTAGTACCCCTACAAAAGTGTTCTGATGCTGGATAAAGTAGCATTGCTCCATCAGCAATATTGGGGATATAACGTACATCCGTTATCTATCATTTGTGTTTGTTTTTATAGATGCCTGCACGGGTCTATTTCCTAGAACCCTGCCCTGAGTCCATTCAAGGAGACACAGGAATTAAACAAATACCGTTCGACAACTACAACTTATGTGAATATTGAAGGTTTGAATCAAACAAGGGAATGGATCAAAATAAATGCCTCCTGAAGATCTTGAGTATATCCTTGCTCAGTACATTATATTAATAAGAAGGATCAAAAAAAAAAAAAAGAGAGAGAGAAGAAGAGAGTATAGCATAATATAGCTAATTGAATTATCCTGGCTTTTACTTCCTGGTTAACATAACACTTTTTAAATTCTATATTTGCAAGTTTAGGTTTCACTGATATCTCTTAAAATCTGTAAAAAAGTTTAAAAAAGGAAACAGTCATCTTCCTCCTTCTTTGACCTGAAATGAATTAAAATCCCATTTCAGAGAATCACAATTTATAATAAAATCTTATTAGCTATTGATGATTCTATAGCTAAGGATATCATGCATTTTCTCTCAAAGATTCATCTCATTTACTTATTCCTTCTTATACCATTTTAAATTAAAATACAAAACACATTAAAAAATAAAAATCAGGAGAATTGTGAAGAACTTTCATTTTCCTCTTTTAGAGAGCATCTACTCTGCATGGAGAAGGGAAATAGAGATGAGGATAGAATTCCTATGTATTGAAAAAAATATTTTAGGGAAGAAAAACTCAGAATCACAAATTGTGCCTGAGCAGTTTAAATCTTACCATCATTTTTTGTACATAACACTTAATTACTGCTATATTATTAAAAGAAACAATATTGAAAGTAAGGTCAGATTTAGCTTTTTCTTCTTAAACATTATTCTTCCTCTTAGCTGAGATCCTGATTTTATATTGGGGACTTAATGACCTTGTTCTATAATCATAAATAATTCACAGTTCAATGCAGTAACATCAAATAGTAAAACCCCAACTCCCTAACTTATCTATCTATCTATCTATCTATCTATCTATCTATCTATCTATCTATCTATCTATCTATCCTTCTATCTATCTATCTATTTATCTACCTACCTATCTACCTACCTACCTACCTACCTACCTACCTATCTATAGTACTGGGGACTGAACCCAAGGGGGCTTTAGCATTGAGCTACATTCCCAACCTTTTTTTTTTTTTTCCAATTTTGAGATAGGGTCTCACTAAGTTGCTTAGGGCCTTGCTAAACTGCTGAGGCTGACCTCGAGCTTATGATCCTCCTGTCTCAGCCTACTGAGTACTTGGAATTGTAGGCATGCACCACTGTCCCTGGTTTCAAACTCTTAATAAAGATTTATTTTAGTTTTAGTTTATTAAAATGGGGGTGGTGGTGTTTTTTCCCCTGTGAAATTTATATCATTTTTTTTTTCGATGCTGGGGATCGAACCCAGGGCCTTGTGCTTGCAAGACAAGCACTCTACCAACCGAGCTATTTCCCCAGCCCTATATCATTTTTGAATATGACAAGTCAATGGAAAATTCAGACATGCTTTGCAGGTGGTCCTGTTGATGCATTTTCTCTGATGCAAGGCCATAGCACAAAGAAGCCCAGCTTTTGCAGGAGGGCTTCAATTATAGTTAGAAAGGAATAAATTATTACAAAACAATCAATGCTTTTAATAGATACCTAATCCTGGAATAGAAGCATACATATAAAATAGAATAAACTTACATTTTTCTACGATATTATAGGAATTCTGAATTTTTACGACTTTGTCCTTTACAGTCTATAAACATGAATACAACATTATTAAGATCACTGAGAACAGTTACAGTTCTATTCAAACTCTCCAAAATCTATCTGACACACATTTATAATTTACCAAGGGTCTGAATGTGAGCAAATTTCTAAGGAAAAAGAAGAAATATATCCAACCTAAGCTCACAAGGGTTGAGCAATTGTGGGCCAAACTCTTATTGCTCTTGGTCTTCTTTCCTTTACTCCTATTTGTACTCATTTTGTCTGCTCCATGCCTGGGAAGAGCCCCAATTGTGGGTACCTTACTTGAAACCTCTGCCTGGCAGCAGGGACTCTGCTGCTCTCCAAGAGCTGAGCCAACAGTTAGGGGCCAAAGGTGGAGATCTTTGGTACTACCATAGGTGAAAGACATACTACATGCAGCTAATCAAGCACCATTCCCCAACAAGTCATTCTGACACAGAGAGCTATCAGACAATAAAGGAGAAGAACAGGAATCCACTCAGAATTGTTTCTATGCCTCAGAAAGGGGAGACTTAAGCAGTTTGGTGAAGACAGGATGGAGTAACACAGTTGAGCAGAGCATGCAGGCTGACTGGAAGACTCACTTGTAAGCCACCCAGTGACAGACAGTCCCCAACCAGTGGGAGGGTGTTCTAAGCAGACAGTGTTGTGTCATGCCAGTCCAGTGTACACTGTGTCTATGAGGAGTGCAGCTAAGTCAGATTGCAACAGGAAGCTCAGCTGATCTAATCCCTCACAGGTTGTTTCACCACCGGACTAACAAGTCTAAACCCCTGCTATATGACATGGCCCTATTTGTCTGTGACAAATCCACAGTTTTGGTCCTGTCTGATCCAGCCAAAATCATATTGTGAAAAGTTAAGATTAGGATGTGCACCAGTTGAGAAAAAAATTGGGGGAGAATTTAATATGTGGCTTTCTACTTATAAAAATGACTAGAAATTAATTTTAAAGCCATGATCACCCAAGATCTTCTCCTTTTGGTCGTTCCAAGCATATTTTTATTTTCTTTTTTACTCATGCTGCACTTCCCCACATTTAACATTGCAAATTTCACACATGTATAAAGTCATGCAGATGAGTTATTTTACCTTTGCCTGCACCTACATCAGGTGGAAGAATACCAGCTTCAATGAAGGGAAACAGAAATAGGACACTATATAGTTAGATGTAACACACCCACAAGCATGTATAGATACAAAAAAACACTTATAAAAAGCTAACGCATGCAGGAAGGATGAAGTGTACCACATCAGGTATAGGGGACAAAACTATGTTGGTGTCCCCAAACTTACCCAGTATGCAAATCTACACATTACTTTATGTGCATTATTCATACTTGTTAGTATCTAAGAGGCCTTACTCTATTTTGAGCCAATTTTTGGATAAAAATGTTAATCTCTTTTGCAATAGAATATAATCAATTGGATAATCCTTAAGCATTTTTATACTTTAGAGACATGCAAAACCTGAAAATCTTTTACAATATTTTTGATCATTTTCAATAAATCTAAATTTTTCAGAATAACTTTTAAAATAATGAAAGGACATTTTGATTCCTTTTCTACAAAATTTCATGGGGCTATTTTGCTTTCTCTTTACCAGATGACATGCCAAAATACTAAGTCCTTGCACAAACACAAAATAAATGGACTAATAACTGTCTTGATATCTTACTAGAAAAACTAAATCAATATGTGGACTAGTAAATTAATTCCAGTGAATCAGGATTAGAACTAGAATTGCATATATACAGGCATCCATGTCAGTGTGTGTATATATGTATTATATGTATGAATACATAAGTGCATGTGTGCATAGAAAGTTGCATTCAGGAAAAAAAACATTGCCTTGATTTTACTATATGTTGGAATGAGAAATTACAAGTGTTTGTATTAATTAGATAAAATGGATACTCTATGGTAAGCAGGAAAGAGAAAGCATAAACTGAAGTTAAAGATTTTTATTCCATGATACTTATAATTATATGGATTTTATACATACCCATCTTACCTTCATCTGTAGTTGTCATTGCTTCCTCTGTAATTTGACTTCCCGATCCTGCTGATGTTTGTGCATACAAATAAAATTTATACCGAGTGCTAAAATTTAAATTTTTTAAAGTCCAGCGTGTCTTGTTGGCAGGAATTTTTAAATCTATCAGAGGGCCTAATTCGTGAGTACTGTTAACTGTCAATAAGAAATAACAAACAAGTGCATTTCCCGTTAATTGTACAGAATAATTATTTTAAATAATTGTGTCAAGCAAAAATGTCAAACCTGGTTTACAATGTCTTTCATAATCTACTCATTCTTTGCCTAACACAAATAAGTAATAATTCTTATAGCTTCTATAATGTTATACTGGGTAAAATAGTATAATATAATACAATATAACATGAAAATATGTGTTCTTTTGGTTTATAAACTAGCAGAATTTTATGGTTGAATCATTAATAACATGTTTACTCTGTGTTTTTGCAGGTGGAGTCATTTATTGTTATATTCACAGATAATGACTACCTAAATCTAATTACTGGAACCACCGCCCTCCCACCCCCACCAATCCCACCCTCAGAAATCTGTTTTATTCCACCAACTACTTAATTTTTCATAACATATACATAATTTTTCTTTAAAAAGTAAGATTTGATGTTACTTCTGTAACAATACTTGAAGGTACATGTATACATTCTACAGATATTTAAAAAACTTACATTTTAAGATAACAGTTAAATATTTTTGGAACACATATTTCTCCTTTCCCTCCTCTTAATAACTTACTTGGCTGAAATTTTAAGGTGTATTCAGTCAAAATGCCATTTGGGTGACTTGGCGGATCCCATTCCAAAGTGAGAGAGTCCCGTGTGGGATTAACAATCTTCAAAGATGAAGGAGAACTGGGGACTTTTTAATGAGAACATACAGTCAATTCAAAAGTATTAAACACTTCAATGTATAACAAAATAACATATTTTCATGTTTACATAGTAGATCAAGGTTTTGGTTTTCAGTATCCTCTGCTTGATTCAGTTGAAAATACATCAATACAAACCTGTGCCAGGAACCTATTTATTCTCTTCTTTTTCTCTTACCATTTCCCATTAAATTTGCAAAAAACATTCTCTCAAAATACATGATGACTGCCTTTATATAAACCAAAATCAAATATTTTTAAAGGACATAGTACTTGATTTATAGAGGGTGTGTTGCAGTAAAAGCAAACTGGTTACTATGCAAAACTGACTTTACCAGATCTCCAAGGGGAAGCAGCAGAGTTCTGGGTTATTAAAGACTGTTTTCCCCAACAAAATCAGGTGTCACCAAACAGGTGACACTCTGTCTGCTGAACTTTGGGCCCATGCCAACCTAGCCAGGTGCAGAGCCATTTTTACCCTGAGAGCTCACAGTTGCCCAGGATTTGGTGCTCATGGACAAAAGCCCCAAGGCTGGTACTCCCCTGGAAAAGGCCTGATGGATGTTGAGTTTTCTGTAGCAGAGACTGTCAAATCACCAGAGGAAACATCCTGGTCTTTTATTTATTCCTCATGGTGGGTGATGGCTGGTGGCACCTCTACCTCCTGATGGCTGCCTTCCCTACAAAAGCATTAATGGCTCCTCCCTCTCCTTATTCTAGGCAGAAACCAAAGTCGATCTGAACTTCTCTCTCTGCCTCATTTCTATCATCTCCTGAGACACTAATTTCTGGCAACTTTACCTCCTTAACTTCAACCATATCCATGCCCTCCTCTCCTCTTCTTTGCCACTTCCCCTCCTTTGCCTAGGTCTATCTAAACCATGCCTGGTATATAGTTACAAGCTTCTAAGCTCTTCAAATAAATAAGTGGTTCTTAACTTTCGGGGATCACAGAGCCCTTTGACAATCTGATTATAGTCATAAACTCTCCCTAGAAAAATATACATATATTTTGCATATAGTTTCAGGAGGCTCATGGAACTCCTTATAAGCCTACATTGTCTCCCTGAGGGATTATAGTCTGCAGGCTAAGAGCCTCTGAACCAGTTTCACATTCAGAGCATCTCAAACCATGCATGATGTGGGACCTCCCTCGCTGATCTCCTTTTCTTTTCACTTATGAGCATACAATTTGCAGTTTCCTGTAGGAGCTCTACTATTCCAGATCTTTGTGTCAGTCACATCACTTCCTTTCTTCTTTATCCTTTAAACCTCTAATTGTTTGTTTTATGCCACCTTCCCCTGAACCATCCAAAGGATAGTGTGGGGCCTCAGAGGTGAAAACCTTGGGTGGAAGGAGCACTTCCTCTCAAAGGGGCAGTGAGATCAAGGACAAGCAATTGTGGGATGGGAGCTGGGGACTCAGAGGCTGTTGGGCAGCTGCCACATCATAAGCCCTCAACCAGGAGCCGAGACAGTGTGCATTTGAGAACTGATTTTATCAAAAATATTAAGGTATTCACGGAAGCTATCTGGCTCCTTGTTATGTCTGACTCGATGAAAAATTCAAAATAGGTCAAGCCCATTTTAGTGCCTTTTTGGATTACTCCCCTTCTTAGTACATGGTCTCACCCACTAGGGTCCCACAATCTTCTTGCCCAAAACTTCTTCTTGCCTTCTCCTCCGTCCACACACATGTGATTTTCCTTTGCTGCTCCCCTGCAGTGGCTCATACTTGCAGGAGCTTTTAACTTTTCCTTTTTCTTTCCAACTCACTTGGTCAAGACTTCCAATCTTCTAATTCAGCTTAACTTCATAATAAATTATGAAAATGCACTGAGAAAGAAGCTATAGAAGTCAACCACAACTCTTAGAAATAATTTGCTTTCTCAACATTTTTTTTTTTTTAAGTATCACATTTGGGTCTCATGCTTTTCTGATGAGGCCACTGAGATTTAGAATGTGCCTCAGGTCAGAAAGTTAATGATCCAAATAATCATCAAATTAGCAAGTTTTCAGATAGTGTAAGCAGTGGAGAAAAAATTTAAGTGAATGGAAAGGGCCGTTTAGGGCAGCAATGGTTCTGGAACCTACCATGAACCTGAGGCCGCATAATCATCTGAGTGATTTTACCACCTTCTGTGTGTGCTGTGTTCATCTTTAGGAAAATCACATTTGGCTTCCAGAATATACTTTACTTGGAGGCCCTACTGTCAGGCAAGACCTCTCAGGCCAGGCCATATGTTCCTGGGTCTCAGAGACACATCCCCTCCATACCTCCTTCTGGAGTAGTAAAGAGTCTGTCGGGGCTGGCCGGGCCCTCCCCTTTCCCATTGACCACGCGGACGTTCAGAGTGTAGTGGCTGAAGGGCTCTAGTCCAGGCAGCATGCCATGAGTCTTGCTGCCTTGGAAGGTGAGGATCTTTTTCTCAATGTGACGTCTGTTTCTTTTGGATGAACTCTGTGCCTTCCAATAGTAAATCTGAAATGGCAAAACAAAAATCAGGGATGTACAAGGGAGCAAACAAGATTCCTCATGCTCACAAAACTAAAACTTGTTTTCCCAGAAAATTCCTGAGGTGCATTTTGTAAAAAAACTAGTAGCAAAACTGATGGATACTGATACTGAGTCAAGAGGAATAGAAGTCCACAGATAATGAGGAAATTAAATTAAAACTATCTGAGAAAGCCAGGCCATACTATTTTGTTAGAGGAGTATAAATGAAATAAATGAAATAGCATGAGACTAGTAAGGTTCTCTCCAGAACATGAGGCAAATGGAAAGACAATAAGAATGATTTAAGTCTTTTAATTGTATAACATATTCTGAAACTAAAATTACTAGCCAAAGTTTAGGTGTTTTTCTATAGTTAATACATATTCACGTACAATCATTTAGTTTAACCCTAAAAATCACAGTGAGGTTTTTATTATTTTTAACAATGCAGATGAGTTTCTGGGTTACTGAGCGACTTTCTCAAAGCCACAGGGGACCCTCTATTGGAAGTTTAGGGTTTTGCTACCTGGCCAAGCTATATCACTTAAAAAAGGCTTATCGTTTAATATTAAATTATAGACATAGGTTATGGAGAAATGGATAAATAAAGTGTTAACTTTGCTCACAAATACAGAATTGTTGTTTATTAAGTTATCCAATTTTTCTTAGGAATTTAAAGGCATTTTTCAAGACAAGTCAACATATACAATACAGAATTTAGCCAATGTTAGGTAGGTAAAGACAAATATAATGCAGTACAAAAAGTGGCCTCTAGGAACCAGTGTTAACAACTCAACGGTGTGTGTGTGTGTGTGTGTGTGTGTGTGTATGTGTGTGTGTAGTTCTTTGGTTGCCTATCAATCTCTTGAATCAGTTTTCCTAGTGTTCCAAGTACAAATATAGCTGATGTTCCTAAGAATTACACAGTTGGGTCTACATGATCTTAAAATAAAATCTGAATTATTTTTTTCAATGCCTAAATTATTATCAGGATAACTGTGTGTATTCAACACATGTGCTTCATATTACTTTGAAATGAACATACAGTTCAGTATGTTCTAGTTCTTTAAAAATTACTTTTTCTCATTTTGTACACATATTGTTTAGTTGACACAACATTAGATCATCTATGGAAAAAAATGGAGAAAATTTTTTTCTCTTTGGAAGAGTGATATTTGGTGTTAATTCTAGCTGGGGTCTTGTGGCCTTTCTGAGGCAATAAACAAACTGGCTCTTGAGTTCACCAGCTCTTGAGAAGATGAACCAAATAATTCCAATCTTACACAGTGTGTGTGACAAGTGGCATTTGCCAATATTTCGTTACTAAGGAGAGAACATGAAATGTCTCCCTTCACTTGCCCGATAGCCTTGTAGGTGTCCTCGGATACTTTTCAGAGGTACTGGATCCCAGTGCACCTCTGCCAAGGTGCTGTTCACCACATTCACACGTACATTCCCAGGAGCAACCATAGGGACTGGAGAAAAGACAGGGAAGGGAAATAGAAGTATCAGTGTTATTTTGAATTTCATGCAAAAATGTCTCTATCTCTAATAATTTTGATATGAAACATGTCCCAGCCTATTCTATAGGCTCTACAGAATCTTATTCTAAGGATTGTTAAGGATTGAAAGTTGAGTTTTTGGTTATCTTTATGAGGACAACTTTTTTTTGGAGGGGTGGTGGTAGCGGGGATTAAACTCAGGGGCACTCAACCACTGAGCCACACCCCCAGCCCTATTTTGTATTTTATTTAGAGACAGGGTCTCACTGAGTTGCTTAGCACCTTGCTTTTGCTGAGGCTGGCTTTGAGCTCAAGATGCTCCTGCCTTAGCTTCTGGAGCTGCTGGGATTACAGGTGTGTGCCACCAGGCCCAGAGATAACTTTTTTTTTTAATAAAGTAATCCCTTTCTCACATTCTGAACCTCTATTGTGTATGTGTGTGTGTGTGTGTGTGTGTGTGTGTGTGTGTCTGGGGATCAAAGCCAGGGCCTTGCACATGCTAGACAAGTGCTCTACCACTGAGGTACAGATAGCCCCAGCCCTGAGCCTCATATTTCTTATACAGCAAGCTGCTTAAATTCGGAGAAATTAAGCGAAATAATTGCCACCTCCCTCCTTTGCAAATCTAAGCACTTCTGGAAATGGCCTTGGTTTACAACTTGATAGGTTTCTTTGACTAGGGAAGAGTAAAAAGGAAATGGCAGGAGACACTTACGGTCTTCTCCAGAATGTCCCATGACTACAGCTGGCTCTGGAGCAAAGCCCACATCATTCAGGGCCTGAACTTTTATCAAGTATGGGACAAAGGTTGGTGTGCCGGAGACAATGTATTTGGAGACATTTGCCACCACCACAGAAGTCCATTCATCATCACCATCTTTCTGGCGCCAGCTCACTTTGTACTGAAGGCCTGGCCCGTTAGATTCAAAGCCATTCAGGGGCTAGAAGAAAAGTCAAATAACCTGAGCTTATAAAAAAGATCGACTGCATGACCTTTTATGGGAACAACAAATCCAATTCCCAGACTTAAAGTGAGCCTTGAAACACTGAAATAGAAGCCATTAACCATTGTCTCCAGGGAACCTCTTCTTTTTTTTCATTTGTGATGAGATTCAAAACTTGTTTGGGATCAACATTTCAAAGGTTGTAAATTACTATCTTAAAGCAGTAAATACCACATAAACCTTTCAAAGTCTGGCAGCATAGCCAAGGGTGGGTAAGTCTTAAAGCATTTCAGTTTCTAGATTTCTTTACACATTCCTGTTTGTGTGATAGTACATCATTGCCTGTTACTTGAAGACTGAAACATATGAACTGTTTCCCTGTTTATTAAAAAAAGGTCGCATGTCATGCTATCATACAAAAATATATATGTGTGTATATATATGTATATATGTGTGTGTGTGTGTGTATATATATAAGTATGTACACATTTGTATACATGTAAGTATACATGCATGGATCTAAGGTTTAAGAATTATATAAGTTAATGTATGTTAATTTTCCAAAACCAAAAAATACATGTAAGTCAAATAATTATTACTACTACTACTAATAAATTGACTACTGGCAACGACTTGATGCTTGCGCTCCACGTAGTTCTCTTACTAAAATGATAATAGCAGCTACTATTTTTGAACACATTATGTGTTAGGCATTATTGTAGATTTTTTACATGTATTAATTCCTTTAATCTAATGCAGTTGCTTCTGTTGTTATTTTCATCGTACAGATGCCTAACAGATGTTCAACAACTGGTTTAAGATCACACTATAAGTAGCAGAGCTGGGATTTGCACCCATTTGTTTTGGCTTCAGGGATCAAACTTTTTACTACATAATAATGCCTCTTAAATAAAGATGAAAGAATGAGATGGGATTTTAATGCAGACATTATTTTAAATTAACTTTTTCTTTTCACTCTAAAAAGACTAAGGAAAGTTGAAAGCTTCATAGCTCACCTTCCAAGTAATCACCAGATTATCAGGTTCCGAACCCAGTCCTTCCACAGCTGTGGGATTTTTATCTGGTTCTAGAAGTTAAGCAGCCACATATGTGTAAGCTTTGGTCATTTGCAAAGAGTGGAAAACTTCTGTATTCTATTTCATATTCCTGACGTCCCACCCTACCTGTGGCTTTTGTCAGATACTGTTCGGAAGCCTCGCTGGGCAAGCTCCTCCCGATACTGTTCACTGCCATCACTCGGAAGGAGTAGTTCACATAAGGAGACAGTGTCAGCTGGGCTGTGGTCTGTGTTCCAGAAACTTCAGTTTGGTGGTGCCACAGTCCTGCCTCATGCATTGCATCCTCATATTCAATGATGAATTCTGGCCACAACACACACACACCACAAACACAAGACAGTGAGTTCAGTCAACCTAGGGATAGGTTGTAGCCATAATGACCAGGGCAATGAAGAGTAGCCAAACATGGATTAGCTTTCTTTCAAGAAAAATTCCACTAGAATATTTTTATTTTAGAGTTCTTTCATTATCCTCAATACTAAAGTGCACTCAAAAATATCCAGTATTCTTTCTCTAGTATGCTGAATTTAGTTAAAACTATTTAGAACTGATCCATATATTCCAAGGAAAAGTTTAAAATATATGGAAAGATGATCAATTTTTCATAATAGAAGCAATTAAAATAAATACAGTAAGATGCTACTTTTTACTAAACAGATTGACTGCAATCAAAGGCTTAATACATCTTGTTGACTGCCACAGAGGAAAAGAAGCATTCTCAGACTTCATGGGAAGTGTAAATTGCTACAACTTCTATATAGGACAATTTAGAAAATCTAACAATATTTAATGCATCTACTCAGAGAAATTGCACTTCTATCAATTTATTTTGAATAAATGTGTTCATGCACGAAGATACATGAAAAAGAATTCACATTGCAACACTGCTTACACCTGAAACAATCTATTTGCAAACAAGCTAAATATCCATCAGTAGGTCATTGATTAAAAACAAGTATGGTCCATCCACACAGTGGAATATTCCACATGATATAAATTAGTGAGGCTGCTTCATATGTACTAAAACAATGATTTCCAAACATATTAAATGAAACCAAGCATGGTATAGAAGAGTGTGTGTTGCATGCTGCATTTGCATAAAAGAACATTTCACTAAGCCATGTGCACTTGGATATATTTGCATCACCTCTCAGAGGATAGACACTGATAATATTGGTGTGGCCAGAGGAGCTGGCAGTCAGGAGCAGGAGGAAGATACACTTTTCAGTTCAAAGCCTCTATAGTTACTAAAACATTGTGGTATGTATATGATTACTCTAGTAAAAATGGTTATTTACACATTTATTGATTGACTACTATGTATGCCAAGTATCATGATGTGAACTGCAAATACAAAAATGAACTAGAAATACTATAAATGTTACAGTGGTCTAAAGTTAAGTCCTTAGAATTCTTTCAGTCCACATTCCTTTGCTGGTGGTCTCCAGTCCCCTCAAGGGATGACTTCTACAATTAGATCTGCAGCCCAGATCTCTCTCCTGAACCACAGAATTAAATATCCAATCTCTACTCAACAACTCTACTTGGGTGTCTATTATAGCGTTAAACTGGTATGAGCGATCTTCTTCCCTGACTGGTAGCGACAACTCAAGTCAAAACCTTAGAGTCCTTCTTGGCTCCTCTTCTCCTTTCACACTTTCAAGAGTCTTCTTGGGTTGTACCATTAAAGTATATCCAAAATCTGACCATTATTCCACTTCTATCCCTCTCACCATCATTTCAAGCCATCATCATTTCTCCTGTGTGAATAATCATATAACCTCCTAATTTGGTAATTCTCAAAACTTCTTCAGCTCATGGTATACTTGGTGTCTCAGTAATTTTATTTCAGTTTCCTTTGATCAAAAGAAATACTTGCTGTTTTCATGTATTAAGTAGTTAGATCCATGCAGTTTAATATGTATTTATGCCTTAACAATTTAAAACACGACTTCCCAAACATTATAAACACACTGGACACCACCACCCTCATTTCCTGTTCCATAGTGATTCTTTCACATGGCACTTGCTTTTTACCACAGAAAATGCTTTCCTGAGATGTGGCATCATCACAATATGACAAAGCAACATAAGGTTGAAAAAATAAACCACCTCAAGCTAATTTCACATGGTGCCTGACAGATGTCAGTCACTGTGCTTTTTATTTTTAATTTTTGGTATTGGAGATTGAACCCAGGGGTGCTTTACCACTGAGACCTTTTCATTGTTTTTTTCTTGAGACAGGGTCTTGTTAAGTTGCTTAGGGCCTTGCTAATTTGCTGAGGCTGGCCTTGAACTTGCAAGACCTCAGTCTACCAAGTTTTTACGATTACAGGCATGTGCCACAGTGCCCGGCTTGTCACTGTGTTTTTTAAACTTCAAATCTTTAATTAACTTAATGTACCCCTGTGAATTTGCTGAGGTGTCACCGGGCACTGTAGAGCACAGTTTGAGAACCACAGTCTACCTGATCTCGGTGCTCCCCCTTGTTCTTTTATATTCCATTTTCAATGAAACAGAGTTAGCTATGATGATGAGCACTTCCCAACCTTACCATGGCTTACCAGGCACTACATAATTCCTGCTCTCGCTCACTGCCCAACTCTTCGACTCTGTGACCTTCCCTCCTACTTCACTTCCCCTGGGTCATTTCACTACAGTAACATTGGCTTCCCAGCAGACATGTCTCATCTCAGGGCATTGTTTTTTCCCTTTGCTTTCTCTGGAAAGTTCTTCCTCCAGATAATTTTACAGTGTGCTCCACTGACTTCCTCCTCCTGTCCTGATTGACATACTTAAGTGCTACCTTCTTTGTGTGGCCTTTCCTGACCTCCCTATTCACAGTTATACCCCTGACACCCCCATCTCTTACTCCTAATTGTTTTTTTGATGGGCTAAATGCTGGTGGGCGCGTGTGCACACACACAAGCACACATTTGTAGATAGATATCCATGTGTTTGAGTTCTCTAGGAAGCAGAGGTTATAATAGAAATTAAAGAAATGTATTTAGGGACATGTTCATGGAAGATAAAAGGGAGAGGAAACAGAAGTAGGCAGGAATGGCCTTTAGACCAATGTAGGTCTGATGACTAATGGGAGAGGAGAAGGAGGGAAGAATGAGCAGAAGAGTGTCCAACTGCTCAGTCAAGTCAACAAGGAGCCCCATGGTACAGTTTGCCCATGGGAGGAGTTCTCCATTAGCTATGGCTGTGCTCTAGAACCCTCGCTATGCTTGGTCCCGGAGCACCAGAGGGAGCGTGGCTCCTGGGAACATTACTGATTCTTCAGGAAGGGGCAGCATATGGAGGCTGTCAGCTAGTATCCCGTGCAACGGGTTCTCTCTTGAGGGTAAACTGAGCAGTGTCTTTGTCTTTGCATGGGTGCGTATGTGTACACACATACATGAATGTATTTGTATAAACAATACATAATGACATTATGTGAAATGACATATTATTAATTTTATCATATGTGTGTCCTCATCTGAAATGTATACTCCTTAAGGGCAGAGATTTTTGACTATTTTGTTTTAGGACAATGTCTACTATATAATTTGCAATCAGTAAATATCTGTTGAATGAATGAGCAAATGAGGGAAAGAGCAGAAATGCCTTTAAACCAGTTGGTATCATTTTTTTTTCTATAGTGGCTATACCAATTTACATTTCTACAGTAATGTGTGAGAGTTCTCTCCCTCACCAGCATTTATTGGTTTTGTATTCTTTTGTAAAATTTCCTTTTTTTTTTTTTTTGTGGTGCTGGGAATTGAACCCAGGACCTTGTGCATGTGGTATCATTTTAACATAGGCAAAAAGAGTCTCCAAGAATCCTAACCAGCTAATTCAGACTCATGTGTTGGATTAGCTGGAGATTCAGTCTGTTCTGATCTAGGACACTGAAAACTCAGCTAAGAAAGGCGCACCACTAAGTATAAGATAGAAAAGAAGAATTTGGTGGATTTTTAAGTGGGAATACTCTGCTTTACCTGGAGTTGCAATAAATTAGCACACTTATTATTTCAGAATAATTTTAGATCATCATCAGCAAAGTATTAGAGGTTCCTGCAGTCTACACCCAAAGGCAATCATATATTTCAGGCCTGTGACTATGTCCGCTCTCTTAAGTATCTCTTCAGTTTTGTAATTAAACCTCAAAGCTTACCTCTACTCTTATTATTAACTTATTATTACTCTTATTATTAACTTATTAAGCTTTTCCAGTATCCTTATGGCCTGGCCCCTCATCTGACTTTATTCCCAGGGCTTAAGGCATCAAGGTGAGGAGCTGACACTGTTGAATATCACACTTTGTAGCAGGAAACAGTTGGGAAAAAAGGACCTATTTGGAAGTTAATAGCCTGATGTCTACACCTACTTCTGGTACCAACTGTGGGTTTGAAGTGATTTTACTCATTGAGTTAGTAGGGGCCTTTTGTGCGCCTGCTCCTCCTATCCTTTTTCCAGGAAGTAATGGGAAAATTGAATAACTAACTTCAGATCCATCTTCCTACTGTGGTAGAAAACCAAGGTGGTTGTGCACACCTGTAATCCCGGTGACTTGGGAGGCTGAGGCAGGAGGATCACAAATTCAAAGTTAAGCATGCAAAGTGAAATAAGCCAATCCCCAAAAAACCAAAGGGTGAATGTTTTCTCTGATATGTGGAAGTGAACCCATAATAGGTGGGGGAGGGGAAGAATAGAATTTCAGAGGATTAGACAAATGGGAATGAAGGGAAGGGAAGTGGGATGGGAATAAGAAAGACAGTGAAATGACTCTGACATAACTTTTCTAGGTACATATATGAATACACCATACTGAACGCCACCATCGTGTATATCCCCAGGACTGGGGCCCTAATTAGAATAAGATATATTCCATGCATGTATAAATTTATTCAAATGGACTCTATTTTCCTGTATAACTAAAAAGAACCAATGGGGGGAAAAAAAGTTCAAAGTTAGCCTTAACTACTTAGTGAGGCCCTAAGCAACTGAGTAAGACCCTATCTCAAAACAAAAAAAAAATAGAAAGAACTGGGGATGTGGCTCAGTGGTAAAGTACTCCTGGGTTTGATCCTGGCACCTAAATAAGTAAATAAATAAATAAATAAAAGTTTAAAAATATAAGGTGATTCTTATAGATCTTAAACAGAAATGACAGTGTATTTGCTCCATTGACATATTCAGAAATTAGTGTCCTGTAAGAAGTTGTAGCCAGGAATCACATCACCTCTGAACAGGGACATACATAAATCTTTTAGTTCTATTGGTAATAAAGTAGAGAATGCCTGTAAGTACCTTCATGAGGAACTGCAGCTGCATATTAGAAAGTGATTCCAAAACAGCCATTAAACTTATCAGTGATAGAGCAAATGACACCACATACTTGTAATAGGGCTGTTGTTGTCATCGCCTGGGGTCCAGGACAGCTGAACACTTTTGTCGAGTTGATTAGTCAATTCTAAATCAAAGGGAGGATTTGGGACATCTGTAGATCAAACACACACATCATGGTTAGCTATCCATTTTTAAGAGCTTCTTCTTTGTTTGTGACACTAGCTATTCCGGGGAGACATCTTAAAGACACAGCACACTTGATGGTCAATGAACATGCAAATGAAGTGAGATGGAAACCACGGAGGGTGCTGGGAACAGCGGAGCACAGCCAAGACATGATGAGCTCTGCTGCTTGCTTTTCAAATGAAGTCATTTGTAACCAAAGCCAGGGAAGTAGACAATTCCGGTTCATCAGCACTCTCAGTGTGTGTCTTCTCATAAACATGATGAGCACAAACATAAAGAGTAATGTCAAAGCTTAATTTTGAAGACATGGGGAACAGAATAGCAAATGCTGGAAAGCACATTCAGGCAAATAGATGCACTGTTAAAAGGAGATTCAAATGTTCTTTCTGAAACATGCTGAATGACAGACTTGGGGACTCCTGAAGAATATATTTTTAAGGGTAGTAGCCCTCGGCATGCATAGGTGTGCTTACTCTCAGACACTGGACACCAGTTGGACAAGGGTAACCCAGAAGCAGGGCTGCCTTATTGAATGGTGCCTCTGGGATCCAGAGTTAACACTCTGCCCTGGGCCTTTTTGAACCTTGCTTCTAGAAGTTATCTCTGGTTCTTGGGGGACTCGAGGCCATATAAATATATGGGCTCTTCTTTCTCATAAGTAGTAAAGCAGTAAATGTCTAACAAGGACAAATTTTATATATAAAATAGTGATACTATGTAAAATCAAGCTGATTTATGATTATGCCACAAAATTAATTTTTGATCAATTATTTATGTGCTGAATGAAGAGAAGGGTTTTCTAAACAAAAAGATTTCTGGAAATGATTTCTATTTTCCAGAGTCAGAAAAGTTTTATGTGTCATTGATGTGCCCTTCCTCTAAGTCTCTCTTTAATGACTTATCTGCTGTGAATGAACACATAAGTCAGTTTTCTCTGACATAAAAGTCAAATGTTTTAACTATTCTTTTTTTTCCCTGTTTAAATTTCTTGAAAATGGACCCAAAACAACATTTATTTTCCAAAACAGACTTTAATAGACTGAAGTAAAATCTAACTTGTAGAATAATATAAGAATTTTTTTTTCATTCTGTAAAATACAGATGACAGCTCTTGATAAAGCCCTGAACTACCTGTTTACTTTACAAGGAAACCATATCAAAGAGGGACTTTTGTCAAATGGGATGATTTTTGTAATAGCACCTGCAATATTTAGGAACAACTGGCAATAAACTCAGTAAAACATTCTAAGGTCATGATGAAGAAATGATTTATTACAGTAAATGAAGGACACAACAATGGACAGATCCCTTTTCCTTAAAAAAAAACCATGATGTGATAAAGAAAAAAAAAATTTTTTGGCAAATGTGAAATTGACAGAAAACAGAGAAAGAAGACTCATTAGTTTACCGTAAATGGGAGCTGGAGTTGGAGTAGGAGCTAGAAAGGACATTAATATAAAGGATTTTAATCAAAATTAGTAATGGAAAGATACAAGATAGCACAAGAAGACAAAGACCGCACATGACTAAGGTTATAAAATTAAGCCGTATGCTTAGCTGTGAGATATGGCATTTATAAACACTCAATAACAATTTAGTAATAAAACCCCTTAACTTTTAAATAAAAGTAGATTATTTCCCCCAATTTTCTCATAAAAATGACTCCAATATCCACCATTTTATTATCTCAGTCTGCTACAGAGCTTATCCCGAAATAATCACCTTGAACGCATCTTTCAAAAAAGAAAAAAACTACAGTTTTAAAACTGTAATGAGCAAACATTTAATATTTACAATTTCCCTTTTTCTTTTCAACCTAATATGGGGAAGCTGGCTGTGTTGTATTTGTTCTGGTTCTTACCAACAACGCTGAGCACGGCACTTGCAGAAACATTGTCCAGAGTTGTGTTGGCCACACAAGTGTAGGTCCCACCATCATCGTCACTTACATCTGCCACCACCAAATGATCCTTGTTGACAGTGAACCTGCAAATATAACATGCTCAGAACAGCTGACATGGACTGCCAACCACACCCCAGGACTGCCTTACTGCCATGAAAGAAACTCTGTGATTGACAAAACAGAATATGTATTACTTCACTAATGGGTTAGAGTTGAAAACAATTAGAATGAATTAGAATCTTGGGTTAGGAGAGATATTAAGTGTAATGGCTTTCAACCAAGCCTCTGGTGTCTTAGCAGCTGCCTCAAAGCCCCCAGGGCAAAACATCACATGATAGCCCATAAATATATACTATTATTGTGTGTCAATTTTAAAAATTTTAATAAAAGTCCCCAGGGGCATCCTGAGGTGAGGTAGGGGCAACTCACCTCTCCAGTTACCCCTGGTAGAGTGCTTGATGAAGGCTACTGTTAAGAAACATCTGAAAACTACTCATTAACTTAATTCTATCAAAAATGCATATTTTAAAATAATCTATTATTTACTACAGTAATTTTGTGTCATTTTAAACACATGCATAAAGTCTCATAGGAGAAAGTAAATTCTATCTGTTTTCTTACTAGACACAGGAAGATTCAGATCAGCAATCTCCATTGAGAGTTTTTTAGAGGTTACTTTCAGACATGAAAAATTGCTCCATGGGTCAAAAGTCAATGTATGTAGGACTCATGTCTGATTTTAATGAGGCTACATAAATCATAAACTGTCTTCCCAGGTAATTTCCAAGTTAAAGTTCAACTGACTTAACCCGATGGTCATTTCTTCCTATTTCCTTCTCTTTTTTAATCAACTTAGATTCCACAAATAAAATTGACCAAAAATGTATGATTACGCAAATGGTATGCTGTTACTCCATGTACAAACAGAAACAACATGTATCCAATTTGTTTACAATAAAAATAAATTTTAAAAAAATGCAAAAAAAAAGAAAAAAGAAATGATGTATGTCTGAAATGATACAATTCCAATTACCCTGATGTAATCAGTATACATCATATATATGTATTGTGATGTTATGCTTTACCTCATAAATATAATTACCATGAGTTAAAAATTAAAATGCATTTTTAAATGCTTTCCTTGACTTTTGAATGTTTCAGTTGTTGAAGAACAATTTTTGCTGTATTCATTCTTAAAGTGATTAAATACATTTATACTGTTAAAAAATAAAAATAAAAAATAAATAAAATTGACCAAAGCACGGAACTAGATGGAAACCCTGGGCACTAGAGCAGAAGGCCACACAGGTCTTTTGGGGACATTACCAAGCAACAGGGCTCCACTGAGACACCACAGGTTTAGATCAGCTGCAAGAAAACTATGGAAACCGTTTCCACTGGAATACACACCACTCTTGAGTAGGGGGCAACACTTGTGTCCACTGTCATTGCTAAAGCACATATCCAGCTCTGTGTACTCACCAGTTTACTATGTCAAATTGAGGGCCTGAGTTGGAAAACACTGTGACCTTTCTTCAACTTTCTTCAAGTTCAAGTTAAAGGACTGCAACACATGTTTTTTTTTTTTTTCTTTTCCTTCCCCTTCCACTTGTGTTAGGTAAAATCAAAAGAAAACAAAACTCAAGGATTTCCACCCTCTGATGCTTAGAGATTGTATTTCTGCTTTTTTTGTAGAATGGAACTGAAAACATCTGTTGAGACTTCTCTGTTTAAGGTACAAAATAACGATGTTGTCCAAAGCCTAAAAGGTTTTTCCTATCCCAAATTACATAGGAGACACACACACAAAGCTAAACTAACATTCTCAGGGTCTTATTTCAATGGCTCAATTCCTTTTTGGTTCAAATATTTTACAGTAGGGAGAAAATGCATATCTCTTTACTTTGCACGTAGCAAACTTCAGAAACTAAAAGCATCACTATTAAGTCGCTATATAATAAACCTTTAGCTCAAGAGCAGCTTAGGGAGAGAACAAAGAGAAAGAAAAATTGTCTTCAAATACCTTTCATCGTTGGGCAGCTCGCTGTTGTCCTTCAACCACGTGACAGTGGGGACTAAGGTGTGATCATGCTTCACTTTGCATTCAAAGGACACTGTGCTCCCTCTTTGTACAACTGCATATTCAGGCTGTTTGATGATCCTCGTTGGATCTGAAATCCAGTTATTGTTAGCCATTGGCCAAGCTGGAGAAGTGGCTCAAAGTCACAGGATACTTGAAAAAAATTTCTGACTTCTGTCTTACCTTTGATTTCCAAGTGAACATCATTCTTTGCCATCCCTAATTTGTTCCGTGCAACACATGTATAAGTTCCTGAACTATCCTTTTGGGCCACAGGAATTTCCAAAGTTCCATTTTCATGTAAAACATAAATGTCTTCATGAAGAGCACTTCCTTTGGCTCCTTTAAACCTTCATTACAGAAATTATCATGATGAGAATAAAATGCCTCATAATTGGAAGTCAAACATAAAGTGCCATGCTCAAGGTCAGCACAACCATGATCTACAGTACAGTGTCAAGTTCAAAGATATCTGGAATTTGCACAAGCACAATGAATGCTCAAATGTCAGGAGGTAAATATAAAGACAAGACTGGAAAAGTCAACAAAAATGATGTTTGCAGAATTAGGCTGATAATACATAAGTCAACTTATAATTTTTATGAGAGATCCATAATTTAATAAACATATTATTACCTATTTTAAACTAAATAGGTGCTAAAATAGGCAAAAATAAGATTATTCCTTTTTACCTTTCTCCCCCCAACTGTGATGTATTTGTAACTCTATCTGCCTGCTGCAATTTTAAGGAGATTTTGATTTCAAGGTTATACGGATTGTGATTTTGTATGTCTGAATAGGAAAATATTCAGGGAGAATAAAAAAGCATGAATGTCAGATGGGAGAAGTGAAGATGGATGGAAAAGGATGAGGGGAAGTCAAACTACTATATAAATGCAAATCTTGTCACCTTCCTGAGGAAATCTGCACTAGCATCTATTTTCTGTCCTCTGTGGTTAAGGTGAGGGCCTGGGGAGATTTTCCTTCAACCCTATACCGGACTTCATTCTCATCTCAGTAGCTGAAGTTCAGTACAGAATCTGGAACCTCAGGGATGATCCACAAATGTCCGTTCCAATCATCTTTTACTACCTCATTGTCAGCACTTGCTTATCCTGGCCTTGTCTCTCCCCATCTCCTGTAAAGCCAGCAAGCTAGTTTCAGGAGGAGGAGGATGTATTCCAGGAGTAGTTTGTGAAAGGGGATGGTCTGAAGTGGGGAGTAAAAGGACACAGGAGAGCTTGGCTAGACCCAGGTCAGGAAGATCTGGTGGGGGAGGAACTACAGAGAAATCCTAGTGGTAATAATTTCTGTTTAGTTTACATAACCTTTCCCCCACACCCTACATGATATTTTATTATCAAGGGAAGTCTCCCAACCAGTCCATTCGGACACTATTCATGAAGTCCCAGGTGATGTCTACGACATTGTTAAATACAGCAACCGTAAATCTTAAATTAAAAAAACAAAAACAAAACATTTACTACCTTTGAGGTTGGTACAATGTGCTGCTGAATAAGTTTTATGTGTGAAAGTATTTAGCACAGAGCAAGCAGTTAATAAATATTTGTGCATGAATGAATGAATTTGATGGTGAATAGCAAAACAGCACTGGGTTTCTGCTGTTTGTTCTCTGACTAAAGCCCAGCATGTTTAGAATGCAAAGACTTTAGCAAATGCAAGTGTTTAACAACAAATAGGGCCACTACTTACCACTCAATGGTAGGCAGAGGAGACCCAAAGAAGACACAATCTAGCAAAGCAGGCCTGTTCGCAATGACCTGGTAGAGAGTATTTGAAGCTGTGAGGATTCGTGGTGGCTCAGCTAAAAACATTTAAAAGGCACAGTAAATATTAGAACACATCTTAGGCTTACAGTGTATTTACTGCATTTTGTTTTAAGGTCATTAAAGTTTACGGTATAGTACAACCAACAAGTCTCTGCCCTTATGTTCCTGTCAGGTATGACTACCATTCACTCATGGTGAAAAAAAATAATTTTCCTTTCTTTGATCCAGTACCTTACTGAAGCATTATTTAACTGCTGATTTACTTATCTCTATCTCCTATGTTACTCTGAGTCCCTTGCAGTCAAGGAATGTGACTTTTTAATCATTTTATCCTCATCACAGTGTCTGGCACAAAAATAACAGCCAAGTATATTTCCTTTGAATGACTGATGCATCATCACCCCAGTGGGAATGCTGAGGAATAAATACACTGACAGAAAAATGAGAGTGCTGAGTGTGGTGGTTTAAATATGGAGAAGACTAAAAAGCTTCTTCCAGCCAAGAAAATACAGTGAAGAAACAACAAAAAGATGGGAGAAAATATTGGCATACCATACATCTGATGAGGGACTAACATCCAAACATATAAGGAGCTCAAACAATTCAATGGTACTAGAAAACAAATAATTCAATTAAAAGATGAGCCAAGGATCTAAATTAACAAAAGAAGACATACAAATGGCCAAGAGGTATATATGAAAAAATGCTCAAGACCACCAGCCATCAGAAAAATGCGAACTTTAACCACAATGACACATCTATCACTTGATAACTGTTAGAATGACTATTATCAAAAAAGAAGCAAATCCTGTCATTTGTAAACACCTGGTTGAATATGGAGGACAATATGTTAAATGAAACAAGCCAGATTCAGGAAGACAAATACTGCAAAATTTCATTGGTATGTGGAATCTAAAACAGAATACAGTGAAGTAGAGAGAAAAAAAATGAAGAAACAAAAAACCAGAAGTCAAAACTGCTTCCTTAACATCCACCAGTATCTTAACCACTTAGTTCTTCATGTGATTAATCACCTCCATTTCAAGCATAAAGAAAAAATAACAAGTATTGACTGGCTTCCTGGTGTTGATTTTGTTTGAAAAGAGAGCAGAGTAATCTTAAAGAGTTGAAGTATGACTCTTTGGTACCATAAGACTCCTTTTTGCATAAATTTTGACAAATGTGGATTTTTCCCCCAGTCTGAAAAATGCAACATTCACATAAACCACCTATTTCAGAATATGCTTGAGATCTACATTGTCATAGTTTTCTGAACATATTTTAATGAATTAAGCTAACGTACATCTGTGATTTGGATAATGGCCAAGCATTAAAATTAATAGTTCGGGCTGGGATTGTGGCTCAGTGGTGGAGTGCTTGCCTATATGCATGAAGCACTAGGTTCAATCCTCAGCACCACATACAAAACTAAATAAAATAAAGTTAAAAAAAGCTAAAAATTAAAAAAAAATAGTTCATTTTCAAAAACTCAGAATCATGAAATTGTTATTGAACTAGTCAGTTTCTAAGGATGGAAGAGCAGGGTTATTTAGTTGCAAATAGCAAACAAAAGCTATTTTCCTTTTGAGGGATTAGACACTTACTTTAACCATCTGTGAATGGACTAGCCTATCTGATTATTTTCTACAATGCCATTATACCAGTTGTGTTATGAAAGAACATTAAGACCTGACTGATATTCTTTAGGCCAAATATTTAATCTTATCCACCTTCATATATTCCTTATAGTTTCAGGTACCGTGCATTGCATTTAATAGGTGCTAAATATATTTTTGCTGAATGAGTAGAAAATAACAGTAGTCATTAATTTAATTTGCCATGTCTTTAATAAAGGGAGAGCTTACCGAGCACATTTACAAATGCATTTGCCAATAAATATCCATATTCATTAGAGGCATTGCACTGATAAACTGCACTTGATCTTTCTTGAACATTTGAAAAAATAATGGTATCACCATCTATTTTTCTGCTGGGGTCATCAGGAGCAACTGTTGGGTGTAAAGATAGAAAGTGTATTATTTATTTCTTTCTCCCTAAAGGACACATATTAACCTTACAAATCTTGAGGTCTATGTTACATAAGTAGGGCAGAAATTCAGACTGCTCTAGGCATATGAAGCAAGAAGATGAATTCAGGCAGAATCCATTTTTCCAACTCAGAATTTAGTTACCACATGGTGTTTAGGTACATGTACAGTATTTATTTAGTCTTAAGTTGATTGATTCTGTAACACTAAATATTATTTTGAGAGGTGCAGAAAAGAAAGCACAAGTTTAGGTGAGAAAAATGCACAAATTCTGAAAAAAATATTGTTTGATTCACAACGAGGAGGCAAGTTAACTACGAAAAAAGGTAACAACAGCTATGCAAAAACTAGAGTCAATGCAGCCCATCTATACCTGTCCCTTTTAAGAACCTCTTCTTGAAACAAACAAATAAATAAGTACATAACTAAGTATAAGGCTAATAATCAAATGTGAAAATATTTATTTTCCTGCTTTGAAAATTCCTGGGGCTAATGTAGAAATCAGTTGTGTAAATTTTCTCTTAAAGTCAGCATTTTCAGCTAAATCCCTCAAGTACTTAAAACGTGCTATGAATGGGGTTGATCCTTATTGAAGTGGAATAGAGTTGGCGGGTAATAGAATATGTAAGGATTTAGTCCAAGGCATGCCCAGCAATTTAGAATTGCTGTGTTATTAGAGATGAATTCCTGCTTTTTTGTGTGTGTGTGTGAATTCTAAACCCTAGGTTATGACCTTACATGGCTTTGAAAGTACACTGTCTCAGCACACAGATCCAAATGAAAACTAAATAATAGCACCATTTTTTCTGAACTTGGCAACTTGAACCAGTTAAGAGAACTTTACTTTCATTCTAAACACCATTTTTTTTTTACCCTCTGATGATAGGAAAATAGGAAAATGATATGCATCTAAGACGTATTTATTGCTGAAATTTAAAAAAATTGGTTTATCTGTGACCTTTTAACTCCTTTCAATAAATATAAACCAAACTATAGTTATTCATCATTTTATTACACATACTCAAAGTATTGTGCTCACTTATTCTACAATAACATTTTTACTGCTGCTGCAATTCACCACAAACTTAGTAGCTTAAAACAGCACAAATTTATAACTATTCAGTTCTGTAGATTGGAAGTCTGACAAGAGTCCCAATAAACTAAAATCAAGGTACCAGCAGGTCCATGGTCTCCTCCTCCACCTTCAAAGCCATCAGTGTTGCATCCCTCTGATCTTTCTTTTGTAGTCCCAGTTCTCTCTGACCACAGCCAGGAAAAGAATTCTGCTTCTGAGGGCTTCTGTGATTAAACTGGGTCCAAACCAGGTAATGCAGGATAATCTCCACATTTCAAAGTCTTAACCTTCATTAATGTGCAAAGTTTCTTTTGCCATGTTAAGTAACATAGTCAGTTTCCATGGATTAGGATGTGGATACCTGGTGGGGTGGGGCATGATTTTGCCTACCACATATTCTTTTACTTTGTTTTTCCAGTACTGGGGATGGAATCCATGGGTGCTTTACCACTGAGTCACATTCCCAGCTGTTTAAATTTTTTTTTTTTTTTTTTTGAGACAGGTTCTTGCTAAATTGCAGAGGCTGTCCTTGAACTTTTGATCCTCCTGTGTTAGCCTGGTGAGTAGCTGGGATTACAGGTGTATACCACCCAGTCCAACTTCTGCCTACTACACACTCTATCACATTGATAGCCTGAAAATCTTTTAGATGTTTTGGACCAGAATAATCTAAAAATGCATCTAAAATTAAAGCTTAGAACAAAGTTTTTAGCTTCCAAGGATTCTTAAAACTCCAATTCAGGAACTACTCTTAATAGACAGATTAATGCCTTCATTCCTGAGCGCACATGAGAGATAGTTTTACAAAAGTAGTTGTTAAACACTGATCACAATCAATAGCTAACTTATCAAATCATCTTAGATACTTCAGTTAGTGGTTGTTCAGTTAGTGGTGGGGGTGTATTAAGATGCTTTGAATTGACTTCTTAGCTCACATTTGCTGTTTTTAACTTTAATAACTTCAAAATTGCCTTTTTCCCAACCAAAAAACAAACACAAGGCATAATTTCTTCAGTAGGCTGTGGATTCATCAACAAATGACAGGAATGTCACACTGGCCTGGGAAGTGAAGCTGAGCTGGGCAGCCTTGGACCTGCTAATGTGTACATTAGGACAGTCGTGCTCTTTGTCCCAGATGGCAATCTTGTACCATCAGGTCTTTCTGACTCATGCTCTCAGGGATACCCATCCACTACCTCAACGAGGCATGCTGGAACACAGAGCAGCATTTCTAGAGATTTCTGTTGGTTATTCTTAGCCTGTGTGGACCCAGAACCTGTCTACTCAGTATTGGGACTCTTCAGAGAGCTCTGGTGCCAAGCACATACCCACCCTGAATGTACTTCTGTGGTTATACCAGGTAGTGTAATATAGTGGTGTGTATCTCAGAGCAGAACTCTGGGCCAAATCTTTCTGGATGGGTGGCAGACTGTGTGAGAAAGGATCCTCAAATTCCTTGAGTATATTGCACTCTTAAGAAAGTCACATTATCATATGTTCAATGGATATAAAGCTCTAGTTTTTGCAAGATTCAAAAGGTCTGGAGACTTGTTATCCAACAATATGTATATATATAACACAACTGAACAGTGTACTTAAAGTGGCTAAGATGATAAATTTTGTTGTTTTTTTAAAGCATAATAATATTAATATTAATAATAATAATAATAATAGTTATACTACTGTGATCATGGAAGACATAGCTCAATTGACAAAGCTGGAAGAATGATTTTTCCCAAGTGGAGACTCATCAATCACAAACATACCTCATTTCTGTAGCTTGGAGTTGTGTTTTCCTTTGGTATCAACTCTTTGGGAAGATGTCTTTACCCAAAAGCCATCTGATTATATTTGCTTTGTTTATACTAAATGGAGCAGTCTTCAAATATTTATTTTTGGCAAGATATTTTGGAATAAAACAAACTCTTTTAGTACAAGTAATGAATATGCAAATCTTTCTCCATGGATGTTTGGGCTACATTTTCCTTTAAGCACTTATTAAAAACTGCAAACCACACAGGAACTACCACAGTGACAGATGGAAGCTCAGTTGGTAGCTGGACACAGAATGAAATCACTAGTGCGGAGACATCTGAAGCCCTGGGATACTGTGCTGGTTCTGGGGTGGGAGTAACTTACCAGCTCACACACCCAAATTACCTAAAGGAGTAATAACTCATTCTGGGAACAACCAAATTCATTTGTTGTAAATGAACATTTGGAGAAAGACACTAAAGGGCACAGAATCACCACATATAATTTGAAGGCCCAAAGGTGAGGTCCAGAATGAGGGTAATAGTTTTCAGAAAACATTTTCCTAGAGTTAGGAAAAGCTTACTCTTGTGACATAGCTGGCTAAATCTTTTAAAATTTTTTATAACTATTGCATAATTCATTTTACAAAGAACTTTATGAACAAAGTTAATCAGATAGTATATGCACTTTGGATGTGAGAAACTATAGACAGGAGAACTTAATGTTTTGTTTAAATGCAAGTAATGCTCAGGTTTTCTGAGTTGGTCAACTTTATAAAAATTTCCTGGAATTATGAGCATTTCAGAATATGGCAGAATCAATTTTTGGGTGGCGTTGAATTTTCCTTTTCATCTACTTTTCCATCCCCTTAAGGAGAACCAACCAAGCCCCTTATCTTTGAGAAAACAAAGAAGGAAGATGTTTTGATAGAATCTCAGGAATATCTTCTAGTGGGTCTCATTTCCTGGCTGCTTTCAGTGTGTTACTGGCTTTTAGTATGAATGAAATATGTGATCGTGGCAGGGACCTCCTGCCCTTTCTTGTCACCTTTGTTCTTTTCCTTTCCCATATCTGAGAGGAAAGAGGCCTCTCAACATAAGAATGTGATATTATATATGTTTCATGCTGGATGGCCTGAGATCTAACAACTCACATGAGAGATGATTAAAGACCTGCAGGTGTCAGACTCTCCCACCACCTCCTGGGACAGAGATAGGAATCATGGAGTCCACAGTCTCATCCTTGGGGTTCACTAACAGGATAGCATGGGCTTTCCAGTGGGGAAGGCAGGGAGGAGAGAGGAACTTATAAACACTCATCTATCCTGAGGAGAGTACAGAAATGCTTTATCCATCCTGCTGGCAACAAGCTCTTTTTCTTTCTGGTTCTGCAGTATGCATAGTAAAACTAAGTTCTTTGGCATCAGTTCTTATAGCTTATTTTTGACTCCTGTAGATTGTTTTGTAAACATTCTGGGTGGTTTGTGGGCAAATTCCATATTTAATACCACCTATTAGTTACTTCAGGGAAAGTTGTAAATAACTCAGACCCAGTGTGACAGAGCTTTAGAAGTCATTGAGATAATGCACCCAGGTGTGATCTGGAGTTGATCCTTTCAGTTTGTAAAATAGAAGTTTGCAGGTCTGAAGTGCACAGCCACAGACCAATAACTCATTTTGCTAGCAGTTCTCATCTTAGCCCTCCCTCACCCTGATCCTGTTTCTCCTTTTACAGTATTTGTGTGTACCTGGCAGCCAGAACCTACAGAGAGACAGGAGGCAGTCAGTGTCTTTGAGTGATAGCCCATAGAACAGTGGGTGGGAGGCTGTGTGTCTGGTAGTAGGGGCCCCTGACTGTGTCTCTGCTGGGTGGCACAGAGGATGGACCTCAGGCACCTGGCAGGGATACTGCAGGGCTTCCTGCATGATGGTACTGCAGAGGCACAGCTGTACCCTGGCTCCAGCTGCTGGTCCACCCACAGTTTCTGAAGTCTCTTGGGTAGGAGGTGTTGTCAGCAAGCCAGCTGGTGCCCCCAACCAACTTCTGGGGCCTATTCTAGGCCCCTGTGAAGGCTCATAATCCTTTCAGGGCTTATTTGTGCCACCACGTAGGGCAGCACTATTGCTATTGGTCCTACCTTTGCCTCCTCACATTTCTCTGCCATCCTTTCCCTACACCCCAGCAAGGCTGGATGCATCTGTGAGGTGCACAACTCAACAAACTATAGACAAGAAACAAGCTGTTTTCAGAATGGCCCCTGAATCTCAAGGGCAGTTCTGTTTAGGGGGTCTCTAAATTCGTATGGTAATTACCAAGCAGGGTGGGAAGGAAAAGTATAAGCCTACTCAAGCCTCTAATGGATTTTTTTTTTTTCCCAGCATCTTTCTTCCTCATTTACTCCTTATTTTGATTTAGGAGATACCAACTCCTAATCTACAGCGGGGACATATTCACTTTAACTTAGCTGTTTAAGCCTCAGTATCCACTCAAGAGGCCACTCAGCAGAGGGCCAGGGGTGGGGAACAACTTTACCTTGGCAGTGTCATGTGTAGGGGGGGCCAGTCCATCACCTTTCAGTACTAGGAAGTCCATGGCAATCCACGCACTTCCATCTTGGCTGCCTTCAGGAAAGCTTCCCATCACCTTGGTGTAGACACAGCACCTGCTCCCAGCACCACCTGAGGGCCTAGCCCTTGCTTTGCTGCCACACTATGTGGTGTTCCATGGTGCAAACACCAGAGTGACTGCTCTGATGCACACCAGAGGCCAGGGCACCCTAGCTCTTCAGGAGCTGCAGAATTCCCATGTCTGCTCCTGGCCCTTTTCCTGTCCCAAAGGGATTTATAGAACATTTGGGAGATGGAAGGAGATGAACTGACTTGGAAGATGATTTGAGAGGGCTTGTTCTGACTCTTCCTTTTCTGGACCTATTTGGATAATTTGGGGTTACAGAAGAAGGGACCGAATTGTCTCTCTGGGACCACTGCCTTCTTCCACCAAAGGAGGCTTTTGTAGCTGATCCTCCCCACAATACAATTTGTTTAAAGGGAAGGATCTATGAGTCCATTTTCAAAGTTCTTAACACAACTATAACACGGGTTTCCCTCAAAGGTGCTAACTACACTGGTGCCATGGTCTGAATGTTTGTATCCCTCCAGAATTCACACCTTGAAACCTGACTCCCAAGTTGAAACCTAACTCCCACAGTGAGAGTACTGAGATGAGGACTCTGGAGGTGATTAGGTCATGAAGGGTCCACCCTCTTGAATGGAGTTAGTGCCTTATAAAAGGTTTGAGGGAGCCTGTTAGTCCCTTCCGCCAAGTGAGCACACACAGAAGGCACAGACCCTCACCAGACACCAATTCTGTGGGTACCTTCATCTTGGATTCCTAACTTCCAGAACCACAAGCAATACATTTCTGTTGTTTATAAATTATCCAGTTTAAGGTACTTTGTTATACCACCAGGAAGAGACTAAGAGCCAATTTGGAAGGACAATAAACAAATCAGGGGGAAAGAGCAGCCTCATTATTTAATCTCTTACCCTTGTCTCAATTTTCCCTGCTAAGGATTGCATTCTGACTACGTCGCTTGACAGTTTGATCTTGTCAGTATCCCCAGACTCCCCCCATTTTCCCTGCTGAGTGGCTAGATGGAAATCCCTCCCACTTGTGTGTTTTGCTGGGTCTAGCTCTCAGAAGCACATTTAATCTTCCATAAATCACAAAGAACCTCTGAGCTGCAAAACCAGAAAAAAACATGGTGCAAAAGTGCTGAACAAGTTCTATCGCTTACCACTGTTCTGTATGCATCCCTAAGAAAGTCACATTACCATAACACTTCTTTTAGTTATGGTTTTTTTTTTTTTTTCACTTTTTGTCTCAGTTGTCATTCATAATCCCCTGAGAGTGACAGAACCTTCCTGATATTCAACTACAAAGTACACTCTAGTGCTTTTCCTTATCCTGATCATGGCTAAGATTGGGAGTGGAAATACCAGAACCCCACTTACTGGTCTCTGTAGAATCTCTTTTCTCTCAGGAACCTGTTTTCTCTTAGAGTAAACACAGGCTGTCTGATTTGAAGTATCTGATGACTACTATGTTTTGTGACTCGAGTGACTTCCCCAAAAGTACTCACAGAACAAGGTGTGATTACTCAGTCTAATCACACAGTTGTCAAACTTTATGATGAAAAACAGGGACTTGTGCAATCTTAAAAATGCTGGTTGTTTTCAGATCAATCTTAGTGGGGAAAGTCAGTTTCAGGAAAGTCAGTTCAATGGACCTTTTGATTATTTAGAAGTGAAATCAATATTTGATTCTGACTTAGAGGCGATCAGGGGTCGAGCTGCTTTCCACCATAAGCTGAAGGTTTTGTTTATTATGCAGATACTGTCTGCAATATCTTTTCAGATGATTGTGACATCGATTAGGAGGTGAACCCAAGGCCGGGTTTCAAGAACAAACTGACTGTCTCTCTCTGGGTCTAAGAGGACATCTGAACCCCAAGAAGTGGATAATGCTGAGATTCCCCTGCCAGTAGCAGCTGGTGGTGAGTAGGTGGAAGAAGATGACAATAGTGAACTGTGTTCATGCTCATGGCTTAGGAGTCCAGGGGCAATGAGGGGCAAGATCTATTTTGATGTTTTGTCTGCCTTTGCTATAGTTCCCATCTACTAGCTTCAAGCCTCTAGGTAAGTTTTTAAAAATCTGATCTTAGAAGATTAATGGAAGGACCAGTGGCCACCTTTTGGAGGACTATTGTGGGCAGCATAGTGGAAGCTTGGGAAAAGCTGGCTAAGAACCTGCTGGGAGTGGAGCAGCAGAACAGGGAAGGTGGCTGAAGGTGATGGGCACCCCCAGGGTATGTAGGCATCACTTGGGGGTGATCTAGGCAATACTCAGGGAGGGTAAACTGGCAACGGATTGAGCATCCTACCTAAGATCAGGACCAGGGAATGTGTTCTTTATATGTTAAATGGGATGTGACCTCTGAAGACTGGCGAACTTGGGAGCATCTGGGCTACACTCGGGACTGAAAGCTCTTGAAAGTAAGGCAGCTGTGCTTCTTATTCTTGTTATATCTGTTGGCTCTAGGCCTAGTCTCCTCGTCTGTCTCTTCTGATTCCTATGCTTTTTTCCATAAATCACCTGAGGTTTTGAACATAGAAGATAATCTGAACTTTATGGTGATGTTTATTTCTGACAATGTCATTCTTCCCATGTTATAAGGTAAAAAACAGAAGAAATATTGCCAAGTCCTAGTGAAAACATACACACACACCCACACCCCCCCCACATCACTATTTTAATAATATAAATTACTCAAAGTCATAATGAATATCTAAAGGTAATAAAGCGAAACTTTAAAGGTCATTCAGTACCTCTGTTTAACTTCTGTATGACTTACTTCCTTAATCAGAGTTCTTTCACCACAATTGTTCAACTGATAAGAAATAGATATGCTTTGAAAATATCCTGCAACTATAGTCATTTGAAGAAACTTACTTTCTATTGGGACTCCATTTGTTAACCAGCTAATTCTGGGTTTGGGGTTGCCATTAGCTCTACAGATCAGGGTCCCGTCCTCTCCTGGGGACAGCACAAGATTTTGAGGTGCCATGATCCAGTAAGGAGCCGCTTTATTGAAAGAAGAGGAAAAAAAATATGAATCAAATAAGTATAGTAGCAAAAGAATATGTTGAACTATTTAAAGAAAACTAATAATTTTGTGAAACATTGATTGTCTCATTTTTTTTAGAGTGAATAGTGATGTTTCAAATTTTAGATTTTCAAAAGGATGTTTATAGAGATTCCCTTAATGTTTAAACACACTCTAGATCTCTTTGATACAAATTTCATTTTATATAAAAATCAATTGACCATCAAATAGGTGACAGATTTATCTAAGGTTACCGAGCAATTTATGGGTACAGGGAAGGTTAAGAAAATGAATTTAAATTCTGAGCCCTGAAAATTACATAAAAAATGATAAAATTAGGAAGTCCTTTGAGAGACTTTTCATTCTTGAAAAGTTACAAAGGTAGTATATTATGTTCCCATACATCCTTCATCAATTTCTTCTGATGTCAACATCTTAACAATAAGCAAAGTGCAGTTATCAAAACAAAAAATTAACATCAATGCAATACTCTTAATTAAACTATAAACTTTGTTTGGATTTCCCCATTTTCTGCAATAATGTCTTATTTCTGTTCTAGGATCCTGTCCTAGCTACCACACTGCATTGACTTCTTATAGGTCCTTAGCCTCTTCCAGTCAAAGTTTCTTTGTCTTTCCTTGTCTTTCATGACCTTGACACCTATGAAGAATAGTAGTCAGTTATTTGGTAGAATATCTTTCAACTAAGATTTTTCTGATGTTATCTCATGATTAGCTGAAGTTTAGGATTTAAGAATACCCCCGAGGGGATGGACCAACTGGTTGTACCATATTGAGGGAGAACATGAGATCAACGGGACTTCTCAGTGATGCTGACTTTGGTGACTTGGTAAAGGTACTGTCTGCCAAATGTCTCCACTGCAAAGTTAGTATTCCCTAGCATTCCACACTCTGTTCATTGTGTGTCATTAAGTGTGACACACAACTCAGGAAAAGGGAAGTAAGTTCCATCTCCTCTCCTCAAGGAAGTATTAAAAAACCAGTGGACATACTAAACCTTCCCCAGTGATTCATGTTTTGGGAAGAGAAACATTTTGAAGCTTTGCAAATATCCTGTTTCTCTTCAAAATTTGAAGCATACATCAGTGAACTTTGCCTGCAGAAGTTATTCCTATGGGATAATGATGGTGATTTTGTATTTTCCTCATTCCTTCTACATTTATTAAATGGAATTCTGTAAGGAAGATTTGAAGGAGCAAATTTTTAACCTGGTTAAAATGGTTAAAATGCATTATCAATAGCAATAAGAAGAGATTCAAGGTACTGTGAATGCTGATATAAATTTACATTCATCAATGCTGATATAAATTTATATTCATCATTACTTAAGAACATAATCAAAGGTCTATTAAATTTAAGCTTCAGTTCATTGCATGAAAGCAAAAGGAATGCCTCTTAAATAATGATATACCTTTAACTGTGACAGAAATGGTATGATGGATGGCTCCTAATGCATTTTTGGCTATACACTGGTAATTCCCAGAGTCTGCTTCTGAAACATGAACAATCTGTAAGGTTTTCTTAAAGTTCCGATAAAATGTCCGGTTGATGGGTAGTGTTCCATCTTCTTTTATCCAGTAAATAATTGGGGTAGGCCTGATGGGATAAATAATGATGTTACAAAAAATGTTCATCTGTGACTACTTTTGAGGGTGAATTTTCATGCAAGTTTGTAACAAAATCTTTATTTAAAGATTATGAGAAACATACATTTCAATTAGCATTACTTTTATAAGTAATATTCAAAACCTACATTTGAAATGGCAAGTTACCATTTTTATATAACTAGAACTATACTAATTTATGACACACCATAAACTTTGACTTCAATCATACAATGCTGCTAGCATGATTTGCTTTACTGAAGGGACCTAAATATTTTCTTCAAAATCCTGATCAATGAGGAGCTCCTGGGTATTTTTACACGAAGGTATATGTCAAGAGAATTTCAATTAAATCAATGATATTGAGCTATAATTTTTCACCAGCTAAAGTTAAAAATGTACAGAGAAGTTGGGTGTGGTGGTACACACCTGTAATCCCAGCAATTTGGGAAATTGAGGCATAAGGATTAGGAGTTCGTGGCCAACCTTGGCAACTTAGCAAAACCCTATCTCAAAATAAAAAATAAAAAAGGGGCTGGGGCTCTAGCTCAGTGGTGAAGTATCCATAGTTCCCTAGTTCAATCCTCAGTACCAAAAAAAAAAAAAAAAAAAAAAAAAAAGGTACAAAGAAAGGGCTCACAAATATATCTGTGCCCCCAGACTTTCACACATTTCCACAGCAAACATCAAAGAACTTACCTATTCTATATCAGGCTATCTGATGACATAAATTATGTAATTAGAGGATTATTATTCTTTCCTTAATTTCTTTACTAGCAATAGTTAAAAATATGATTTAGCAATTGTTAAGAATTGATCAAATTCATATATTTTACCAATTCTCATCTAGCTATATTTTTTCTCTTTTCTACTTTTTGGATGGTACTAGGGATTGAACCCAGGGGTGCACTACCACTGAGCTCCACAGCCAGTCCTTTTAATTTTTTATTTTGAAACAGTTTTTTGTTAATTGGCCAAAGCTGGTCTCCAATTTGTCATCCTCCTGCCTCAGCCTCCTGAATAGCTGGGATTATAGATATGTTCAACCACCTATGCTTCTTATTAAACCATGAAATATGGAAACAGATGAAAAGTCAGAATACAGGTTCAAAGTTCAATCTTCTAAGTTCCAGCACTATCCTTAAATTTCTCTCTGATTTTGGATCTCTGGCCCCTTTAGGTCTTAGTTTCCTTAGTTGTGTTAATGGGGTTAAGAATGCTTGACTTGATCTAATGATTTCACAAAGTTTTCATGAGGACAAAATAACAATCCATTCAATACAAACATTTCCTAAGCACTGAACTAGATGCTCAGCACAGACTGAGTTGTGTGCTGGGAATGGAATGATGAAGTTTGGTCCAGACTTCCAGAAGATCATAACATTTGTCATTAGAAATGCAAGTTGGTTTAACTGATAGTTTGTAGCATTGGATTGGCTTGGTTTGTTTGAATGAATAGAAATAATTGAGATATATATTTGATGAAATGGCTTCTAAAATTAAAACAAGTTGTGTGAATAAAAAGAGGTACAAGATGAGAAATCATTTTGAAAAATTGAACTACTATATACATGTGGAATCTGACAACATAAGATGTTCTCTCATAGTTAGACTAATTTGTATTTCATATGATCTGAAGGTGAGGGGGGAATAGGGATAGAAGCATAATATCATAGTTTACCCTTCAAAGAGTCATAAATCATTTTGGAGGACTGCTGCTCTATTGAGCAGTTGTTATAAATTTGTAATGTTTTGATTCTTTGAGTCTAATGCTTGTTGTTTTATAAGTGAAAGAGTTCCAATCTTGGTTTTATGACATTCCAGAGTTTTAAAAATTCTTTCATGAATTTTGTGAAATTTCCAAAGACTGACCATACTTTATTTTATATTTTATATAATACAGTTGAATATACCTAATCAAAAAGTCTAAAATCCAAAATGCTCCAAAATTCAAAACTTTTTTGAGTGTCATGTTAGATCATAAAGTCTATGTAAGTTTTACAAAATAAAAAAATCTGAAATCCAAAACACTTCTGGTTCCAAGCATTTTGGGTAAAGAATACTCAACCTGCAAATCATTTGTGGAAAAATGAGTCACTAAATTTTCAGAATAGGAAATTTTGTTTCCAATAGGTTGGAGGTTGGAGATTAAGCCACTTTCTAAAAAAATAATAAAAATTTGATTTTCTTCTTCTTTTTTTTTTTTTTTTGCAAAATGCTGGTGGAAAAGATGAATTTTTAACATATCTTTATAGGAGGTGTTGCTAGTATTCTAAGGAACTGTCATGTGTAGTGTGATTTCCTGACTTGGCCAGCAGAGGTCTCCAAATGCTTCCTGAAGTAGTTATTCCTGGACTCAGGAAAGATCAGGCCACTAAGTGACCAGGTCAAGAACAGCGTGGATCACAAACTGTGAAGGCAGCATACTTCTGGGATCCCATTCAAGACTGTCAGAGGATATGCTCATGTCAATGCACTTGTTCTGGCCAGGGACTGTGTAGAAACTTGCTTGTAATGTAGACCTATCCTAACAGTTGCTCGTGTTTGGGTGTGGTCTTTGCAATGCCCATCAAAGGCACATTAGTTCTGAGGTATGCACAGACGAGACATTTCAAAGAATCAGGGCTTGGCCTTATGACCTATTAATATGAAGGAATGGAAGGGACAATGTGCTAGTTCTGAGGCCAGGCCCTCAGATGCATAGTGTGCTGCTGTTGTTAGGAGAACACGCCAGGATGAAACTCACAGCCAATTGCTCAGCCAACAACCAGCAGACCCTGAGAGTCACAAATCTGCAGCTGAGCTGCCTAGCAGATGCATGAGCATGCTCAACTTACAACACAACTGCCCTGCAGACCTTCAGACAAAGGATCAATAGTAAATAGCAATTATTTTTAAGCTACTAAGTTTTGAGGAAATAGTTTCTTGCAAAATAGCAAAATCATATCTCCTTATTATAACACAGCTATCATGAGGTGACTACTGATACTTATACCAATATGAACACTACTACATCAATAAATTATTTTAACAATGTGAATCATACACTGTACTTTGGAAATAATTACTAAATTTTTCTTGATACTTGATGGAATTAGTATGACAATGACTCTTCCCATGATTGCTTCTTTATCAGTCTTCTACATTTTTATAAAAAATGTCCATTAGGACAAAATATGTGTGAACTCACAGGCCTTCTGCAATGCACTCCAGTGAAAGCACATTTCCTCTTAATTCTTCTTTGTGACTTGCATTGCCTTCTGGAGTTAAAAATGTTGGTGGCCTCTCTTTACTTGATTTAGCTGCAAAAAAGAAAATCAATATGCATAAAAATTATGAATATATATTTCTAGAAACACACTGTCAAAAAACTGTCTAAAACTCTAATCCCTTTTCAAAACCTTTTGGCATTGATTATGAAATTTGTTAGCCTACATCTTACAATTGGCCACCGCTCACTCATTGAAACAGGAATACTGTTTTCTTTTGTACATCCTTTTAGTTCAGGCTAGGTTTTTACAAGTTTTCTGTGGATTGGCAAATTTTCAAAATGTCAACATTAACAGGAAAATGATGTTATCAAACTATATATCCATTAGGACTAGCACACAGCTCAAAAACAAAATTATCTACCTTTTGGAAGATACTAGGTTTTTCAGAAAAGTGTCATAATGGAAGAAGTACTATGGTTTACACTGGGAATAACATTATGGCCAAATCAATTCCCAAACTCAAAGGGTTATAGAAAATAAAACAAACTTAGAGAATTACTGACAGATCTGGCAAATTATATGCCATAAATTAAGAATAATGGTAGAGTTAAATAAATTAAAATTAGTTTCCTCAATGACAAACTAAAGGAGGGCTTAAGTCAGAGACCTTAGGTATATTTATACAGGTTAACTTTTTTGTGAACTCTGTAAAATATGACCTTAACTTCTGAAGGCCTCTTGGAAAAACTTGAAGTAAAAATTATAACATCTTAAAAATCTGTAGCTTTTCTCTGTTTCCAAACTTAAATAAATTATCTACTTGATGTTCACAAAAGCTAAATGAATAGGTAATATATTAATTATTCTCATTTATCAGAAGAAAAAACTAAATACCAGAAAAGGTACTACCCCTGAGAGAAATTAGTTTTCCAAAGAATTTAGAGATTGTAAGGGAAACTTTCTCTTCTAAAGTCACTTTGGAAATGGTCTTGAGGTCCATATTTTTCATGAGTATATTAAAATAAATGAAGCAAAATAAAATAAAATAAAATGGCAGGAGTTGTGCCATGTCATTGATACTGATATGTTCATATCTCAAGTGTGAAAAATTAATACAGCAGAAATTCTGCCTTCTGGATAATTAAGAGGACCCTCTGTTCAGAACCCATTATTTTTATTGATAGAAGCACCACATTTCCCTTAAGGAAATAAAATTCCTTTCAATTTAAAAGAATGAAGTTAAAAGTTCTATTTTTTTTTTAAAGTTTACTTTCACTGAAGATAGTGACTTGGTTAGATACAAAACCCAAAGAAGTATTGCTAATTGTATTACATAATGTCATGTGAAAATGAATGGGAAATGTGATGATTTACTATGAAGTCCACTTAATGTTAGTCACAAAAAAGCTTTGATGTAGACATACTCTAACAGGTTAATACACCAGTTGACTCTTATTTAGTTCATGAGAAAAGTTTATGAATAGGACAAAAAAATGAAAAATATAATTCCAAACATATATGAAAGATTTTATCCAGATCAAGTGAAATGGTTCTGTACATGAAAACAGTTAAAACAAGTTTCATTATTATACACACATCATGGAAAATGTTTTAGTGACATGCTTGAAAGTTTACAGCTAAATTTTATAAGAAACACATTGATACTATTGGTACTAAACATGTAACTAGAAATTTCATAAAGAAATAAGGTTAAATAGCCATGGAGGTGAAGTTAGTGAACTAAAGTCTACAATGAAGGAGAAAATCAGTTACAATCACCATGACTCACCACCATTAAACTCAGTGTCACTCAAATTAGCAGCTATAGTGTCATTCAATTCATCCACTGAAATAAACAGAATATTATGAAGAGGGTGCAAAAGTAGGGAAGAAGGGTCAAAAACCATTGGGCAACAAAAACAAAGGTACACAGCTGTGCTAAGTGCCATCCCTACCAACTAAAAATGGTGCTTAACACTGTATATCACTAACTCACTAATTCACTCTGCCACCCCCAACCAGTAATAAGTAAATCTATGACTTATGCTGCAAAACTATCAAATAAAAGGCATTGTGGAGCATAAAGTATATATCAATGCTCAGAATACCAAGTGATTCAGAAGGTCATCATGGAAAAAATAATGGGAATCACATCATACAATATTTAGGTTATGCAAGCTCTTTCCAACACTTCTGCCACCACTAGTGATCCTTCCCAGGTAGAGTCCTGATCAATGACCTTGTTAATCTCAGAAGTATTTAATAGTTTATAATTTTTTCATGTGTAAACATCATTGAAAGGAAGATTTGGAAATGGACTCTTACCTGAAATTACCTTCACAGAAATAGGTTGCTTCTGCTGTATAGTTTGAGTGTGATTAAATCTGGCATAACATATATAGTCTTCACGGGTGTCTTGTGGGAGGACATTGGAAAAATAAAGGTCTCCATTCAGACCTTGAGAAACCCTCTCACTCTGTGGAAGTCTTTGAAAAGCTGGAGAAAGGCAGAGAGAAAACCAGATCACTCCATCATAACGTGGCCACTCTCCAAATTAGCAACTTAACTATCAATAATTCTGTGGACACTTCACTTGAATGTACACACACAAACACACACACACACACACACACACACACACACACATTCCCTATAGAACTTTTAAGAAAAAGCATTTATGTAGGAAATGGAAGACACACTAGAACTCCAATTGTACCTGCCCAACCCTAATTTCATGGGTGCGGGGAGAGGCAAGATTATAGTAATATAGGGAAGTGTTTTATTTAAGCAAGTATAAATGAAAAAATGTTTTACAAAAGTTTGTATGACTTTTCCTAAATTAGTCATCCCTGACTGCACATATCTTGGAAAATGCTTTAAGAAAGTTCATAAGGATGTTAACATGATTTGTTTCTGTATACTGCTGGTCCCTGAGCAAGGAGTTGAGCACACTAGAGCCCCAGCCCTGACTGAGGCCAAGATCTAATTGAAGAATCAGGCAGTGAGTGGGAAATTAACTATAAGATACGATGAGGACACTATTCAGTGTTGCAACCTGCCACTGAGAAGCAACTCCCACCCCAGTATCTCTCACCTTCTCCACTTTTTCCTTTCTGAATTACCTATCATTTTCTGACATACTATATCTTTTACTTACATTCCTGCACTAGAATTCAAGCTCCAGGACAGCAGACACCTCCATCTCCTGTATCCACTGTTGTGGCTCTGGACCAGTGCCTGGCCCTTCAGGGGGACTCCCTTAAATACTCATGGAAGGATTAAATGAATAACCAAGGGCATGCTGAATTTCCAGTTTCAGACATGATAATTCACTTCCCCTCAGGTCCAGTCAAGAAACTGTCTAGCCTTAGGCATGGAGGGAAGGTCTGCCATCTGAATGGAGGATACAAAGAGGTGGGACTCACTGATCTCTGCATGAAGTTGCACTTGGCTAGCTAAAAGGTATCCTGAAGCTCCTGACTCAGTTCACAGGGCCTGAACTGTGAGACTTCTTTAGCTTCTAAGTGAAAGAACAAGGAAAGGTTGCACATCTTAGTGGCCTCGGGCCAGGTGTTTTGTCTTCCGGCAGGATTTCTTCAGCTTGAGTGAAGCAGCTATGCTCCTGTGGCAGGTGCCTGGTCTAACATTTCACAAAATGCAAAATCATGATTAAAAGCCTTCAGCTCCCTCAAGCAAGAAAAGGCAGAGAAACTTCAAGCCAGAACTGGAAAGAATACCATCAGTTACATATGTTAGCCAAGTTCTTGGTCAAGATGGGGGTTTGGTGGTGGTTGCAAATTCATAGTTTTAATCCCTTGGAAAAGGATTATTTTAAAAATACTCAGAAAAAGAAGGAATATTTATTTAATGAATATGAAGAGCTAAAGACAATCATACATTTATTGTTTTTTGTTTATCCTGCACTATTTTATGATTCCCGGGTGTTGGTGGATCAGATAGAAGGCAACGAACTTCACTAGGATGGTATCGTTTCGCTCTGAGTTTTTTGTATTATTCTTGGAAAAAAAATGTATGAAGATGTGAAAAATTTAAGTTATCTTCCAAAAGTGCAATGTGGATCTAATTACTTTCTCATATTGCAAATGCAATCCCATCTGAAAGGTCAGAAATTTTGTCAACAGCTTAAAATGTACATAAATGACACAGCGAGCTGTGCAAAGTAGGAAAACAAATTAGTTACAGATTCAGACGATTTGAGAGTTTACATGTGGTATATCCTTTTATTAATCAGAAAGGAAACCACTGTTGAATTAGAACCAAGGACAAAACACTGGGCCTCTTTTTTGGCAGTGACATGTGAAGAGTGTTGTTCTCGAAACCATTTGTCCCTCACATATTGGACTGGTTACTTATTCTTTCAAAACCTATAAAAGATGTTATACAATGAAAAGAAAAATGTGTTGGTGTATTTATTTGTTTATATATTTGCTTTTCATTTCTTTGTAACACTGAGTGATTTCATATAAGAAGAGTTAAAAAGTGAAAATTGAGTGTTAATAGTCAAATTATCTCTTTAGTAATATGTGTAGCCTGTGATTACAAAGGAAATCATGTCACTGAGAATAAAATATGTTCTACAAATATTTTGAATTCATTCCCCCCATTCCACCTGAATGACACTTGTTAAGGTCATCAGTGACCTTCATGTTGCCAAATCTAACAACAACTTCTCAGTCCTCTTGTTATCTGACCCACTAGCAGCATTTAAAACTGCTGTCATTCTGTCTTCTTGACTTTCTCCATCTTGCTCTTGGGACAACACTCTCCCTATGTTCTCTTCCAACCTCGGTGACTGCGCCTTCTCGTCTCCTTTGCTGGTTTCTCCTTAAGTTGGTGACCTCCCGAGAGCTCATGGTTTCAGTCCATCAGGCTCTACTCTCCACCACCTGCACGCACCCCCTAAATTCTCCCACCCATTCCAGTGCACTAAGGGGCACTACCTATACACTAACGTTGCACACATCAATGATCGTCCTTCTGATGCGCGCACCTCTGACTCTTGCTGGACCTCTGGACATGAATACCTCATAGAACTCACATTCTGGTTTCTTAGTTTCCAAACCAAACCATGTGCTTCCTCTGAGATAACACGCTACCCTATTAGCATAGGAAAATTTGGAGGGTAGAAGAGACCGAACAGTAAATAATTCCTTCAAGGATAGGCTTGGGGTAGATAAATTTGAAACTGCCTAATGGATGACTTTGTTTCTCTTTGCCTCAATTTCCTCATCTGGAAAGTGGGAAAAATAATTAAGCACTCCTCATGGGGTTGCTTTTAAAAATTAATGTGACAGTCCATGTGATGTTCTTAGCAAATGGACTGGCACTTAGTAAAAGTCCAATAAGTATTAACTATTGTTGGGGATAAAATAATAAAAATATGACACTTTCAAAACAGTTCCATTTCCTCCACACTGAGGGCTTCTGCTGTTTCAGGAAGGGGTAATTCCATTTTATCAGCTGTTTAGTCTTTGAACTTGGTAGTTATTCCTATTCCCTGCCCCTCCATGCTCCTTTCCCCACCCCAGTATATCCTGAGGGCTCTATCTTCAAAATAAATCCAGAATCTGACTCACTCTACTGCTGCCACCCAGGTCCAAGTATTTTCAACTGTTGCTTAGTCTTCTATAGTCTCCATACCCCAGCAGAAGTGATACTACTACTATTTATTTTATTTCAGACAAACATTCCTTCTATGGTTCTTTAGTTGATTCAGAACAAAAACTGAAGCCCTTTCCTTTGAGTTCTGTGACTTCCATGACCTTGTCCATCACTCTCCCTCTTGGATCGCTCCATCTGGCCACAGTTGTTTGCATTTTACACACACCAGAATGCTTCACCTTGGGGCTTTCACCAGTGCTCCCTTGCACTCAAACATTTAGGGGCCCCCCGCCTGCTCTCTTATTCCCTTAGGTCTGGGCTCAAAACTCGGTTTTCTTCTCCTTCATAGCATTTATTGTCAACCAACAAATATTTTCTAAATGCATTTATCATTTGCCTCCTTCCCTAACACCTCCACTTAGAATGTAAGCTCAGGGATAGTGGTACATTTGTTTGGTTTATTTACAGCAGTGCACATATAGAAAATGCTTAATAAAATTGAGTGAGTAAATGAAATGATGTTATTTATTTCAACAAGCAGCTATTTTCCTGAGCATCTCTATGACAGTTTATGAATACTTCATGAATTCCAAGAGGAAATCATTTATTATGACAGAAGATAACTTTATAAGACTCTTGAAGAAAGGAAATTCTTAGTGTTAAAACTTACAGTTATCCATCCAAAATATTATAGCTGGTGGTAGTCCAATTGGGGGTCTACAGGGAAGTACTAAAGATTGACCATTTCGAAGTGTAATTGGTTCAAGTTTTTCTTTGGTCCATAACGGCGATCCTATTAAATAATTTAAAAAAATAACGTCTGCATTATTTTTGAATGAAAAAATTTTAAAAGTACCACAAAGAAAGGCAAACCAAACTTTTTGGGAAACAGAAATTTGAAAGTTACGTACTTTAATGAGAAAATGATGTTTAAATACAGTGTTAAAGGTTAAAGAATTTAAACATAGTAAAAGAAAAAAAGACAATTCCCATCCACTGCCATTGATATCTGAATTTAGAGTCAATGATTTCATGTCTAAAAATATATACTAAATATATTATCATAAAGACACATAACTTAAATCTAAGCATGTTCTCTGTAAAGAATGGAAAACCCAATTGAGTAATTGTTCACTATATCTTTGGATATCATACAATATTATTTAAGCATACTAACTTGTAAGAATGAAAATACACATGCTATGTCAGTAGTTCAGGTTGTAAAATAGTATTTCAGAATGAGCTGGCTTTATGCACATATATATCTATCTGCTGGAAAAAATGAAAATAATATTTGAGCAGTGTTTATTTCCTTGAAAGAAAGGACTCTTGAGTGATTTTTAAATTTCTTTTCTTATTTGTAATTAACTTTTCTATAATGCACACATATTACATATATAATTTTAAAAGTTTTCAGAATGTCCAGAACAGCAAATGCTCACTATTCTTTAAACATATGCTCTTGAGGTTATTGAGAGATTTTTGGTACTGACCACTACAAAAAGAACCACAACAAAAATTTGAAACATAAATGTTATAAATCACACTCACCCATATACAGAATTTATTTCCATGTGGCTATTTAAAAAATAACTTATACAAAAAGCATATGAGAAACAAAAATTAGATCAGTTCCAGGAAAAAACACCTTTAAAAAAAATCCTGATCTTTTATTGGATAATTGGATAACTGACAAAGCTTTAGGCTGAGGAACTTGCTAAGGGAAAGTAGAAAGGATTAATAATTTTTGTGCAAAATAAAGTAGGAATATCGGAATCAATACCATTGCTTTCTTGTTACAGTATTTGGATGGTGATGTAACAGACACTGAATTTTGGATCGATCTTTTTCTTTTTTTCTATTTTATTATGTGTGTGGTACCGGGGACTGAAACCAGGGGTACTCTACAACTTAACTACATTCCAAATCTTTTTTTTTATTTTTGAGACAGGGTCTTCCTGAGTTGCCCAGGCTGGCCTTGAATTTGTGATCCTCCTGTCTTAACCTCCCAAGTAGCTGAAAGTATAGGCATGCACCACCATGCCCAGCTTGGAACAGTACTTTAAATGGTTCTATTTGTTTGAAAATTCTCACTTACTGGATGGGCGGACAACAATGTTATTAGAAATTGCAGCTCCACGCTCATTCCTCGCTGTACACTGATAGACTCCTTCATAAGTCTCTGCTTTCCCTTCACTCATAATGTTGATTATGAGAGTTCCTGAGCCAGGCTTCATGGTGACCAGAGGGTCCTTATCTATGTCAAAATGAGTTCCATTTCGTGTCCAGGAAAAGCTGCCCAATACATCAAGAGTTAAGTTTATTAATGAGCCAGAAAAAGAGGATTACTTACTCTTCAACAAGGTCATAACAGTTATATGAGTCTCTAGAAACAATTATTAGATTTTAATATAAAGTAGAAAAGCAATAATTCCCCATACTTAAAATGTTGCTCTGAGTCATGACTTAGAAGAAGGCGGTGGTTACACATTTTGCGGTACATGTCTTTGTCAAAGCCCAAAGCTAACACAAATTGCCTGTCATTTATCCAAGGAAACACAGGAAACAGTTCTCTCAGGCATATTCTCGTTGAGCTTTATTAGCATTTTTATTGTAAACCCCATTTTTCATAGAGTTGATAACCTGTCTATAATAATCAGCTCTGGGCTGAATGTGACAAGAAAGTATTGTCTATAAGGGCTGAAAATTGATCAGACCTGTCTCAAGTTACCAAAATGCAAGGTGGAGGCTGGAATCAGGGTAAATGTTACAAGTTCATGGGTGTTTTAAATGTTAATTATTAAAAGTGGTAATTCTATATAAATTATTATTTTGAGAATTTTTAATCCGAGGGATGATTTTATAAATTCCTCCAAGGTATGCCAGATGGTCACCTGAGATTTCTCTTTCTCAGTATTATTCATACAAATGATAGCCTCCTATAAAAGTCACAGTGCTTGTGTAGTTAAATGCTTCTTAACTAACAGAAGTCAGTGATGGCCAAGGTCACTTAAAGGCTACTCTATAGAGTGCTTTCTGGGCCCACTTGGTTTCCCTTCTCTCTGCTCAGCCTCATAGTGGTGGTTGTTACAATTAGGGCTGTGGGGATGGTGCCCCTGGCACCTAGTGGGTAGACGACAGGGAGGCTGCTAAATGTCCCACAATGCACAGGACAGTTTCTATTCCCACAACAAAAAAATTATCCACCCTAGCACATCAACAGTGTTGAGGAGGAGAAACCCTGCCCTACAGGAGTTAGAAGAGGTAGACATTAAACAAACAAGAAGCGGAAGGGGAGCTCTACCAACAGACATCACATCAGGGCTTGTGTGATAGAGAACTTCCAATAATATGGCAGAATATCATTTTGAAGCAAATCTTTCATGAAACTTTTGATACACCATAGGTATTTGGTGCCAGTTAATTTTTTTCCTCAGGTACTAGTTTGTAGTAGTTTAGTAAAATCCTGTAATAGACAAACTTGGAAATAAAATATCTAAAACATTTTTCTTCTTTGTTACTTATGATATTTATTATAATTTAAAAATCATTAAAATTATTACAATTTATTCATTCTTAAAAATCATTGTATTTTAATAACAATCTAACTCTAAAATTCTAATGTACTGGACAAGTCATAGATCATCCACTATAGGACCTTAGAAAGTTATCTAGCATTACAGGGCAATCCGTTTCCCATCTATTAAATGTATCAATTGGACAGGGTTGTGCCGGATTCATGCCAAGATCCATCTGGAGAATCCTGAGTACTGAATGCTGACAAATTGGAAAACCATTCAGGACGATATTACAGACCACTCTAGAGGTAGGAGAGATCTTGAAAGTTATAAATTTAATTTCTTCTTTTTCTTTTTAACAGATGAGGAAACTAAAGCCCAGAGAAAAGGAATTTGCTCTTGTCATGAGGCCATTAGTGTCAGAGACAGGATTGGAAGGCTCTTTCCATATCTTCCCACAAATTATGAGCATTCTGTAGAAAGTCTGAATATGGAAATGCAATAATCTGGGTTTTAGGAGGAACAAATTGGCTCTAATTAAGCTGAGAGATAAAACCATAAACCAAGACCTGATGGTTACCTTCAGTATCTTGGAAGAGCTAAAATGAGCTGTGGAGTTGAATAGATAAACCAAAGGGTAATCCAATCAGTCACATTGAGAAATGTCTGACTTGAAAAGGAAGTGCTCTACATGGCCTATTCTACAGAGTTTCCAAATTTATTTCTATATTCAGAGATCCCTGGACATATTTTCAGTATTGTAAGAAAGCAGAAAGCACATTTACCTTGGAGGAGGCTTCCCTTTGGCCTCACACTGGATCACAATGTTCTCCCGAGGGTCAATAATGTAATCTTTTGGAGACTGTTGAGTGATTGTTGGTGGTTGCACCACTTCATTTCAGAGGGAAGAATAATGTAAAAAAAAAAAATCATTTAATATCATACAGTGACCATTTTTCCTAATTACTTTCCTTACGCTACATATGCTCCAAATGTTTCTAGTAATTTCCATTGAGGCTGCATATACCTCAGTAGACTTTCAACTCCAAGTTGAAGTTGAGTCATGACTTCCTTGGGATAACTTTACACACACTCACCAAGTCCATTTTCCCATACTGAAAGTTTGGGAAAATAATTAACAATATAAATCTAATATTAATGTTTCTTTCTGATGTAACAATGAGAAATTCTTCTAATTCTTTTGGTACAAATGATGTCTTTCAATGAAATTCAAGTAGTGATGTAGATTTGAGTCTTAGGAAAGAGTAACTTATAGTTCATTGGTGTGCTTACATAAATTAAAATACATCAGGAACACATACACTTGATAATCTTATCTTTAAAAGATCATTAAATTGGAGACTTGACATGCCTTATTAGAACCTGAAGTAGTTGAATTAGGAACAAAGCAAAAACAGTCTTACTTGGAAGATAATGAAATTGAAATTCTGTGTTCTAGGAGACAATGTTTCCATTTCACTTTTCAAAATGTTATCTGATCTTTTATTATGAAATTGTAGGGGGAAACTGTTTTGACTCAGAACAATCCAATTTGAAAGAAAGTCCAATTGTCTGGACCTCAAGGGCTCTTCAATTTGCTCTAAGGTCACCATATCTTTCCTCTTATGAAATCAGAATTACAGTGTTAGAACAGGAAGGGACTGGAGAAATAATCTATTTCAACCCTTGTTTAGAGTGGCAAAATGGCTTGACGAGGAAGGCACAAAGCAGAGAACAAAATTCTCTCGATTACTACAAAATTCTGCTTGCTCACTCCCGCCACTGCCTTGCCCAGTGCCAGGGAGAGCTGTTTATACAGACCAGTGGTTCTCAACCAGGGCAATCTGCCCCCACCCTTCCAGGGCCATTTGGTCATATCTGGAGACAATCTTGGATGTCACAATTAGAGAGGTGGTGGTACTGGCCTCTCATAGGTAGAAGCCAGGGATGTTCCTAAATATCTTACAGTGTACAGGAAATCCTCCACAACAGACTTATTTGACCCAAACTTCATTAGTGCTGAGGCTGAGAAACCTGGCACAAGCCACAGTGTGAGTGGCACTCCTAGAACCCTGCCGTGCAGTGGCCCTGCTCCAGTATGCTTCCCCACATCTGCAACTTTCTTCCAAACCCTCAAGTGAACTCTCACTTTCCTTTCCTTTGTTGATGCACTTGACATTCTGGATCATTGAGGCTTTTTACCTTCTGAATTTGTCCTGTCCTCTCCACCCACATTCTGTGCTTTCTTTGTGAAAACTCTTCCACCGGCCAACCAAGCATTTCCCAAAGCCTACTTTAACTACCCCCTGCTCTTGTCTCTCTTTATTGAGGTTAACTGTTGCTGGGGCTAAATTTAATGCCTCTGCATCCAAAGCCTTGTAAATCTGCAAACCATGATTCTATTCTCTTGCCTTGTCTGCAGTTTATTGTTGCTGTTCATGAGGCATCTCCTTCTAAATATCCAAGTAAGTCCTAAAACATAGATCCAAAGCTAAATTCTTTATTGTCATCATTTATTACACACTATAGGCTACTGAACAATATCAGTTTCCTTACCCTTTAGCAACATACCATCTCCTCTTCATCCTCTAACTAACCCACCCTCTCTTCCACTCTCCACCACACACATAAATCCCTCATTTATCTAGCCCTTTCAATTTCCAAAGCTGATTAGCAGATTGGTCTGAAGGTTCAGAGTTTGTATGTTTGTTTCTTTCTAACTGTGAGATGTCAAACAAGTTTCTTAATGTCTGCAAGCCCTAGTTTTGTCAGAGGAAAAATAAGATTTAAAAGTAGTATTTATATCATAGGATAGCTGGGAGAATTAATAAAATAATTTGTGTAAAATTTTCAGTACATGCCAATATTAGAAATGTTCAGTGATATTTGCTATTTTTAAATTATTGTTATAATTATTTTTATCTGGATCAGCTTCACCTATGAGGAGTGATTAATCCTTCTGTCTCTAGATCTCAAGGAGTATAGTTTGGGATGATGGAAGGAAGCCTGGGATTCCAACCCTAAAAATGGTGAGTGTAGGCAGTGGGGGAGGGATTTCCTAGGAGCGAATCAACGCAATCCCTTGTGTTTTTCAGAAAGTGACAGAGGTGCAAATTTGGTGGTTTCAGATGCCGAGCTTCTCTCCATGTATTTGCAGCTGAGCCAGCTTAGATGTCACTCCTAGCTGCCAGGAGTTTACCATCTGGAGGTACCTTTGTGAACACTGCTCTGGTCACATGGCAATTAACAAATGCTTTGCAGTAATAAGTGATTTTATATAATTTTCCTGGTTAATCCAACATCAAAGGAAATTTTCAAATGCCTGAAAACTAATTTTTTTTCTAGATGATACATGCTGCCCAGCTGTCAGAGGCAGCAGAAGTATTTGCTTAGACCAAGCACTCAGAAATGATATGAGTGGGAGCTGCTTGTCCTTTGCATACTTCAAGATAATATTCTAGTCTGCTGGGTTATTCTACTGATGGCACCTAGAAACACGAGCCTGAGCAGTTCTGAAGGCTGAAGCAGCAGTAGAGGGTAGACAGTGCAGTAGAGGGTGAAGCTTTGGCATGTACCCACCCTCTAAAAGATACCAAAAGACGTATCTGTGTTTTAGTAAGCATTTAGAGCCAGATAATCATTCTCATGTATGTTTGGGGGTGATGGGTACTGTGGATGGAACCCAGGGTTGCTCTTCCACCGAGTTATATCCCCATCCCTTTTTATTTTTTATGTGGAGAGACAGGGTCTTTCTAAGTTGACCAGGCTGGTCTTGAACTATGGATCCTCCTGCCTCAGTTCCCCATGTCACTGCGATTACAGGTGTGTGACACCTCATCCAGCGACCTGGGGGGGCTGTGAATTTTCTCATTGAGTTACATCAGATGTGAAAAAGCATGGAAGTTAGTAGAGCAGCATATTGGCAAAAGAATAATACCCAAGTCTTCAAATTCATGCAGGTAATATATTATATTTGCACCCTGATATTTAAATGCAATGTTTAGCTATAGTAAACACACATGCTTAAAAAGACATTTGTCACAAAACATAACATTGTGCATTTAATTTACAATTCAAAAAACAAAGACAGTCACAATTTCACACTCCCTAGTAATTTACAGAAAGACACTTACAGTCTTCAAGAAGTTTTGCTTTTTCCCCATCAATATCAGCAGGTGAGTGGGCAAACAGGATTAAAGAAAATCAGATGTTAGTAAAGAGAACCTTAGAACCCTGAAGATAAAATGGGTGTCTCCACTATTTGATTTGATCTAAAAACCCATATTGTGAAGAATGAAGTTGTAAAGTTGCAAGAGAAAGAAACTTGCATTAATGCTTTTGTTTGCTCCTGCAGCAGCTTCTCACATAAACATAAGGAAGAACAAAAGCAATGCTGTAGGCAAAAAACGGAAAAAAAGAAGAAAGAGATTCTTCCAGGAATAGGAATGGCTAATTCCAACCCATACATATTGTGCTGGACATGTAATTATGTCCAATTTGAAAAATAGCTGAACTCTACAATTAATTTGAGTTGTCACATACTGTGTAGTGTCTGATCCTATTATCCCAGACATCACTTTGTACATGGTAATCATACCTAACAATGGGACATCGCTACAATGACAACGCCCCATTCACACCAAGCCCAACACTGATTTCAGAATTTTATATTTCTATGATTACTCTTTAAGTTGGTAATGAAACTTTTTAGACTATTTGCATATTTCTGCTTCCAAATTCCTCAATCTTCCAGGGACTGCTGACTCCCACACTAAGGAGTGGTTCACATACTGGTTCACATACTGGTGTGAAGAACAGGGGCAGGAAGAAATTACATTTGCATGCAATTCCAATCATTCGGCTGTGCTGCCTGTCATTACTACTTGTAAAGGTTAATGCAGGAGTGCCTGGGTTATCCCTGACTTTCTTTTCATCATGGTGATGCCTCTTCTCCATTAGCAACGATAATTGAGTTAGCCCTAGGTGCCCGTTTCCCTCTGATTGTTAGATTGAGCAGTCAGATTAAGGGGGAATATATTTAACATGAGAGAGAACAAAAGCATTTCTCTCTGGTGTATCTGTTGGGGAAAATGCTTATTTGCGCAGTCCCATTCCAACGAGCTCGAGTAAATCCATATAATTTAAAGTCATTGGGTGGGCATTTTTTAAAACAAGGAAAATGTTGCATTTGATTGTATTCTGGACTATAAAAGCAGGGCAAAGGAAATGAACAAAGTGTGGGGCAAACAGCATCTCTTCTTAATGTCTTCCCACTGGTGGTTGCAACTTCTATGGCAAAAAAGGACATCCCAACAATTGAATAGCCCCAGGAAAGTGCTATCTTCCTTGCACCTTGGAAAGCTTGCCAAACAGATGTTCTATTCAGGAAGCTAATGGATTTAGAGAGGTCATGCAGATTAGGGATAAAGGATAAATCAATTCTGGAGTACAGTAATTGTCCAGATTTGAAATTTTGCTTTCCATGGCAGGGAAAGTGAACAGTTGGAACCAAAAATTATCTTTATTTATCACAAACAGGCCACCCAAAGCAGACAGAATGTGGTATCTATTTTACAACTGGGACAAGAGTAGACTAAATACAATAGCTGTTGTTTGCTTCATTTTAGTGTTTTTGCAGATGGCTTATTCTCAAAAATTTGTTTCTTGGTCTTTGATCATGTCATTTAAATCAAACAAGACTATTCACTAGGCTTGTGGATAAAACACTTTTCCTAGTTCCAGATTCATATATAGGAATCAAAATTAGAAAATGAAATAAATGTGTCTTGTATGAATCAAGATAAATTAAGTATGGGTGGTTTGGGGATACAGGGGACGTAGGGCAGAGGAGCCCAGTCAGTCATTTAGAGCACTCTGCATGGGAAGGGAGAAAGTGACATGGTGAGAGGATAAGTGGGTAGGTCTCTGAGATCCTTGTGAAGAGTTTACATGGTTTTCTTGCAGGACTATTTCTACAAAGGGCTGCCTGATGGAAGAATCAGGGCAGCTGCACAAGTCCCTCCACCAGGCTATTCCCTCCCTGGTACACAAAAGGCACCTGAGGGGAAAAGATAATGAATGGGCGGGGACAGTGTGGCTGGCAGTTTCAATGGCTATTTCTATGGTGTGAGTCTTTATAAACACCCCGCACTGAAGGTAAACGCCAAATTAATTTCGATTAGCTTTTCAGTATCACACAGATACCTTCTCCATCCACACAGTTCAGGGTGATGGCAAATGCTGGGAGGTTTTGACTCCTGGGCCTAAGAGCTTTAAAATGTTAATACTTACGATCAAGAGGTACTTCCAGTGCACTAATCATCTGGCACAGGAGGAGAACCAGGGGCACTCTGCCCGCAGATAAGCGCTTCTTTTTCGGCATTATTTTAAGCTGCATTAGCTTCACTCCTGCTGAGACCCACAAGCTGAATTTCCTTTTCTTCTTTCACAAAAGATTTGTGTGCAACGTTTAAATAATTTTTCATGCAGGGAACTGAAAAGAGATGGAATAAGAATAATAATTATAATGTATTAAAAAGAAGAAAATGAAGGACGGAAGTCAGCAGCTCAGAAAATCAGCCCTGTATTATACATGAACTCTAAAAGGGAGTTAACTTTTAAATATTTAACTCCCAAGACTGGAATAATTATTTATTCATAAATCAGCTAAAATCAGTTCAGAAATATTTGTGGTGATAAAGCAAATCAGTCCACTTTCCCATCCTTATGGTTTTTCCATTTTAAACATTTGTACCTAAAATGCTCAGAAGCTACAATGTCTTTCTTAACAGAGAGGAAAACTTGGCTTTTAACTTTTTTGGAAAGCCACCACTTTGTGACTTTGAGGGGAGTCTGAAGATCACCTATGGGAAAGTTCAGGGCATTGCTTCAAATTTCCTTGAGACCCCAAACACTGATTTACCAGCTGAACACTGGTAATTCAGATCATTGCTGTCTCCCACCCAGGTCCAACCAAGCCCACCTCACTGTTGTCACCCTCCTTAACAATGCCGATTAGTTTTTCCTAAAGGGTCTTCTTTGATTAAAGTTTGGGAGTAGCCACACACATTCTTATAAACTAAAGTCCAGTCTCTTCCTAAACAAGTATCAAACCACCTCAGTGTTCCAGCCGCAGTTTATCTTGCCAACCTATCTCCTTCCATTTCCATATGACTGTTTTATTGTTGAATGACTCATTTCTGTTTTTCTTTCTTGTGCCAACCCTTCAATATGCTTCAATATTCCCACTTTCTTGTCTGTTTTTTCTACTTCCTTACCTGCAATGCCTTATCCACCATGTTTTCTTATCTAAGTCCTATTTATTTCTTATATGTCAATTAAAGAGACACCTCCAAGAAACTAACAATCATTTCGCCACCACATCAAAACTCCTAAAATTCCTCGTTTTAAACACCATGTATATTACAAAGATATATAAATAAATAGCTCTGTGCATGTGATTGTGTTATACATACTCTCCCCCTGCTCCTTCAGGCAAAAATGGGTATCCTTCCTCCCTATATCCTTCTCCCATCACTTAGTAGAGTGTGCCCTATAAATGGAAGCATCCCACTGGACAGCCCAAGTCAAAACAGAATACAGATGTCTGTCCCCTGCAAGTTCCCACCTAGAGTGATAGGTTTGATCATGACTTCTCATTCATGGAGAGAGGTGGGTGTGATCAGTGGCTGTCTTGAGCAGCTGGGAGGGATATTACAATCACAAACTGAGGCAACTCCCACAAGTTTAATTACTGAATTATTTGTATTATTTTTATTATTTGTATAGTTGTGTATTTTTATGATGTTCATCTTTCCCATTATATGCAAGTCTCCTCAGGCCTGGGACTGTATCTGTCCTGTTCCCCCTACAACTCCATCACCTGTCACAGTATTTGGCACACGAGAGGAAATAAACATATATTTCTATGGGTAAAGAATGAATGAAAGGAAAAAAGAAGAAAGAAACGGAGATGATATCTTTGAAGTTGATATTGTATTCAGATAGCCTGACCATGGTCTACTCAAGGCAATATTTATATTTATACTTTTTGGTTTGAAAACCCAAATCTAATCAATATGATTACAATTAGTTGTAATATCATGTCTGTGTGTGGAATGAAGTTTAAATGTAAAAAAATAAATAAACAAGGCTGATAACGTGTTTTGTTAGCATCTGAGTTCTGATTTACACTTAGTTAAATCTATTGGAGGACACTGACTGCAAAACAAAGAAAAAAATGAAGCTGAAAACAGACATTACAAATATAATGTTGTAAAACATTCACACCATGTGGTTTTGTTTAAGAACCAGGAAACGTGTCTTTCTATGTTGTGATATATTAATTCTCATGTCCAGGAAGAAATGAGACGCAGATAGAAAAGTGATAAAAATATAAACCAGAATGCCTTTCTGTGTGTGCCAAAGAACATCTCTCCATTCAATCAAGTTTACTCAGGTCTCTAGTGATTTTCCTGTCAAAATGCTAATTCTGAAGTCATACATTTATTCTGAAAATAAAATAAATGGCACAAACAGCACTAAAACAAGTACAGCTTGCTACATACAACAGCAGAGCCAAACTGAGACACAAATGACATGCCTGCCTGATTCCTATGCCCTGCTAATACAGATTATTCTATTTAAGTGCCTAGCTCTCTGAACAGTGCTGGAGAACACACACTTTCCAAAATTTGTACGAATACAATGCAATAATTTAAGATCTTAACTACATACCACTTCTACATTCTTCATTTATTATTTACTTTGCTTGGATGCCTTAACTAGTCAAGCTTCAAAACAGAGAAAACTGTAAGATAACTTTAAAGTATCAAACCATCTTTACTTTTTCAATGTATACATGGAATGTATGATTGCACATGAAATGAGTGTTTTATAAGGAAAAACTCAAAATGTTAAGAAAAATTGAGAGAGCACTTACTTAAAGAGACATGAGTAAATAAATCTTCACACTGCTGGGAGGCCATGAAAAACAGTAACTGAAGATGTGGTCTTTCCTCAGAAGTTTAAGTTAACTGCACCATTAGCCATAAAATCATTCTAGCAGAGGCTCTGTTAGGGGAGGACAAAGCAATGGTCTAGCCCATTCTCTGAATCCTACCCATGGAAAATCACACACTCCTCCTACCAATGCCCTCATAGGTGAAAACCCAAATGCTCAAGGACAGCATTAAGTCCCCAGCACTCAATCAAACTGAAAATCAAATATAGCTGCAGAAAATTGAGCTTTCTCTCAGTAAGAGTAATGTGCTCTGAATGTCTCACAAAGAAAAACCACTGCTTTGCACTCTCAGTATTGATGTCAACACCCTGCCCCACCAGGATCCTATCTACTTTTACTCCACCTTGGAAGATAATGACTATTCCCCCTTAATTTTAAATCATGAACAAAGACTAAATTGTTTATGTAATTATGTTAAAATGAATAAAACCCCAATATGAAGCAGCAACATCAGTTTTAGTCAAGGCTAAGGAGCATGCTAGCTTGCAGTTTTCAAAATATATTTGCTATAAGATATTGTAAGGTATGCTTGAATGAGAAAAATTATATTTTCATTTTCAGATAACACACTCTCATATTTAAAATCACATATACTGTTAAAATGATCAAGAGTAAAAATACAGTACAGTCCTTCATTTCATTTAACTCCACTAACAGCACCTTTTCATGTCACCTATAGAACCTGTGAAATGGAAAGAAATAAAAATCTCCCATCTTCAATAAGCAAATCCAATAAACAAATATAACAAACTCATCTTCAAAAATCTTTTCATAATTATAAACGAATTCCAATTAAAGTTTCTACTAATTCTTTTGCATCAAATTAATTTTAAATCATAGAGCATTACTTACTATTTATTTCAAAAGAATAACCTGAGGTTTTGACAAAGAATTCACATCAAGTCTGAGAAAATAGTGCACTGTTATTTAAGAACTCTTGTTTCTGGAAAGAAAATAAAACTTTTGCTTTTCTCTCAAGTGAAAGTTGAAATTAATTTCTTAAAAAATTCAGCTCTCCAGCAGAATTGGAAGACCAAGCATTATTTACCATTTCCTTTGGCTCTGTTTGTGCTTTTCAGATCCAACATGGGGGGGGTGTCCAATACTGACGGCACACAAAACATGGTCTGCATTCTCTAAGCCAGTAAATAAATATGCTTATGTGACTCTGACTGGACACCCTATGACACACTATTTCCCTGATGGCCCATCAGTGGCTGGTGTCACTCACTGCATAACTAAGTAGGAGTGGCATCATACTGACTGGGAAAGGTGTTTCCCAGCAGCCAACTCTAGAAGGGTCACTTTTTATATTTAAAAATTTACCATATAGAATAAGCACATGAATGCCCATCCGTAGTCCATGCTTGGATACTTTCAATCACAGATTTGAGTCTGAGACTGTGGAGGGAAGTTTAGAGAAAAATCATGAGTGAAGTCACAGTTACATCTCTGCAACTACACAAATACAAATGTAACTCATAAAAAAGTTGTTTGGGGTTATGTGACTAAAGAAATTGTAAAGCTTTCTTCACACAACAGTATATTATAGGAAGCTTCAAGGACTATATTTCTATATAGTCCAAAGGAATCTCTCATAGTAGAGTTTCTACATGGAATCTTGTAACAAAGGTGGAATAGTACCTAGAGAAAGCTGAAAAATTAACAGGTTTGTTTTTTTTTTAAATTTTTATTTCACCAGAATAACAGATGATGGAACAGAATCTGATAATTGCTCAAAATCATCATTCCCCAGAGTGCTTCAGCTAATTATTTTATTTGAGACTTAATGAGAACACCAGACAACAGGAAAGCAGGTATTATACCCATTTAACAGATGAGGCATGAAAACCCCCAATCTCTATGCCTACCATTATTGAGTCTTTCTTTTGCTGGGCATTGCACTGAAGCTTCTCCATGAATTAAGTTATACCATTTCCCCAACAACCCCCAAAATAAGTTTTATTATCCCACTTACAGATAAGGACTCCAAGGTGCAGGCTGGTAATCGTGTGCTGAAGGACTCACACATGGTATGTGAAGTACCAGACCTAGGGCTCCAGTTCTAAAATGTCCTGATGCTTTCAGTCATCTCAAACTGTGAGTATCCCCCTTCCCTCTATATTCTCCTACTTTGCAATTAGCCAATAAGCAAAAAAAAAAAAAAAAAAAAAAAAAAAAAAAAAAACTACCAAGTTTAGTCACTGACATTTTTTAAAGTGCTAATGGATTTTGAATATCTATAGATCTTCACATTGTTACTCATAGCACAGCTTAGGGGGCCTCTGCACATTGAATTCCATGTGAAAAGTACACCCTGAAATTCTACCACAATGCTGACCCTGGACCTTTAAAGTGACAACAGATTAGGAGAAAGAGATAAGACATATTTTAAAAAGGTGATTTTAAAAGAAGACACTATATGTACTTGGTACAATAGTCATAAAGTATAAAAAGTTATTTAATGCAAAGTCAACAACCAACAGTCAGCTTCTCCCTTGGAAGATAGTCCAAGTTTTGTGACTTCTCTAGAAGAAGTTCATGCATAAGTATAAAAATATTAAATGATATTTTAAGGATGTTTTGAATTTAGAAAATTATAAAAGCTTTTTTTTTTTTTTTTTTTTGGACACTGAATTTGGACCACTGGTAGGCAGGGAACAAGATCTGACAAATTCTAGTTATTCACAACACAAGAAAAATCTCTGGACACTGACTTTTCCACATTTCTTTTAGTTAGCAGAGCAATGACAAGAAAAGAAACAGTATAATATGAAACAAAGATGTAATTAGAAATCTAAGACAAAGGCTAAAACATGGTTAAGGGAAAGACCTTGTGTGTGAGATGAATAACAACCTGGCCGAGGAGGCACCTGTTCCACTCTTGTCCAGCCAGTTGTCTGATGACAGGATCAGCTTCAGGGATGATAGAGCTGACTGGAAAAGGAAGGATGGCTGGACTAGGAGAGAATGGAGAAGCTTTCTAAAAGTACAGGGAATCCCCTTTCTCTCCCTACTTCTAAATCCAATCAGAATTAGCTAAGCAGAAGGGAGGAGATGACACCCTGAATGCCTCCATGCTTAGTCTTTCTGCACTGACGTGGCCACCCTGGCCGAGGCTAAGAGAGTCAGGGTGGGTGTCCGAACAAAGGCAGGCAGCCATGTGGAGCCTGTGAAGTGACTTGGCTACTTGGGAGGACTGAAGAGTGACCAACCAAGTGGTAACAAAGTCCTTTCTTATGAGGAGCATGAATGAGAGACAAGAAGACAGTGAGTCAGCAGTTTGGAGCAGAAACCAAGGACAAGGTCAAACAGGCAAGGCAGCATGAGCAACTGCGAGGAAGCAGAGGACGTCTGAGGTGGTAAAAGCAGAATGAAGCCAAGGACCAGTGGAAGCAGAGACAGACTGCCAGTGTCCACAGCCATTGATGGGACACTGCACAGGTGATAAAAAGCACCTGCTACTCTTGCATGACATGACAACCAGGCCTCTAAGTCTCTTGGTGGCCCAAACCACATTCCAGTTCTCCATGAGGACTGCCAGAATAGTGGTGACCTGTTGAGATGGCTTCCTGTCTTTCTTCCATCTTGTGAATTCTGCAACACCCTTTGTTTGCGTGGAAGGTAGAATATTATACTGGGGGCCTTCAGGAAGGAGTCTTCCTGGTATTTCCCCCTTGTCTAGTCCCCTTTCATGGTGGTTCTGGGTTTGACCATGTGACATACTTTGGCCACAGGATTTTAGCATGCATTACACAAGTGGAGATATGATGAGTGTTTGTACATTGGGACTTATTCTCTTGTCCCCTCTAGGAAAGTTGAGCTATATCACTGATGATGAGAGATCCGTGGAAAGAAACTCTGGGAGAGAAAAGACCATTTTGGACTTTCTGACCCTAGCTAATCCCCAGCTGAAAGTGTATGAGTAAGTGACCTTTTAAGCTGTATGCAACAGAAGAAACACTCTGTCAACTCTCAGAATTACAAAAAATAAATTATTGCTGTTTCAGGTCATAGAATTTTGGGATATTTTGTTATGTAGCCCCAGATACCTGCATCAATGAATTTATATAAACTAGATTTGGCTGTTTCTTGCAACCAGAAAAATAACCAATATGCATTTTAGGAGGAGTGATGATCCAAATGCACAAGTCTCCCTGCCAGATCATATCTTGAAATACAGGAACGTTAAAAGAATATAGTCTAGTGACATAGGTTTTTCCCTCAAAACTGACCTATCTTTTTTTTTTTTTTTTTTTTAACAGACTTCCTTGTGCACATGTTGGTGCAGGCAAAGGGCACATACTTCGGTCACATTTCTAACACAATACTTAAGAATAAACAGGAGATGATTAACACTGACCATTAATTTAGTATAGACTTCTTTATGCTAAAATCATTATAGATACATATTTGTCTATAGATAGATATAGATACATATAGATACATAATTGTCTATTTTTTTGTCTTAAGTATTATATTGCACAAAAGAAAAAGTTAGCCTACCTTCTTACTTGCCACCTCCATAAATCACACTAATGTTCTGATGCAGCTCAGCCCAGCCCTGTTCTCTCACGCTCCTACCAAACAGTAGTCGGGAGAAAGTCTCCTGGGCTAGGTGGAAGAAAAAGGCCAAGCCTGGGAGACAGGCCTACTCCTTTGCCACCAGGTCTACTTCTTAAGGAGTTTCTTCAGATAATAAAAAAAAAATTAAATTAAATTAAAAAAAAAAAGAAGTTTCAATTTTTAAAAACAGAGAATAGGGCACTGTTGTAAAGGTGAAGTCTGAGAAGTAGAAATTTAATTCTGAATATCAGTTTTGAGAGTGACCAATTTGAAAACATTTGTAGAGTCACTGAAACAGCTCTGACTCTGTTTATCTTCTTATAAACTGAAATTCCTATAAATATCACTGGAAAGATAAAAGGATCAGAAATAATTTATTTAAAACTTTAGCCAAAAAATAAGGTCATGTAGGATATTAGTACTCTAAGCGTGCTCTACCTTATCTACTTGTCAAGCAAACAACACATGGCAAATGGAAGTTATTTAATAGTAGATAAGGGCATTTTGGAATGCCTGGCTGGCTAGTCACTTTAAAAAACGAATGTCACATTTCAAAGATAAACACTATTATTCTTGCTGAGCAGGATGAGTTGTTCAGAGCAGGGTTAGAATCTCAATGTGCATTTCTTTACTGATATGCTTAGGGAGTGGTAGTGCAGGAAAAGAATGAGTAACAGCGAATTAACCTATATTGCCAGAAGAAATTAACCTAGAAGTCTCAGTGCTCAACACATTGCAATTTATACCTCACTTGTGCTAATGTCCAGTGGGTGCGTGGGGACCTCTGTTTTAGGCTGACAGGCTCCCGCTTTGTGACATAGCCATCTCAACAAGTAGTTTCCCAAATCCTCATGTTCTCTGGCTCTTACCTTCTTCTAACCAGAAGAGACACACACATCTTTTGTTTACAGTACATTGAGTGTAAGTATGGATGACTCCAATCTCAAGACAGTCTGGGAAACGTTGAGGTGCATATTTAGTATCAACTACTATCTGTGCTAAATAGAACATGCTCCATTCCCAGCAAATCTGAAGTGTCTTTCTGGGAAAGAGTTTCAGAAGTGACATTCTGCAGGATGGCCATCTTCTTGCTTTATCTCAGTGATGAGTCAGGGAAAAGGAAAATTGGGTGAGCCATGGTTGATGGACTATGTGGGTGCTGGTTGGCTGCACCTAGCTCCTTAGTCTCTCTTCTAGCTGAATTTTTGAGTTATTCTTTTCTATAATTTGGCATTTCCTCAAATATAGGCCTGGGCATGGGATTGTGGAAGCAAAAGACCCAGATTTATCAAACTCAAGGTACATCACTCTTGCCATGTCAAAGAATACTATAATCTTCACAACAACATTTCAAAATAAATTTTGCTAAGGTATCCAGGCTATGCATAATCACAACAGAACCATGAAAATGAGGAATGGAAATTGACATGACACGAAGAATTGTATTTTCCACTTGCTATCAGTGCTGGGGAAGGTATATTATCATAAACCAAATAGCTAGAGATCCTTCATTCCAGCCAGAGGTTATTTCATATAAAGAACAAATATCAGTCACTTGCTGATATGCATTTTGTACTACAAAGGATTTACCAATAAAACAACAGAGTAATGCAAGAAATTTACTACTGGCACATTTAGTTTTCTTTAACAGGCCGTGTGAAAATCTGCACTTAGTAAAAATAAATAAATCAATGAGTGGCCACTTGCTTGAAAGAAAATTTGCCAGATTTATTCCAAAGAGCATCCTTCTCCTGAACATTTAGAAAGCAATTAAGTTTCCAGGAAGTTAAATATTAACTCTTCAGGAGGTTATGTTCTGTGTAAAAGCTAAGTACACAAGAGCATCAGTGTTAGAAACAATATTCTCTGTAATATGAGATTTCATCAATCCAAGAGTTTAAGAGCTTTGGAATATTCTGCTGTCTGTGCTAAAAGACTGACTTCTCAGGAACCACTTTTTAAAAGACAGGCACTTATCTTTCCACTACCAGTTATGCAAACACCATAGCAAGAGTATATTCCACTGAAATGATGTAAAAGAAAAGGCAATTCAAAGAGCAGTTGAGGAATACTTGGTCCAAGTGCCCATCCCTTGGAAGAATCAGGACAGAAAAGCCTCTGGTTTGTATTGAAGTTGGTTGATTAGAACATTAAGCACAGAACTGCTGTCTCTGTGTCTCTTTGGTTGAGTTTTCATAAAAAAAAAAAATTTATGGATAAACTGAGCATTTATTTCCTAAAGATAAATATTTGTATCCTTCTGGAAAGAGTTGGGAAATAGGAAGAAAAAGTAAGGCAGGAATACAAAGAAAAATCACTGAAAGAAGAGATGCTATTGATGTAATGAATTTTCAATTACATTGTGATTTTTTTCATTTAGATATTATGGCAATGCAACAAAAGAACTGGGCTAAAATTATTTTTAAAAAACTGGGCTAAAATATAAAAACAACATGTTAAAGGCATCACAACAATCTCAAGGGAAAGGTATGTTTGGGAGTGGGGATTGCTCAGGATTGGGCAGAATAAACTGCTGAGGGTCCCATACCTGCCTGTCAACGGCTCAGGATGCAGCGGTCAGCTGTGGATGCCCTCTGCATACATGTACCTCACTAGGATGAGGGAAGCATCTCAATGTCTTGTTTATTTCAGGAAGGTTTTCAAAATTCAGGTTTTGTTTCCTTTGAGAGTTTTAAATGAGAGTATTTTCACTTTCATGTATATCTATAAAGCAACAATTTAAAATAAATAGATATATAAATATAAGACCAGTACAGTAGAAGAAGGTGAACAGAGGAGAGAGGAGAGGAGGGAAAGAGGAGACGCTGGGCACTGAAATGGAGCCAAATAAATTCCAGGAATGTATGATTATGTTGAAATGAACCCAACATAACTATAATGTACTAATAAAAGCATTTTTAAAAAGAGTATTTTCAGCCCTTGCTGGAATATAAATCATTAATTGTTTTGGCCTCCAACTCCTCTAATGAGCCTTGAAAGAAAAAAGGTTTTATTTTTGGAAGTCTAAATGCCCCTCTAGAAACACTTCTAGATCTGACAAGCCATAGGAGCTCAGTGATGATATTTGATTTTTATCAAAGTTGGTTGTAAGAAAAATCTTCATAAATTTTCGGATTTTTTTTTTTTTTACTGTATATTTAATGAATTCAAGACATTAGTTCTGCTGGGTAGGGTGGCTCACACCTGTAGTCCCACTAACTCAAGGCTGAGGCAGGAGAAGGTTGTAGCTGGAGGATGGCAAGTCCAAGGCCAGCCTGGGCAACTCAGTGAGATTTATCTCAAAAGAAAAAGTAAAAAGCGTTGGAGGTAGAGTTCCCCTGGGTTCAATCCCCTGATACTAGAACAAAGAAAGAAAAAAGATCTAGTGCTTAGATGCAACCTTTGCAAATTGAACTTAAGCTATCAGACAGACAAGCAAGAAGTAGAAAAAAAGTCATCTTTGAAAGATGTAGTTCTGCTTGGCATTGAGAACAAGGGTTTAGATGGAAACAAACTATCCTGTATACATTTCTGAGCATTGTGTTCAATAGGGGTAGCAGATGATAGTAACCTCTACATTAGAGGCTGAATATTTTGACTAACGGAGCCTCCAAAACTGGGAAGCAAGCTCATGTACTGTACAGAGGCAGCAAGGTCCAAGAGCTACAGCATTTCTACAATGCCAGTGCTTGAAGGACAGGATTCTCGATTTCACTAGAAGTCTTGAGGCTGAAGCATTCGAACAATTCTAAGTGCACTTATAGTTCTTTGTAAGATTTGTCAAATGTATTATTAAAACCTACATTATGACCCATTAAGTTTCAGATATTGGGGAATTCCAATGTGAATTTGACATCATTTGTACCCCTGAAAATGTTCAAATCTGGGCTGGAGAGAGGGAGGTGAACTGTATGAGAAGATTGAATGTAAAACCATGTGGTGAGTGCCCCACTAGCAGAAGGATCTGAGTCCATGGAAGCATAAAACAAGATGAGTCCAATTCTGCTTAAGAGGAAAGACTTGTCATGCCTTGAAAAAAATAACAAGAATACTCTACACAGGGGAAAGGTCAACTGAGGGGATTATAGAATCCCCCAGCTACAATGTGTTCCTGACAAGTATTCAGATGGAGCCAAAGGACTAAAGAGAGGAGGAATAGGATAGCAAAGTCAAGTTGAGTGCTGTGTGAATGTATTTTATTAGATAAGTTTCACAGGACCGAGCTGGGTACAGTGAAAGAACTTTTGTTTCAAAAGGAGTATGAAGAGTACCATCTTCTCTTGCAAAGGGTGAAATGTGCAGGGAATTTTAGAGGGCCCAATGAAATCCAGCTCAATCATTTGGGAATCGATTCTGTACAGATCAATGGCTGCCTGAGGCTGGAGATGGTGCAAGTGGAGATTGATGGCCAAAAGGCAGGAGGGGACGTTTTTTAAATGTTCAACAGTAGGGATGACATAGGACTGCTGGGGCCAAGTTATAATTATTTAAACTGACAACAGTATACCCAGCCTCCTTCCATCTATCATTACCACAACCACTAAACCATAAAACTAACAGAGACCGCCAATCCCCTGTCGTGGCAATCAGGAGACTCAGTCATTGAAGCAATAAAACTCAATAAATTTTCCATCTTTGGCATAAAATGCAAGAAAATAGCTCTGTGATCTTGGTTAGGCAATTGCTTAGATATGAGAACAAAGGAAAAAATTGATAAACAGAACACCATCAAAATTAAAAATATTTGATCCTCAAATGACATGGATATGAAAATGCACAGACTTCCCATAGACTCTGAAGCATTTATAAATCATATATCTAATAAAAGATTTGTAACCACAACATAAAGAAAAACTCTTCAAATTCAAAAGTAGGAAGACAAACATCTTAATAAAACAGAAGGGCAAAGATGTGGATAAACACTTCTCCAAGGAGGATACATGAATTTCTAATAAGCACATGAAAAGACACTCAATATCATTTATCACTAAGGAAACACAAAGTAAAAGCACAAGGTGGTACTGAAACATAGGCACCTGAATGTTTATGTTTGAAAAGACTGATAATATCCAGTGTTGAAAAGGGTATGGAGAAACTGGAATCTTCAGATACTGTTATGGGAACATAAAAACAGCTACTTTAGAAAACAGTTTGACTATTTGTTGGAAGTTAAATACTGACTTATCAAATAACCTGGAGTTCCATTCCTAGGTATCATCTAAGAGCCATGAAAACATATATCCACACAAAGACTTGTATCAAAAATTGGAGAAAATCCAAATATGAATCAACTGGTAAAATGATCAACAAAATGTGGCCTATCCAGATAATGGAATACTACCCAGCAGTAAGGAAGAATGAACTACGGATAAATCCAACACCCTGAAATGTGAATGCAAATCCCAAACCATGCTAAGCCAAAGGAGGCATGATTCTACTGATGTAAGCTTCTAGAAAGACAAACCAACATGACCAGTGGTTGCCTGGGGCTGGAAGGGAAGGGGGGTTTTTCAATTGATGGCAGTGTTCATTTTTTTGGTACCAGGGATTGAACTCAGGGGCACTTAACCACTGAACCATATCCCCAGTTCTTTTTCACATTTATTTAGAGACAGGGTCTTGCTGAGTTGCTTGGAGCCTCACCAAATTGCTGAGGCTGGCTTTGAACTCACAATCCTCCTGCCTCAGCCTCCCGAGCTGCTGGGATTACAGGTATGTGCCTCCGTGTCTGGCTGATGGTGGTGTCCTATAACCACGAAGGGGTGAAGTCTGCCTAACACTCACAAAACTACATTTAACATGGCTAAATTTTATGGTAAGTAAACCTCAATAAAGTTATAAAAATTGAATTTATTAAGTGTTCCAAATCAAGACACTCTTGAGAGGACACAGCCCTGGTTATATATTCTTGGGTAAATGCTTTCACATATAACATTCATGCTAGTCCCAGTATAAGTTAAACGAGTCTGTTTTCTAAATGCAGGAAACTAAACAACACTGAAAGAAATGGCAGACAATATATTAGTTTATGAGTCTAACTGAATTATTGAAAGATTTTAAGAGGAGAAATGTACACAGGAGCCTATTCTAATGAAAATAAATAAAGCCAACAAAAGAAGCTATCTTTGTCATTTTCACAAAAAAATTCTAACACCATCTGCAAATCAGTTTCCTTAATAAGAGTTCATGGCAATTTTCAGTTTTTCTCAAAATGGTTTTTGTGATTATATTAAGCTTCACTTCTACATAACTTGCTTTCAAATCAAAATTACTTTTAGCCTCACATTCCCTTCCAGCTCACTGGAGGCACGTGAGATGTAAACCTAAGTCAGGCAGAGAGATTCTGCTCCATCACAGTTGCAGACGAGTGTGTTTGTCCCCTTCTTTACACGCCACACGGCCTCCTCCTCGTCTCCACGTTGCCTGGCATGCTGGGGATTGCAAACACTTTGAAAAGTCAATGCTACTTATTTTTGTCTCACTAAGAAAAATAAGCCACCAGAAGTAGAGACTGGAAAAAAAACAACATCTGACTGAGACAGTTTCTGTGAAAACTGTTTCTTTATACAGAGCAAGAGCCTGGGTTTCTGCCTGTTGGGGAAAGAGTTGGTTGTGTGTTGTGATAGGCTTTTTGCCAATTTCCTTCTCCAATTAGCACCCTTAGCCCTGGGCAGTCAGTCCTCTTGTCCTGAGGCCCAGTAGGATGGCAACAATCCCCTCTGACCACAAAACCTTGCCTGCAGTGCTTTCTCTTGACTCTTCCCACTATCCCCGCTGGCCAGCCTATTTCCCACTCTTCAGGAACTGTCTTATCTTTGCTTCCTTCTCCTTTCTAGCCCTAGGTCCCATTGGGCCACTCCTCCCTTTCTGACCCTTTCCTCTCAACTCCTCTCTCCCCTTGTGTGTACATCAATACATTCTTGCATAGACTATCCCAACTAAGAACAGGCTTGCCTATGGACAGAAAGCCCAACTCCTCAGGTGGCAGCCACAAGTCGGGCAAAGTGATGGAGTGAAAAGAGAATGGGCTGCAGAGTCAGATCCTCTTTTAAACCCTGGCTTCATCACTTAGAAGCTGTGTTGCATTGATTATGTTCAATAAACTCTGTACGTTAGTCTCCTCCCTTGTAAAATAGGCCATGAAGAGGATGAGAGATGCAGTGCACATAGCAATGTGCCAGAAGCACAGTGGACCCTCGTGAACGGTGATTATTATAATCACACAGCCCATCCGGAGATCCTCTGCCTCCCTTTCTAGCCTCTTTCTTGTTACTCACTTTTTCACGAACACTGGAATCTCCATGCCCTTCATAGTCATTCCCTTGCCCTGGAACACTTCTCTCCCTTATACCTGACTCCCACCCTCCTGTTAAAAAACCTTTCAGTTTGCTGAAGGCTGGAGGCCCAGAGCCACAAGGAAGGAGTTCTGATATCCATATTTTTAGGGGCTGGTCCTACAGTGTCTTGATTTGCTTCCTACTCCATTTCTTACCCCATTTTCAACTCTTCTTAATTCAGTTCCTGACCTCCTGGATCCTGGCCTCTTGCCTCTTTTCTGATGTGTGTTTTCCCAGCTTGGTTGCTATGTCCTGCCCTTGTGGTTCTATCCTGGCTTCTCTTCTGAGTCTCTTTTTATTCTTCTGTGAGGTTTTACTTGTTTCTGGCTACTCTGTGTCCACAGTGCCCCAACTGGCATAGTATGTACCTAATAAATAATAAACATTTATTGAAGAAGGTATGGGCTGCGATTTTATCAGGGATTGCAATTTCAAGGAGGAATGAGGTATATGGGGAAAAGAAGCTGAGAAAATAAGAGAACCAAAATGCAGAAGCATACAACTGTTAAGCATGTGTTTCACATGGACTGTAAGATTCATTAATGTGGACATTTAAGAGGTAAGAAATTGAAGAAATGAACAAGGGTATTTTTTCCACTATTCTTCAAAATGTACTTTTTATACATCAGTATAAGTCCTGCCTTCAGAAAAGCATTAATGATGGACAATTTCACAGAAATTTTTATTTCATTTCTTTGTTAGCCCTGTGCTTGTACTCCCAGCAAGCAACTTGAGCAACTATTTTAAAAGCTGAAGAAATGTGATATTGTTTGCTTGTTTTTTTAAAGATAAAATGACTGATTGTAAAAGTTAGATTTATTTATTTTTTTAAATTTGGGTCCAAGATAACATTTTTAACTAGCTTATGAACAATCATTGTAAGTTGGATAATATAGAAAATACTTTTTCCACAGGATAATTAATTTAGGTTGTCAAGTTGATGATGCCTGCCCATTAATCATTTATGCATTATTAATAAAATTACAAGAATAAAATAAAAAAAGAACTGTTAAGCATGACTGATTGCTCAATCCATAGACCATGCTCCTGAGAAGATGTAAAAACTGTGGCTCAAAACCAGCCCTAAAATGGAGTGAGGAAAGGCAGAGGAATTTATTTTAGGTTCACTTGATCAAATGTTCACTCCTTTGCACCTGTGGGTTGTGCATCCCAAGGCAAGGGTTCTAGAGGGCTCTGTGTCACATAGGAGCTATCCTTGGGTGGGAGAGGCAAGGTGTACTGGCATGATGTTGGTTGGAGCCCTCCTGGTACTGGAGCAAGATATTGGGAAACCAAGGCTCTAAGGTGGTACACAAAAGGTGTCTGTCTCAAGGTGTACAAATGAATCTTGCAAATTATCCAGTCATCGTGGGCAGGACTTTTGGAGACCAGCAAAGAGGACATTTGGTTTACAATGTGGAATATTCTTGCACTCAGTTCCTGGCAAGGTTCTAGGTACAGGGTAAGTATCAATAAAAATCAACTGGTTCATAGCATTGAGGCATCTTGAGCTGTCTAGTAGGGTGCTAGGTTTCCAACTGGGACTGTACTGAAGAGGAATTGAGGGTTGGGATGATAGGGAGGACTCTATAGAAGGGCTATAAACAAACTTTGTCCACTATATAATTGTGTCTAAGACCCAGAAAACTTTGAAACATTCCCCAAGTCCTCTCCTTTTTTTAAGTCTTAAGACTAATAAAGTCACCCTGGTATACATTTTCACATTTTCACCTTTAATAATTCTTCCCAAATCATCATAAAACCACATTAAGGCCCAGGTACTTGTTGTGGTACTGAGGACAGAAACACTTCATTTTCCACTGGATTTTCCTTAAATCCAAACACTGCTTTATTTGTTTTTAGCATTTATTATAACTGCCTAAGCTTAGGTCTATTGTAGACACTGGGTACAGTTCCATTTTCTTCCATATCTTTTCCACAGCTGACAGATACCTTTTGGAGAACAAAAATTGCAAATTCTGTGATTTGCTGATCCATTAACATTTTATTCAGCAACAGATTTTTAGCAAGTGTTGGTTTCATATCCATGTATTATAGACTTGAAAGACTGAAGACACTCTAAGAAATTATTTATTTTGTTTCTTTTCTAGGCAGAAAGATGAAAAAGCCACCTCCATAAGAATTGGAATACTGGACCCCTCTTGCACACCACTTCAAAGTCCCCTCAGTTGTTCCTTTTATTTTAGCCATAGCTATAGGGATCTGTTTCTCTGCAAGTTTGAGCTGTTTTGCACAGATGTGCCTGGACAGTGGCCTCACCTTGTCCCTCTTAAGGAATCCCTTGCTTCCTGTTCTGTGCATCTCTGATCTTCATTTTAACAGTCCTGGAATCCACTCTGCACTTGAACACACACAATCCAGCAGTGAAGGGGAGTTAAGGCTTTGGGGCCACTCTTAACCAATAGGGATCTGCAGTCAGTGTATACTCACATCCCTGTTTCATCCCCTGGCAGAAAAGTCTGAGAAGCTTTATAAACCTCCTGACAGGTCCCAGGGAAAAAATAGTCAAGGTAATATGCATCCTTGTGTTGACTCTCTCCTTTGCTCTGCTTCATTGCCCCTGTCCTGCATTTCTGCTCCCTGAGATCACATTTCCAAGCAAATTACCACTGCATGAGTCTTGCTGTCTTGTTCAGCACTTGGGGGACTCCAGGCTAAGACAAATGGATAGCAGTCTTGAGTCCAGCAAAATCTTATACTTGTATTTGTGTCCCAAGAGTACAGTTCCCATACCTGGCCCCTAGTATACTACTGCCAGTCCTACCCAAGGACTCCACAACTGCAATGATTTGCAATGATTTGAACCCTGCAGTTTCAAAGTCCATCATCTTTCTATAGCATATGAAGACTAGACAAATCCTTACTACTACAAGTTCTGAGCATTCTTTTTCTTCTATATTTATTTACTGAAATTCTGTAGAATAAGCTTTATTCAAGGGAGGGATGTCTAAATGTGCAGTTTCACTCTTTTCCTGAGTCATTTCTTCTTGAGACTCTGAGTTTGGTTTTCTTCCATTGCTTCAGGGAACACGAGATGCTGAGCTTCTCTTGGTGGCTCATCTGACTCTCAGTGTGACAAGGGTCACACTGCCTTGTTGGTTAGAATTCTTTCACTTTTCCTTCCTCCTGTGCGTCACATACTTCCACCATGAAGCCTCTTGGTTTAGCTCTTTATATTTCTTTGCTTCACTGGAAACATAACTACAGACTCCCTTGATTGCAAGTTCCTTCATGCTATGCAGAAGCAACATAAACCACAGCTTGCAGAAGCATTTCTCAGACATCTTCAATGTCTCCTCAAGCGTACATGCCAGATTAACCTGGGAAACTCTTTGGGAGGAAGGTGCACAACCTTATATAGCCCATGGAGACCACTGAAATGACCTCATCTTCCATGTGCTTGGATAGAGTGACATCTCCTTACTTTGGCCCCTCAGGATGCCCTGAGGCAGAAACACCCCAATTTCATCTCAGGCTTTAGACTCAAGAGGAATAACTAAATCATATTATTTTTAATCTATTTGCTTCAATTTACCCTGTTCATTAAATCCTATTGATTATTTTCCTTGTGGGTTTTTTCTTCCTTGCTTCCTTCCTTCCTTCTTCCTTCCTTCCTTCATTTCTTTCTCAATTTCTCAATTTCTTTCTTTCTTTTTTGTGGAAATGAGAAATAATATCCTTTTTCTCTAAGTGTGAGAACTAGAATAACACTAACCCCAAAGGTTAGAAAGAAACCCTTTGTGTATGAGTGACACAAATAGTCTGCCTCTTCACTAACAGGTGCAAAGTGACAGAAGAGCCCATTGCAGTAGGTCGCCTTAATGCTGAGCGTCCTCATCAGGCGATGTTGAAACAGGGCCTGTCCACTTCCTGCCAACACCATCTGGCAGGTGCTGGCATTTCTCAGTCATAAACCAGGCTGCATAATTGCCTTGAATCATGGGGGTGCTTCTATGTAGCCCTTACCCCTGCCATGAGCACAACTGCCACACAGAAGCCACTTAGGAAACTAGAAGTCATTCATCTGACCCACTCCACAGAGTTTGGCTCACAGGCTTAGGGATGACTTAATCAGAAAAGCTCATCTTCATGTTGGGTGGGTGCCACCAGGAAGGAACACATGTCAGACAGCTGAAAGTGACCTGGACCAGGCCTCATGCCAACAACCCCACACCTGAAGAGTTCCTGAACTTCATTTACCTTAGAATACACTCAGACTGTCCTGTATTCAGCAGGATAGACTATTATTTTTTAAATACCACAATACCACTAATGTTTAATGATATGTCTATGAAAATACCATTTGACTTACAGACTTCTTGGATACTTCCTGTATAGAATTTTCTTTTCATTTATCTAGGAAGATATTTAATACTACATGAGTTCATTCCTAAAAATAGATTCTTTATAAGCTGAGTTCTTAATCAAAAAGATAATGCACATCTGGGGACTCACAGAAAAATCACAAGGACCACAAAGTCATTGGGTCTCACCTACAACCAAGATTATTATTCTACCTTTACTTGAAATGATTACTCCAAAAATAGTTATGCATCATATGTAACAAACTGAAATTTCAGAAACATAATCATGTTCCACACTTACTGATTCAATGTTTAATTATAATACCATCATTTATATAGTACCTGTCTTTATTAGACTTCTGATGGTAACTCACTTCTTCTTATGGTTTTCTTGGTAATTAGGACTAAAAACAAAGATACTTTCTCTGTTTCTTTGAAAACACATAATAACTGTTCCTGAGTTGTCTTACTAACCAGATATCAGAGTCTACTTCCAGTCTTACTAACTGAGCCAAGTTTCTAGGTTTTTAATTCAATGGGTTTGGAGAGGAATAAAAATTGATCATCTCTTTCAGGGCAATATACAATAAAACAGTAATCTCAACACCTCCTTTCCCCTTTAACTGCAAATGAACAATGAGGATCTTCTACCAGACAGGTAAGAAATCTGACCTTACATCTATTCAAGAGTTTCTAAACATCTGGGACTGAACCTCCATCAGATGTTCCCAGGGGGAATGGTGGCACCTGTGTAACCGCCAACAGTTTGTGACTCTCATTCCACTTTTGGAAAGATAGTCAGAGCTGAAAGTATAGCAGCCAAGGCTCACACAGGGCTTTAGGAGACAGAGTTGCATTTAGGAAGTGAACTGTGTCGTAAAACCCATGGCATATTTCCAACTGACATTTCCTTTATCATTTGTGAAACCTGGTGCATTCTCATTTGATCCAGTTTAACAAATGGGAAGAGTCCTCCATAGGTTTTTCCATCTTTTTCTAGTAATCAGTTTCACACCTGACCTCTAATTTATACTTTCTAAATTGCACACAAAATTTGGCTTCCTTTTGGAGACATTTGAAATTCTCACATCTTTAAAACTGTTTCCTCTTTATAATAGTCAATACTTATTGAGCACTTACCACCCTATTTGACCTTCATAGCAGGTCTCTGAGCTAAGTGTTATAGGTCACAGATAATGGCTTGTTAATATAAAGTTTCACAGGTAATTAGCAGAATTCGCAAAAATGACACACAGCATCTTCAAGAATTACCTGGTATGTTTGTACCCTGTTCAGAACAGTTCTCTTTAAACTCAGTCTTTCTTACTTGCAATAACTTTCATAATAAAATACACCATTTGATGTTTACCCAGTGATCACATGCCTGTTAGAGAGGAAAATTGGTGACTGAGAAAAACAGTGGTTGCAAAAGATATTCAACATTTTGGATTGGATAGCTCTGAATTGTTCAAATCATTTGAAATATTCCATTCCCATACATCTTATCTGGTTTTCAATATTTTTAATGGAATTTTCCATTTTTAAAGTTTTAACACATTGTGTATGTATTTTCAGATATATAGAAGTGCCATTCTACAGTGTTCTTGGTAAGGTTTCCCTACATCATTGTTCTCAGTGAGGCTGTATGATGCTTAACCTGGTGAGGTAAGAGGTAACAGAAGCCATGTGCTAGCTCCCCTGTGCAGGCTGGGAGGGTCTCAACTCAAACATTTTAGGTGGAGGGCAAATATTTTCATTTGGTGTAACAAGACTGCTTCCTGAAGTATCTGTACCAGTAAGGCAGAAAAAATGCTTCATTATATCCCTCATCACAATGTAGACTTTGGAATACTGAGATGGTGAGCTGATCTTACCCTTATGAATTATGAACACCTGCTTTGTCTCAAGGATTAAGCAGTCATTGTACACAGGGTTTGTTCATGTTCTCTAAGTAATTTAGGTATATTGTATTTTAGGGAAAATCTGAGTCCAAAGACACAAAGTTCAAATCAGATCCAGTATCCTCCCTGTCCCTACATGCACAAAATCTTAATGGAAAGACAAACTTATAAACCCTTTGAGAAATACAAATTGTTTCTCTGTGATTCACCCCACCTTCTATGTTTAGAATTGGGTCTCCTGCCATCTGAAACATTGTTCTATGCAGTTGCTACATTTCAGACATGTTATCTTCAAGCTTATCATTTTCAACGTGGGATCAAGTACAGAGAAAAAAGAAAGAGGCATCATTTTTATCTTTTAAAGGACATTCTTATCAATAAGTTTTAAGGGTCTAAGATTTTATCTCACTTAGAAGCTAACAGATTAGTTTGCTATAATTTAAAGACGCCAACAGAGGACACAAGATTCCTGGGTCAAAGACAAAGAATTTCTTACACAAAGTAGTAGCAGTACCAGGGTAACATGTTTTCTTGCACTGGTTCCTAAGACTGTAGTTCCCACAGGGTGACTTAAAGAGGGTCAGGTGATGCCTGCGCATACAGCATATTACATTATATGAGAGGAACTCTGAGCTTAGGGAACCAGAATTTTTTTGGGGGGCGGGGTAGTAAGCATGTCTGCTCTTTGCTTTAGAAGGAAGTACTTTCTCTGCCTCCTGAGGTTATTCAGTATACAACCATCAGAAAGAGTATCAAACTCTCAAAAACAGTGTCTGGAACAAAGGGCAACCAGTAACTGATTGTAAGATGTGCCCCAGAACCATGGAGAAGTTTGCCCAACAATCCCTTGATTTTGCAGCTGCCTGCTGTATGGTCAGGCACTATAGCAATATTCTTTGTCCAGGCAACCATGGGCTTTAGTTCAGGGCTCTTGTCTTTTGGCCCTGAGAATCCCATGGTTCTCAAAGAGAATGTGAAAGTAAATAATGATTTTTTATTACATATGTTCAGTGTAAAGTTATTCCACTTTCAAAAGTAACTTAGAGTTTTACTACAAATTCTCCAAATGTAACCAATGACCATAAAAAGCATGTATTGAAAGGGAAATGTTCTCATTTTATGCTTTTATTTAATTGTAACACTGCATTTAATTTTGGTATATTTGGGATTCTTCATAAGAGACAAAAAATACTTATATTTATGCATACTCTCTGATGAAATATACAAAGATCTCATCAAAGGAGAATATTAATTACAATCAAGTGGTCTTTCTATAAATTGTTGATTCAGAAATAGGAGAAACCCTGCATTATTTCTGAAATAAAGCTCACTTCTTCCATTGTATAACATTATTTTCCCTAGAGCAGTTATTATATTCATACATAGAATCTACTTTTGCAAAAATATTATCTGGTTAACTAGAAATCTATACAGATAATTAAATTCGTGTTATCTCATACAGTTTCCCACAGTCTTAAGGAATAAATTAATCCACATCAGGGTTTTAAAAGTTGCAACTTGTATTTAGCCATTTTCAACTATTATTTTGAATAAGTAAAATTCATTTACATGTTATTTCTTCAATGAAGAATTTCTTCTGTTTACTCTTTGTAATTTTACTCTGTGTACTTTGTATAAATGCCATACACTTGCCAGAAGAGATAAGAGGATGATATTCTTGTCAAAAGTGTTTTTGTTTGAGCATGCTAAGCACATACTCAGTGGCAGAGTGCATGCTTAGCATGCTTGAAGTCCTAGTTTCAAATTCTGCACCCCCACAAAAAAGTGCTTTCATGGGAATAAAAAATAAATGTATTAGATTTTGTAAAATCAGAATTTAAAATCACACCAGAATTAAATGTTAACAAAAAGCTATGATTTTCCTCAGATGAGAAAAGAAGCAGTGAATTTTGCAAGTGGTGATCCTGATAATGGACTGGTTTGCTTAACTGTGCCCTGTCCTCTGGAAGATACATGACACTCATTAGTAAACGAAGGTAAGAATCTAAAGTAGCGCTTTTCTCAATAGCACATTAACTAACACTGCAAGATGCAAGTGCAGAGTTGGCTGGCACAGGTTCTGTGTGAGAAAAACACAAACTCATGAAGTATTCCATGTTTCTGAAAGTGAAAGATGCATTTGCCTGTTGATAACAGTGATTCCCAATTCCTCAACATCTTTCTGGATATATCACAGTGAAAAAAACAATAGTAAGAGGAAAGGAGCACATGCAATGAGCAAGCCTGTGGTTTGTATTTTTATTTTTTTGGTACTGGGGATTGAACTCCGGGGTGCTTAACCACTGAGCAACATCCTCAGATCTTTTTATCTTTTTATTTTGAGGTAGGGTCTCACTAAGTTGCTTAGGTCCTTCCTAAGTTGCTGAGGATGGCTTTGAACTTGTGATCCTCCTGCCTCAGCCTCCCAAGTTGCTGATATTTCAGGCTTGTGCCACCACACCCAGCTCACTTTTAAAATATATGACCACATCAATTATAAGATTATCTTGAAGTATATGGATAAATTTGGTAAAAATTTCAGGTAAATATGCAGATAGAAGCCTGGTAAATTCAGATTTTAAGATGCAGCTCATGGCGAATCATTCAATTCTGGAAACAACCTAGAGGCATCTTCCTTTGCTACACTTTTTAAACACAAGTATGACACTTTGTGCCAGGTGCTGCCCTACTGCTTCACAAATGTTAACTAATTTTAATCCTCATAACAACCTTATAAAATATTATTATTATTCAGTCCACAGAAGGGGAAAGTAAGACACAGCATTAGCAGCTTGTTCAAGGTCATATAGCTAATAAATAGCAAACCCAGGACTTCAACCTAGGAAGTTTGGCTTTGGGCAGAGCTTGGGACTAGGGTGAAGTGAGGGATGTATTTACCTCAAACCAAAAGTTACAGATGCACCCAAAACTCAGAGACTGAGGCCATATTTTAATGCAGTATTTGAAAGTGTAAAACATCCATTTGAACAAAATATGAAAAATGTAAATATAGACAAGATTAGTATTACTAATTGTTTTTCTTTTTTCTCAGGTTCAATATGGCTTAGCATGCAATGGCTGTAAGTTCAAGTTTTTAGCTACTATGATATACAACCTCTTTAAACATCTCTCCTCTCTCCACAGCTCTGAGTGCAACTTGCAGTTGTACAAATATAGTGAATTTGTTTCTTTCTTTCCTCTAGAAGATGGTAAAGTTTAGGTTTGCCTATCTCAGGTCTCCTTTTATCTGAGACAAGCAGAAAGAAGAATGTGGCTAGGACAGAAGTGGTAGGTGATGGGGAGGTATTCCAGGTGTCACAGAGGGAAGGGGCAAGTTTCTTACAGGTTGTAGTTTCAAATATGACAAGATATATATCTGACAGAAAGGACATTTTGAAAAGATAATGAAAATAAAGTTAGACAAAATTGTAATGAGTTTTATGCTTGAATAATAAATTTCATCAATCAGACAAGAAAATCATCAAAGACCTACAAGCCCAAATCATTAAAAAAAAAATAGGGTTCAAAGTGAATTAGAATTTTTATTAAAACTGAAACTATAACCCAGACATTATTCATCCTGTAGCTACGAGATCCTGACTTTGCACTTGTAGGAGTAAGAAGGAGTAAACAAAATTTTGTGGTTATATAAAAGGTTTTGGTTGGGCTGGGGATATAGCTCAATGGTAGAGCACTTGCCTAGCATGTGCAAGGACATGGATTCAATCCCTAGTACCAAAAAGAAAGTTTTTGAATGTACTAGAAATCTCAGCATGATTTCATTAAATAGTAACCATACTGTATTTACATCATTGTCTGATTTGCATCTGAAAAATTTGGTTCTTTACCTTGTGTTCATTAGAGTTCAAAGTGTTTCAGCAGATAAAACTTCCCTTACCTTCACAACCTATTATGAGAAATTTCAGTTTTCACTGATCTGTCTTTATTGTTGCTATTTGGTAAGGAGTTATTTGGTTGGTTGCATGAGAGTTGGTCAGATAGGAAAAGGCAGCAAGAAAAGCAATAGTGTGAGATTAAAAAATAATTCATAGAAAAACCAATCATTTTTCTTTGGGGCCTGTCCTCGCTTCTAAGTTTGAACTGACTTGCTATAAGAAACTCTCTGGTAATGCCCTGCATGGTCCTTTAGTCAGAGGGACATCTTCAAGCCTCCCTTCATATGGAGGCAAGCAACTTAACAGTTCATAGTCAAATCTGAAATTTAAAAATACTATCTATGCTGAATTTGTGCTATTGATAATTTAAATAACTGATTTGGTAAATTAATAAAATTGTTTTAAAGATAGTGTGAGCATCACCAAACATACAGGCAATAACTATACTAATTTAAGATTAGGAAGCGGGCTGGGGAGATAGCTCAGTTGGTAGAGTGCTTGCCTTACAAGCAGAAGGCCCTGGGTTCAATCCCCAGCACCGCAAAAAAAAAAAAAAAAAAAAAAAAAAAAAAAAAATTAGGAAGCTTGGGCTATGATGGTTGTGGCACACCACCATATAAAAATAAGTAAAATTAAGTTATTGTGTCCATCTATAACTAAAAATATTTTTTAAAAAAGCTTAGGAAGCTATCTATACCCATGATCAGAGCAGCATCATTCACTATAGTTACAACTCAAGTGTCTGTGGAGGATGACTGGACAACAAAACGTGGTATAGACATACAGTGAAAAAATGTTCAACCATATAAAGGAAGGAAACTCTGGCACATGTTACAATATGGATAAATCTTCAAGATACTGCATTAAGTGAAATAAGCCAGTCACAAAAGGACAAATATGATTCCCCTTATACAAGGTACACATAGTAGTCAAAGTCTTAGAGACAGAAAGTAGAATGGTGGTTGCCAAGGGCTGGGGCAGGGAAGAATGAGAAATTAAGTGTTTAATAGGTATGAGTTTCAGCTGGGGAAAATGAAAAAGTCCTGGTGAGAGGGATAGTCATGGTCACACAACACTGTGAATGTATTTAATGCTATAGAACTGTTCATTTAAAAATGATCAAAATGGTAAATTTTGTGTTGTGTATATTTTATCATAATAACAAAATCAAGAAGTTGCCAGAGAAGTGAATTTTTAAAAATGACTCTCCAAATGTTACATAATATGCCTTCCTAAAAAATATTTTAAAATCTATAGACTTTCATTAAACAGGTGGATATGCTAGAAAAGAGAATCCTAAAAGAAAATATTTTCTGCCAGGACACAATGGATAGCATTCATCCAAAATACACTCCTGCACCATGACTTCCTTTTCTCTTCCATTTAAGAAGGTAGATTAGAAACTATAAGAGTGAGGGAGATGTTGCCATAAGGTAACTGGAAATTTTCACCCAATTATTTTTTAATTAAAAAAAATTTAAAATTCTGTCATTTTATTACTTGTAAAACTTCTTGTGAGATACCTCACTCTGATCTTGGTATACCTGTGTCCTGAGAGTTTAGGGGCAAAGGTCACATGGAGCACAAACTCATGAGCAAAATTTAGCAAAAACATAAATCTCTCCAGGCTGTTCAGACATACCAGCTGACCTACTGAAGTGATTGATTTTATCCCCTCAAGTAAGAATTATGGTGAAAAAGAGAAAAAGTTAAAAATGTCTTGGTGCTAATTTTAACTCTATGAAATGGAAATCTCATTTCCTGTTCTAAATCTATAATTTTGATCTTATCAATCATCTTAGAGGACAGTAACATATCTGGATCTAAAATTACTCAAGAAGGCATTTATGTCTGCCTGTGAATATTTTTTTTTAAAAGTAAATTTCACCATCACTTTTGAAAGTAACTTTTATAAAATTCCACAGGGATCAGAAGTATATATTGGGTAGAATTTCTTTATTCACATTACAATTTGTGTAAGAGATGAGATCCACCTTATCTGCCATTAATTAAAAAAAAAATACAACAACAGCTACCATTGGTGGAATAACTTCTATTTGCCAAACACACTCTGAAAGTAGGGGTTACAGGCTCACAATCACTTATCCAAACATCCTGAGAAATAAAAGATGTGGTGACAAACTTGATATATATACAGCTTTTATTTAGCCTACTAAGTGTAAATATCTCCACATTTTACTGATGAGTTGATAATATATTTGATGAGATGATGCTGTTCTAGACTCTGCTGGGAATGATATGCAAGATTTATATATACACTGGGTTACCTTTCTAAAATAAAACTCTAAAAATTCTGAACTCTAAAATTCATCTGACCCCACAATTCCAGGAAAGGAATTATGAACTTGCGCTCCCACTTTATAGATGAAGAAACAGATTCAGAGTCTGACAAGGCCATATAGCCAGCATGGAACTGGAAAGAGGGCTATCTACTTAGAACACCTGGACTCTTCCCATAATACCAAATAATAGAGAAATACACATCTGGATGAGGATTGTGGGGCAAGATATTTGATATCTGGTGTTAATCTGAGCGGACTTCCTGGTATACATGCATCATGACTGAAGTAGTTGGAACACTGATTACTTGAGTGTGTCATTTCCTTGAGAAAAATAACAGTTTTTATCAGTTTTATTTTCTTTGATTTTACTTCCTGTATTGATGAAACAATTTGAAAGGTTTATATACTCACAAATTAAATAGAAACTTGGTTTATGCTTCACAATTGCTATAGAGTTTTCCATATACCTTTAAACACTTATATTCTCAAAATACAAAATATATATGAATACAGACACAGACATATAAAGATATTACATTTCTTATGTTTGAGAATATAGAGGTGGAAGGACTTATGCATCACCATGCTTGTGTTTCCAAAAGGATCTGAGTGATATTCGCAGCTTAAGAGCAGGATAACTGAACAGACAGGGTTTAAAGTGGAGTAGCTTGTTTTTCACAGCAAAGGAAACAATTAAGATTGTGAAGAGAGAGCCTACAGAATGTGAGTCAGTCTTTGTCACCTGCACCTCAGATAAAGCATTAATCTCTAGGATATAAAAAGAACTCAAAAAATTTAATACCAAAAATCAAAATAACCCAATTAATAAATGAGCAAAGGAACTGAAAAGACACTTCACAGAAGAAGAAATATGATCGGTCAACAAATACATAAAAAAATGTTCAACATCTCTAGCAGTTATAGAAATGCAAACTAAAACTACACAGATTTCATCTCACTCTAGTCAGAAAGGCAATTTTTCAAGATTACAACCAAGTAACAATAAATGTTGGTGAGAATATGTGGAAGAAGGTACACTCATACACTGCTAGTAGGACTGAAAAATGGTGCAACCACTGTGGAAAGCTGTATGGAGATTCCTCCGAAAACTTGGAATGGAACCACTGTTTGATCCAGTTATCCCACTCTTTGGCATATACCCAAAGGACTTAAAATCAGCATACTACAGTGACGCAGACACATCAATGTTTATAGCAGCTCAATTCACAATAGCTAAACTATGGAACCAGCGTAGGTGCCCTTCAACAGGTGTATGGATAAAGAAAATTTGGAACATTTACACACAATGGACTACTACTCAATCATAAAGAGAAATGAAATTATGGCATTTGTTGGTAAATGGATGGAACTGGAGACTATCAAACTAAGCAAAATAAGCCAGTCCAAAATACCAAAGGCAGACCATTATCCCTGATATACAGATGCTAACTCTTAATGCAGGGGTCAGACATTACTTTCCTATGTGCATATATGATTACACAACCAATGTAATTCTACATCATGTACAAACAGAAGAATCAGAAGTCATACTCCATAAACATATAATATGTCAAAATAAATTCTATGGCCATGTATAACTAATAAGTACAACAACAACAACATCAAAAGAAAAGGTGGAGCGGCCTGAGTAGTAATGTTGCATGGGACCCAGTGTCATTTCAGCTGCACATTCAGCTTCAGCAGCCATGGTGCCAATATTTACTATCAAGGACAAATGCCTTATGTCTCTACAGGTAATTCTTGTATCCAAACAACCTAATACTGAACCTAATAAAATAAAGACGATAATAAAAAGCCTCCCGTGGAACACTTTGGGCTAGGTGCTGACCTCTTCTCAACATCAGTAGATTCAAAGCTACCTGTCCTTGGGTAGCTCAAAATAAAATTATTCTTCCCATTGGGCTAATGAACCTCAAAGCTTCGACGCTTTTGGCCCTTTTCACCAGAATGAAGGGCGACCTATAATAATAGGGAAAGGTGAGAGTTTCATATGTGAGGAAGAAATGAGGCATTTAGGATATGGTGTAAAAGCTCCTTTCTCTTTGTCTTTCTCTCCCTCCCTTCTGCCCCTTTCTCCTTTCTTGTTTTTTTGCCAAGGATAGTTAGTGGGATGCTCAAGAGCTACCACCCTGAGCACATCCAGCAAGCTGTCAGCCATCCTGTTCAGTTGTGCTACAATTACCTTTAAAAAGAACTAGTGGAATCCCAGAGCGCCAGTTGAAATGGAGGCCTCACCGTGAACAATGACAAGTGCACACAGCCCTAACTACCTCAACCTAATTTTCTTCATGGAACTGTTTCAAAGATCATGATGAAGTTAACTCTGAGCTCTCACATTTAGTCTCTCTGGTGCTATTAGAAATAGTTTGACCTTTGTCATCGTAACTGGATTGAGGGGAATAACAATGTCATTGTATTTTACATAATGAAATACAGGATCTGCTGAGACAACCAGCAGCTGTTATAAAGAAGACACAAATGCCATCTTAATATGATTTCTTAAATATTTAATAAGCTGGGTCTGTATGCTTCTAACACTAGGTCAAAAAGATAACCAAATAATGAATTATCTTCTGCATGAAGATAGGGAAGGTAGGGAGGCAATGGGCCTGTTACACTAAAAGCTCTTAAAATGGAGGCATTAAATATGCTCAAAAATTAAATCATGCCCCTCTAAAATCCCAATAGTCTTTACATATGGGTTCCTGGGTAAAGGAAATAATTTGTTGCCTGCTTACTAGGATGATACATTAAGTATGATAATTATTTCATGGAATAACTTAATTTCAGAAAATTGCTTTAAATGATTGTATTCACTTCCATTTCACAATATTAAAAATTACAAAACCAGATATCTACTTTTTCCTCAACCTGATAAAATGAACAAAATTAAATATATAGTTGAGCAATTTCCTCATGTCTTCATTTATATACTTGTTTGCATATATATACTATTAACTTTATGATGATAATCCAGCTACACATTTTATAAATTCCTTTGTTTTTATTGTTTTGAAATCCTGTATTGAGGGCAATAAAGCAAACAAATAATAACACTCAAGGAGCTTTGAGAAACTGGGGAAGACAGGATAGAAGACTGCACCAGAAATTACTAGTAATAGAGAATAAAGGAACAAACAGCACAGGGATGGCACAAGGTGCCCTCGGAGCTCAGGGGAAGGCACATCATTTTGGAATTACAAATCAGAAAGGTTTCATGGGAGAGCAAATGGCAAGGATTTGAAAGGGTGCTGAAGGTGTCCAGCTGGCTGCCCAGGGCTAAGGGAAGGGTTATAATTTGTCTACCAGGAAATGCAGGTTGAAGAGCATGTTGGGAGGTCGGGGTGAGGAGTATCCAAAGAACTCCGGAGACTTCAGTGTTGAGATGCTGCGAGCCAGGCCTCTGCTCACGCAAGCAGACTCCAGCTGCAGAACGAGTGTAGCACTGGCTTTGAATAAAGTTGGCAGTTTAGATGAGTAAACTAAACTGGACATACTAATAACTATACTGAGAGTGTTTCAGAAATTCAAGTGCTTGGAAGACTTTCGATTAAACACAAGTGACTGGACTGAGTGTCTGAGACTTCATCTGGGAGCAAAGCTAGCCCCACAGGGCACAAGTGCAGGGACAACAGTGGGAAAATTGAAGCTGCTGTTTTGTGCTCTGTGAGTCCTGCTCTTTGAAACTAACGGTTACATAAATACAAAACTGTCTTAACATGCTGCCATGTATAATTTATTTAGTACTTTTAAGTATACCTAGTTGTTAATCAAGTATGTACACATAACTCGGTGCAACAAAGTATAGCATAACGAACAAAATATATTACTACCATTTCTAATGAAGTGAGCAAAACTGAGTTTCTTAATAGAGAAGGGAAGCAGAATACCACTGGTGATTTCTCTTATGAAACAAGCTGGAGGACTTCAGTAATGTCTGGGATGAACTGCTGAGTGAGTGCTTACCCCTCTCCTCCTCTTTCATTTCTCTTTAAAGAAAGAAATTTTACATTTTCTTTTTTCTGAAGACATGCTTACTAGAAATGTGTAGCACTTGGACAGCAGCATTCATTAACCTATTTTTTTTTTTTAAAGAAACTTCTGTTAATCTGGAACTTACCAAGAACATAGTTAATAGAGGCCCTGAGTACTTTTAACGATATTAATTCACCTTAGAATCTCAGTATGAAATCAAGTGCATTTTCTATCTAGCTAGGCATGAAAATTTTGGTATACTCAAGGTTTTATTGTTTGCTGGCAATAGGCCAAAGCAGCACATTTATAAAGGAAATTGGTATTTTTCTCCTGGTGGAGATGAGATCTGTCAGTCATCCTTTGAGGATGGTTCTCTCAGGGATTGCAGACATGGGGTGGGCGGTTATGAAAAGAATGTATTAGTGTTGCAAACAAATCTTCTGCTTTATAACTAAACATAAATTTCCATGTAGAAACAATAAGTCATCACTAGTAAAAGATGTGATCTTCATAATGCAAATCAGCTTGAAAAGCTGGTTCTCCTCGTCTACCATGCATTAGAACACCTGGGAGAGCTGAAGCCTCCCAAAGCCCAAAGCTCTGGGCAGAACTCAGACACCAAAATTTCCCAAATCCTCGACTGATTCCAGCATGCCTCAGGTTTGAGCACCTGTAATTTAAATGCTTCTCTGTTCTTTACTACTGTAAGTACACTACTGGTCTTTTTGTATCCAAATTTAAAATTATCCATGAAAATGAACAATATACAGAATATTGTGGAAAAAGTCAGCCTTGTTGGTTTCATATTCTGCAACAAGCTAAAGTTTGGTGGTGAGGGGTTAATTTTTGGATTCTTTCGGTCATCCTGGAAAGACAAATACACATCTTTAGTGTATTTAACAGTTGAATTACAAAGTATTCTGCAAATATGAATTGTGTGCTTTGCAATACAGCAGCAAAAGTACAGTTACAAGAGTTATCATAATATTAGGCAGAAAGTGACTGGTGACACAGAGAAGTAGAAAAATCCCTATGATTGTCTAGGGAGGAGGAGCAATCCAAATTACAAAGGTGATAGCATCTGGAGCATTCATTTCAGCTAAGGAAAAGGAGCAGGAGAGGCAAACTGAGGAACACAGAGGAAGCAGGATATTTTAATTTTGTGGAAGCAAAAAGATTTTGTAAAAGGAGACAGGTTTGGAAAAGGAGGTGGGGGTCACATCTGGGAGGCTACCACATACTGATCCTGAGGGTCTTAATCGGTTTCATAATGCCACTTTCTGTCTGCCTCGACCTTTCTGCAGGGTGGCACTGCTGACTATTTGAGTCCTCCTTTCCACACTCTCCTCCCTCAGATTCCGAAGTCTCCTTCACATCCTAGCTCTCTAATGTCCTTTTCCAGGGGCTAGAGAACTCTCTTCCTCATTCGTCTTATGTGTTTCTCATTCTTGAAAGTATCTTGTTCCAGAATTCTATTCCACCACATCTTTCTATCCCATAGTACAAATGGTTGATGCTTGAGCTACTCTCTGGTGCTGGGACTCCACGACAGAGCCTCTATGTCATCCTCCCTCCTTCTCCCACTATCTTAACAAATCCTCCAGTTCAGTTGAGCCTTTTCCCTTAATCTCTAACTTTCACCTTCTGAAAGTGAAACCAGCTACACTTGGATAACCTAAAAGCTCTAACCAGACTTCCCACCTCTAGCATGTCTGTTCTCCAAACAGTGTCCAAAGCATCACGACAAAATCCTGACCTTGCATCCCCCTTGCACAATCCCCTGCAGTTCCTAGGTTAACATTCACACCATCTTCTTAGCACATAAGATCCCTTCTGATTTGCTTATTTCTAAAGTGATCCCCTCCCACTGACACCTGTGGTTCTAGGCATCCCAACCTACCTGTGGTTACTAGAGGAGGTCATTTTTCCAGGTCTTTTTACCTTTCTAAATATTATTATTTCTCTGGTCTGTTATACATTTCTCTCCTTTTCTTTCTTCAAACCTCAATTCCTTCCCCTGGAAGCCTTTCAAGAGGTCATGGTCTGATTTAGATAGTCTTTCTCTGTGCCCAACTAATGGCTAGACCAAATTGAAACTGTCAATTTACTCTTGTGTCCCCAGGATGTGTTTTCATTTGCACAGATGGGCATCAATTAGAAGCCCACTATACTTCACTTCGCTCCTTTACAAGCTCATCTCTACTGGGAGCCTAGAAGCACCTTGCTGGGGAGAGCAGGATACACTTCTTGTTTTCTTTGTGTTTCACACAATTAGTATGGCGCCTGGCACATAATTAGCACTTCGTGGAATGAATGAATGACTAATCAGAGATACGCAATAGAAGGGCTCATTCAACTACTCCTTGAATGACTGAAGCAACAATGTGAACAATGGACTGGGCAAAACTTTGAGAGAAGGGAGGAATTAGATGCCACCAGGAAAAGTCTGGAATTAGCAATTGGCAGACAGTGTTGTTTTATTAAATTCACTGGCTTGTCTCGCTCAGCCATCAGAGTTGTAAGTCCACTTAATGGCTTCATTCCTCCCCCTTCTCCCTCAGTCTCAGTCACTGGATACTGATTGCATTGTGTCTTCCACAGGGCTGCAGAAAAAAACAACAAAACCCAACCTTCTATCCTTTTTTTATATACCCAGTTCCATTCCTTTAGAATAAAATACTATGCCACTAATCCTCATAGGAGTAGCTGTTTGTATTTAATTGAAGAACAATATGCATTTATTCACAAATACCAGTACTGGCTCCATCTCAGGGGGTACTATCAGAGAATAAGTGATGAGTTTCAATCTGTTTCTTAAAAAAGTTTTACAATGAGTTTCAAAATGGATATTTGATCTGGTTAGTTCCTCTCCTAAAGACAAACAATAGAATTCCCAGATTGCTCAGGGGAGACAATGAGATTCCCAAGGATAGCAGACTATGGGGGATTTAGAGACCTTCTGAAATGCAAATCCAAACTGCTCATAGGGATTGTTTCAGTGAAACCTTACTGCCTCATAGATAAAATTGTCTAAAAGCAATGGAAAGCTAGTCAACAAAACTCTTCTGCATACAGTTCTCAGTCATTAAATTTTGTCAGGAGTTAATGGTATGATAAAAAGAGCAGAGAGATGGGTTTTCTTCTCTGTGTGCAGATAATTGTATCAAAACTGCCATCTTCTCTTCTGGAAAGCTCATCTCTACACAAGCAATCTAGGAAGTTCAATACTTATTCTAACCCTGGTCCTGTGGCTCCGACCATGAAACCTCCTCCCAGAGCTTGCATCAGAGCCAAAAGTATGCACATTTTCCATTCCTTTAGAGCAGGAGTCATGTGGCAAGTGTTTTAGGCTTGGTGGGCCATATAGTCTCTATTAAACTATATAACTCTTTATTTTGTGAAAGCAGCCATAGACAATACTAAACAAATGTGTGAGGTTGTATGCAAATAAATTTTACTTATGGGCACTGAAAATTTATAATTTTTTATCATTAAATATTCTTCTTCTCCTGATTTTCCTTCCAACCATTTAAAAATGTAGAAAACATCATTTTTAGGTGGTAGACCAAACCAAAAAAAAAAAAAAAAAAAAAAAAGGCAGAGAGCCAGATTTGGCCAGCAGCAGTGGATTTCAATCTAGTACTTTAAAGCAATATTCATAAGCTTTATCCCTGTGTGTGGTGTTGGTTCTGAATGAACTAGTTCGAAAATCAAATTCATCCCTAGTAGGTAAAATAAAAAAAAAACAGATACAATGAGGTGGCTCCTTTAAGTAGAACAATACTCACTGGGATGAATAAATAGAACTAAACTAAGGAGAAGGAGGAGACAGAAGAAGAGGAGAGAAAAGAGAATTAAAAAGATTGAGACAGGGTGATCCAAGATGGCAGACTAGAGGGTGACTGCATCTCCTGTAGCTCCAGAACCCAGGATTCAAGAAGGGGAGGAATTGAGAGACTCGGACTAAAATAGAGCCACGGGGTGAGTCTCCCCCACCGGGTGAAGCTCGGCCTGGGCGGCAGGCTCAGATAAGGGCGGCTTATCAGAGCAGAGCAGGGCAGGGCAGCTAGAGTCTTCCCAGGTAGCCCTGCTCACTCCCGCAGTAGGCTCCTCCCACACGGCCAGTTTCTCAGAGCAGGCCCCCCAGTGAGACCCTTTCTGCACAGAACCAGCTCTGAGTCCCAGAGCCAGCGGCAAGCTCCAGCCCACAGGCAGCTTCAGGGACCAGGACAGGGCAGCCAGGGACTTCCCCAAGCAGCCCTGCTCCCTCCGGCGGCAGGCTCCTTTCACGGCCAGCTTCTCGGAGCAGACCACCCAGTGAGAGCCCTTCCACACAGAGCCAGCTCCAAGCCCTGGAACCAGTAGTGGGCTAGGGGCAGCTTTCTTCGGAAGCACTGCATTATCAAGTTCCTCCAAGACTTCGGACTACTGAAGGCTGGGAGGTGATATACTGGAAATCTACAGGGACACTACAAGCCAATAGAGGAAATCTGCAATATCTGAGTCCCACTGACATCTAACCAATATGAGAAAACAAGGGAAGAAAATGTCCCAAACAAACCTAGATACTACATCAATAAAACCCAATGACAGCACAGCAGAAGAAATGTCAGAAAGGGAGTTCAGAATGTACATAATTAAAACAATCAGGGAAGCAAACGAGGAGATGAAAGAGCAAATGCAGGCATTGAAGGAGGAAAGGAAAGAGCAAATGCAGGCATTAAATGATCGCACCAATCAACAGTTAAAAGACCAAATACGGGAAGCAAGAGATCATTTCAATAAAGAGTTAGAGATACTGAAAAAAAAACAAACTGAAATACTTGAAATGAAGGAAACAATAAACCAAGTTAAAAACTCCATAGAAAGCATAACCAATAGGATAGAACACCTGGAAGACAGAACCTCAGACATTGAAGACAAAATATTTAATCTTGAAAACAAAGTTGGCCAAACAGAGAAGATGGTAAGAAATCATGAACAGAATCTATAAGAATTATGGAATATCATGAAAAGGCCAAATTTAAGAATTATTGGGATTGAGGAAGGCTTAGAGAAATAAACCAAAGGAATGAACAATCTATTCAATGAAATAATATCAGAAAATTTCCCAAATCTGAAGAATGAAATGGAAAACCAAGTTCAAGAGGCTTATAGGACTCCAAATACACAAAATTACAACAGACCCACACCAAGGCACATTATTATGAAAATACCTAACATACAAAATAAAGACAGAATTTTAAAGATCGCGAGAGAAAAGAATCAAATTACATTCAGGGGGAAACCAATAAGAATATCATCAGATTTTTTAATCCAGACCCTAAAAGCTAGAAGGGCCTGGAACAACATTTACCAAGCCCTGAAAGAAAACGGAAGCCAACCAAGAATCTTATACCCAGCAAAACTTACTTTCAGATTTGATGACGAAATAAGATCCTTCCATGATAAACAAACTAAAGGAATTTACAAAAAGAAAGCCGGCATTACAGAACATTCTCAGCAAAATATTCCATGAGGAAGAGATGAAAAACAACAATGCAAATCAGCAACGGGAGGAACTAGCCTAAAGGAATAGCCAAATAAAGGAGAAACCAAATCATGTCAAAAAACAAAAATGAGTCAAATGACTGGGAATACAAATCATATCACAATAATAACCCTGAATATTAAGGGCCTGAACTCATCAATCAAAAGACATAGACTGGCAGATTGGATTAAAAAGAAAAATCCAACAATATGCTGCCTGCAAGAGACTCATCTCATAGAAAGAGATACCCATAGACTAAAGGTGAAAGGATGGGAAAAAACATGCCATGTACACGAACACAGCAAAAAACCTGGAGTATCCATCCTCATTTCAGATAATGTGAATTTCAAGCCAAAACTAGGCAGAAGGGATAAAGAAGGACATTACATACTACTTAAGGGAAGCATAAATCAGCAAGACATAATAATCATAAATATCTATGCCCCGAACATTGGCTCATCCATGTACGTCAAACAAATCCTTCTCAATTCCAGAAATCAAATAGACCACAACACAATAATACTAGGTGATTTTAACACACCTCTCTCACCACTTGATAGATCTTCCAAACAAAAATTGAATAAAGAAACCATAGATCTCAATAACATAATCAACAATTTAGACTTAACGGACATATATAGAATATACCATCCAACGAAGAACGAATACACTTTCTTCTTGGCAGCACATGGATCCTTCTCTAAAATAGACCATATTTTATGCCACAAAGCTACTGTTAGCAAATATAAGAAGATAGAGGTACTACCTTGTACTCTATCAGATCATAATGGATTAAAATTAGAAATAAATGACAGAATAAAAAACAGAAACTTCTCTAATACCTGGAGATTAAATAATACACTATTATATGATGAATGGATAACAGAAGACATCAGGAGGGAAATAAAAAAAATTCTTAGAAGTAAACGAGAACAAAGACACATCATATCAAAATCTCTGGGACACGATGAAAGCAGTACTTAGAGGAAGATTTATTTCATGGGGCGCATTCAACAAAAGAAGTAGGAATCTGTTGCCGCCCACGGCAACAATTGCGCAGGTATTTATAGGAGGGCCTGGAAATAAACTATTTTTCCTATATTCACTAATTTATAGAGGAAGAGAGACTTTGAGAGAAAGATAGGCTTTGCTTAGAGGAAGAGAAACTTTGCTTAGAGGAAGAGAATTGCTTAGAGGAAGAGAAACTTTGCTTATCAGGAAGAGAAACTTTGCTTAGAGACAAAGTTTTAGAGAAAGAAAGGCTTCTATGCTTATCATAGATCTATTTCTTCTTAAAGTTCTGCTGCTTCTTGAAGGTGCGTCCTGCATCCTGTGGACTAAAGGTGCGTGCTAGGAGTATGTGCTAAAGGTGCACTGCTTCTCTTTGCTTGCCGCTGCCCCTACTCGCTGCTTCTTTTCTTCTTGCCGCTTTTCTCTGCCTGCTGCTGCTCCTTACTGTCACGCCCCCGCCCACTGCCCGCTTATATTCCCTCCAGGAGGCGGAGGGCAGAACCACGCCACCGCAAGCGTTAAAACGAGCAGGCCCAAGCAGGTGCGCTCGGGAACACCTGTGCACGCGTTGTATCATGGACTTAACTGAATATGGCCAGTGATAAATCACCTGAGTGTGCTTATGTTAATTAACCTCCTCACTGCCAATGTGATCAGGTGCCGTTCTGGCTGGCACAGGCCCCAACAGAAATCAACAAATAAACGACTTAACACTACAGCTCAAAGTCCTAGAAAATGAAGAGCAGACCAACACCAAAAGTAGTAGAAGACAAGAAATAGTTAAAATCAGAGCCGAAATCAACGAAATTGAAACAAAAGAAACAATTGGAAAAATTAACAAAATAAATAGTTGGTTCTTTGAAAAAATAAATAAAATTGATAAACCCTTAGCCACACTAACAAAGAGAAAGAGGGAGAAAACTCAAATTACTAAAATTCGGAATGAACAAGGAAATATCACAACAGACACTAGTGAAATACAAAACATAATTAGAAGCTATTTTGAAAATCTAACAACAAAATAGAAAACCTCAAAGACATCAACAAGTTTCTAGAGACATATGAATTACCTAAACTGAACGAGGAGGACATACACAACTTAAATAAATTTCAAGTAATGAAATAAAAGAGGTCATCAAAAGCCTACCAACAAAGAAACATTTGGGACCAGATGGGTTCTCAGCCGAGTTCTACATAACCTTTAAAGAAGAGCTCATTCCAATACTCCTCAAAGTATTCCATGAAATACAAGAGGAGGGAACCCTCTCAAACTCATTCTATGAAGCCAATATCACCCTGATACCTAAACCAGACAGAGACACATCGAGGAAAGAAAATTTCAGACCAATATCCTTAATGAACATCGATGCAAAAATTCTCAACAAAATTTTAGCAAATCACATACAAAAATATATTAAAAAGACAGTGCACCACGATCAAGTGGGTTTTATCCCAGGGATGCAAGGTTGGTTCAACATCCGGAAATAATAAATGTCATTCACCATATCAACAGACTTAAAGTTAAGAATCACATGATTATTTCGATAGATGCAGAAAAAGCATTCGATAAAATACAGCATCCCTTCATGCTCAAAACACTAGAAAAAATTGGGGTAATGGGAATATTCCTTAACATTGTAAAGGCCATCTGTGCTAAGCCCATGGCCAATTTCATTCTAAGTGGTGAAAAACTGAAAGCATTTCCCCTAAAAACTGGAACAAGGCAAGGATGCCCTCTTTCACCACTTCTATTCAACATCGTCCTTGAGACTCTAGCCAGAGCAATCAGAAAAACCAAAGAAATTAAAGGGATACGAATTGGAAAAGAAGAACTCAAACTATCCCTGTTCGCTGATGACATGATTATATATTTAGAGGGACCTGGAAATTCCACCAGGAAACTTTTAGAACTCATAAGTGAATTCAGTAAAGTAGCAGGTTACAAGATCAATGCTCATAAATCCAATGCATTTTTATACATGTGATGAATCTTCAGAAAGAGAAATTAGGAAAACTACCCCATTCACAATAGCATCGAAAAAAATAAAATACTTGGGAATCAATCTCACAAAAGAGGTGAAAGACCTCTATAATGAGAACTACAGAACACTAAAGAAAGAAATTAAAGAAAACCTTAGAAGATGGAAAGATCTCCCATGTTCTTGGATAGGCAGAATTAATATTGTCAAAATGGTCATACTACCTAAAGTGCTATACAGATTCAATGCAATTCCAATTAAAATCCCAATGATGTACCTTACAGAAATAGAGCAAGCAATTATGAAATTCATCTGGAAGAATAAAAAACCTAGAATAGCTAAAGCAATCCTCAGTAGAAAGAGCGAAGCAGCGGGTATCGCAATTCCCATCTTCAACTCTACTACAAAGCAATAGTAACAAAAACGGCATGGTATTGGTACCAAAATAGACAGGTAGATCAAAGGTACAGAATAGAGGGCATGGAAACAAACCCAAATAATACAATTTTCTCATACTAGACAAAGGGGCCAAAAATATGCAATGGAGAAAAGATAGCCTCTTTAACAAATGGTGCTGGGAAAACTGGAAAACCATATGCAACAGAATGAAATTAAATCCCTACCTCTCACCCTACACAAAACTCAACTCAAAATGGATCAAGGACCTCGGAATCAGACCAGAGACCCTTCATCTTATAGAAGAAAAAGTAGGTCCAATTCTTCAACTTGTTGGCTTTAGGATCAGACTTCCTTAACAGGACTCCCATAGCACAAGAAATAAAAGCAAGAATCAATAACTGGGATAGATTCAAACTAAAAAGCTTTCTCTCAGCAAAGGAAACTATCAGTAATGTGAAGAGAGAGCCTATAGAGTGGTAGAATATCTTTGCTTCAGATAGAGCGCTAATTTCCAGCATCTATAAAGAACTCAAAAAACTCTACACCAAGAATACAAATAATCCAGTCAACAAATGGGCTAAGGAAATGAATAGACACTTTACAGAAGAAGATGTACAAGCAATCAACAGATATATGAAAAAATGTTCAACATCTCTAGAAATAAGAGAAATGCAAATCAAAACTACCCTAAGATTCCGTCTCACCCCAATTAGAATGGCGATTATCAAGAACACAAGCAACAATAGGTGTTGGAGAGGATGTGGGGAAAAAGGTACACTCATACATTGCTGATGGGGTTGCAAATTAGTGTAGCCACTCTGGAAAGCAGTATGGAGATTCCTCAGAAAGCTTGGAATGGAACCACCATTTGACCCAGCTATCCCACTCTTTGGCCTATACCCAAAGACTTAAAATCAGCATACTACAGAGATACAGCCACATCAATGTTCATTGCTGCTCAATTCACCATAGCCAGATTGTGGAACAAACCTAGATGTCCTTCAATTGATGAATGGATAAAGAAACTGTGGCATATATATACAATGGAATATTACTCCGCCATGAAGAATGATAAAATTATGGCATTTGCAAGCAAATGGATGAAATTGGAGAATATCATGCTAAGTGAGATAAGCCAATCTCAAAAAACTAAAGGACGAATGATCTCGCTGATAAGCGGATGAGGTCATATAATGGGGGGTGGGAGGGTTAGCATTAGGGTTAGGGTTAGGTTTAGGGTTAGGGTTAAGGAGGGTGGTAAGAATGGAGGAAGGAAGGACTGTATAGAGGGAAAAGAGGGGTGGGAAGGGTGGGGGGTAAGGGAAAAAAATAACAGAATGAATCAAACAACATTACCCTATGTAAAGTTATGATTACACAAATGGTATGCCTTGACTCCATGTACAGAGAAACAACATGTATCCCATTTGTTTACAATAAAAAAATTTAAAAACAAAAAAATTAAAGGATGGGAATGTAGCAAAGTGGTAACGAACCGCTGACATCAATCCCAGTACCAGAAAAATAATAATAAAAAATTGTTCATGACTGAAAAAAAAAAAAAAAGATTGAAGGTGAAAGAGAAAGTATTTATTGAATGATCAATATGTATCAAATATTCCTCCATGTATCTTCTGTACCTTACTTTATTGAATCTTCCCAAATCCTTGGAAGTAAGAATTATCCTGCCACTTTGCAGACACTTGGCTATTAAAAGAAGTACCATAATGGGAAGTCACATTTGTGTAATTCCATGTCCCGCTCTCTCCCCATTCCACTTCAGGCTCTAGAGAAGCAAATATACTGTTTTTTTTATTTTTAGACATATTTCACACAATGAGGTTCCAATATACTGAGTTTTTAAATCCTAAGAAAATTTAAATAGAGATTTTTAAGTAAGTCACATAAAGAAGTCTTCTTACTAAATACATTCTCTCACATTAAATAGAAGCAATGGCTACTCAATGGAACATGGAAGATGTATGTCAGTATAGGATTTTGAAAACTATAAGTAAACCAGTGTGTTTGTCTCTAGGCAATTAATTTAGATTCAGAAGGAAACTTATTTTCTACAAGTTCATACATTTCTTTTTTTCCTTTATCTTTGCTTGATAGCACTGGAGACACAAATTCTTTCTCAGGTTGGTAGGCATTAAACCTGTCCTTACTATTATCTCTACTTTCTTAATGCTTCCTAGAATAATTAGTAATTGGTAGGAACCAGGAGGAGTTCTCTATAAGTCTTTCCAGTAACAGTAGGAAAAGCATTTTCCCTCCCCCAAAGATGAGAGATAACTAACCATATGGGCCCTCAATACTGAATTTGCTTGTTATTTTTATCTTTGAGGCAGGAACCATTTGCCTTCTGTGGAGAAGATATGAATTATTTCTTCAACCAATGGTTGTGATTTAGACCTTGGGGCTCAGATCTTGTATACAGTGGCTTTCTGACATTTCCATGGGATCGGGTGAAGTTGGGGAGATAATCAGCCTGCTTGGAATGGCAGATAGGTGAATTGGGCTGGGACTTCCCTGAAACAAAAGTTATCTAGGAATCATGCATTACAGGACACAAATCTCCATTATGAATTAAAAATACAGAATCACCGTTAGAATAGTTGGAATAATATGATCAAAGAAATCTGTCCCTTTATACACTACTGGCAATATAAACAAAATTATTATAAACATGTTCTCTGCCCTTTCAGTGTAGTTATTTAGATAACCTGAAGTATGTTCATAAGATTTTTCCTTTTTTTAAAACCTCACAGATAAAATGGCATATGTTTATCAGGCATAACATGATATCTTGAAACATATGTACATTGCAGAATGGTTAAATCAAGATAATTAACACATGTATTACCTCACATAGTTGTCACTTTTATGGTGAGAACACTTAGAATCTACTCTCGGCACTTTTCAAGAATACAATATTATTACTAAATTATAGTCACCATGTTGTACAATAAATTACGTGTACTTATTCCTCCAATCTAAATTAAATTTTATAACCTTTGAGCAACATCTATTTGTAAGTGTTTTAACGGCAGAGTCTGTGACTTATCTTGGTTCCTCTTTGTACTTCTCTTTAAGTACCCTATTCTTGCATTGCTTCAGTGATCTCACAGTCTTGTTCTTCTTTGAGACCAGAATGTCTGTGGGACAGAAACACCTCTTTAGGTGAGCTAGCTGAAATTGGGTGGATGTGAGATGGTTACCAGCGTGACTCCCAGACAACCTGTAACTGCATTATTAGAATGTCTGCATGCTAAACGATACCCCTGCCCCTATGAGAGTTGATGATTGCCATAACTGGAAAGAACCATAGAAAGAATAAAGAAGGTGGTGCCAGAATTCCCAGAAAATCTTCACCCATTCCCATAAAAGACATGAACATTCTTCCCCTTTATTAGCCTGTCCTCCCCTTTATTTCTTTTACCCTACATTTTTATAAAATTCAGACCATGATTGGATTGAGAAGTTGACTTGTGAGTTTATCTCTTGCTTCTATTCTTGGTCAAAAGTGAAAGTCTCTTTTGCTCCTCAATTGTCCTGTTATTGGTTCCACAGTTCTTAGAGAGAAAAGGGACCCTGTTTAGGGCCAAGAATCAGCAACATCTTTTCACTCCAAGTAGCTCCTGTCAGAGCCAGGCACACTGGAGGCATTCAGAAAATGACTGTTAAATTAGAAGAGATCAACAGCTAAGTCTTAACAAAGTCTTAAGGTGTCCTTTGGAGCCTTATCTAAGAATTTCTCACAATGAGGAATCTTGACTCTTAACAAGATAAGATTCTTCTAATCCTGTGGGTTCTCAAGGTGTGGTCTCCAGACCATCTGTATCAGCCCTGCTTTGCAACTTATTAGGCAGATTCTTTGGCCTAACCTCAAACCCCTGAACAGAAACTGGATGTGAGGGCCAAAAATTTGTATTGCCAATAAATCTTTCAGGTGATTCTGATGTACACTAAGGTTTTAGAACTACTGTGGATCTAACAAAAAATAGTATTGCTGAGTTCATCCCTTCCTAAAAGGAAACCCATGGTTAGCACTTTATTATCTACTTTGGGAGCAAGCCTATGGTATTACTAAATATAAACTCAGTAGATTAGATCATGGGGAAGCTTTTATAATAATCTCATCAAATATCAAAGGCTCCAATTCATCTCAAAGTTTCAAAGGTCAACAACACTTAATGTTAGCTAAATCCAATACATTAATCTGTTGTAAAAATACTACTGTCATGAGGTTTGTGTCCTTTTTTGCCCTTCTCCATCTTCCTGCACAAAATGTGGGCATAACCAGCAGTCAAACTAGAAGGGTAAGGGCTGGGGATGTAGCTAGCGGTGGTTGCTGGGCAAGCACAGGCTTGCCTGGTTCAATCCCTAGCAGGGGGTGTGTATGTGTGTGTGCAATAAGTCTAGGGACCTAGTCTGTGGAGGGAAAATCAGAAAACAGAAAGGATCATATGGCCCGAAGATGATTTTCTGGGTGTCATCTTTCCCAGTTGCTCAACACCAGACTTCTTTGTCCTGAGCAAAACCACTAACTACTTCATTGAATTCATTATTTCACAGTTTTTGTCAGCTGAATACCATCACTATCTGACACAAAAGCTAAAAGCTGTTTTCCTCAAACATTTAAAAAGGAATCATTCAGATTCTTCAAAAGTCGAATCAGCAACTCTCAGAGCAGGACAGAGAGGAGTCAACACTACAAAACAAAGTGAGTATTTCCACTCTTTGTGATTACAACTATCTAAACATTTCTGACAGATTTCATGTGGTAATGTTTTTTTGAATGTCATCTTACAGAACTTAAACAATAAAGAATTAAAGTCAAAACTTGAAAAAGCTAATCAAAGAAAATGAAGTGTAATCTTTTTTTTACAGCTAAATTGCATCAACATTTGAATATCCATTCTTTCTTTCCTCATCTCAGCATTGTATACTATCATTATCTATTCTTTCAGGGTTTTGAAAAGGCTTTAGAATCTGCTGATTGTCATCAACCAGCTACTGGAGCCACAAAGCTCTCAACACCACTGGACCATAGCAAATGTAAAAAGGACAGTTAACTACTGCAGACAGGGTTTCTATTGCCAGATAAACGGCATTGCAAAGCTGGAGTTACAGTGCTCACATCTGGACACTTTGAGAGAGCAAGCTGTACATGAGCATGAACAAAACCGCCTAGGATTAGTCACATTACCAATGATTCCTCAATGAAACCTGGCAAATTCAGAATCTAGGCACTTTGCTGTTGGCAGATAAAATATACAAGATCAAAAGAAATGCTTGTGTTTCTGGGCAACCCCTTCCTCCACATACCCCTAATTCAACACCAGATTATTCTGTATAACAAGGATGTTTTGAATTAAACAGGCCATGGAAATATTTTATTATCTCTTGCATTTACTTTGGGTAAATACTACTTAATTTGACTCCCTTCTGAGTAATTAAAAAAGCATTATCTCAACAGGAAATAGAATTGGTTTCATTATGCAATTTATTTTTGAATTAAAAATAGCCAGATAGCAAGCAAATGCTTAGAGGTCATAAACCTGATGATATATAATTAGAAAACTAGAAATTAATACAATGTAATGATTGGTATAATAACATAGGGAAAGACAAATCAATTCAAATAGTTTGCTTTCTCTTAAATATCCTTCTTGACAGTTAAGCATGAGGACTGAATAATGACAGTAAGATATTTTAAAATATTTTAGTTATGTTGGATGTGATGGTGCCTATAATACTAGTAACTCTAGAGGCTGATGCAAGAGTATTGCAAGTTCGAGGTCAGCCTGGACAACTTAGTGAGACCCTGTCTCATAAAATAAAAAGGTCTGGGTATGTATTTACCTGTGTTCAATCCTCAGTAACTCAAAAATATATACTTGTGTGTGTGTGTATACATATATATGTTACTTATGTATATACTTACTGCATGTAAGTGAAGAGAGTGATCAATGTTACTTTTGACCTTGCCTGAAATTGATGTATCCCCACATATATAGTCTCTATTCCCCAAGTTGGAGGGGGGGAGAAGGAATCATTGAGGAGGATATAACTGTTACCATCCCATAAGAGTAACTGCAATCTGACTAAAACTAAAACATTAAAAAGAACCTACATTCTAAATGGCCATAATTTTTCTGAAAGAGACATGTAGTTTTGCAAAAAGAAGACTTCATAGGAATCAGCAGATCTTTGTTCTGAACTAGAGGTCTCAAATTCAGACACCTGAGAGGACCAAGCAGTCACACTAAAAAAAAAAAAAAAAAAAAAAAAATGGAATGTACCCAATAGAGAAATGGACACACAGTCCATGATACAACAGAGGTTGCTGTTACTCTGCTCCAGCAGATGTGGTTGAGAATACTTGCCCAGTGTCACCTGACTGCCTGATCTTTTGAAAACCAAAAATTCAAATATTTACATAAAGCTAACTGTTTTTAAAATGATACCAACTATTTTAAAAGTGCTACATGGCCAGGTGTGGTGGTGCGCACCTGTAATTCTGGTGGCACAGGGTTTTGAGGCCAGTCTGAGCAACTTAATGAGACCCTATTTCAAAATAAAGAAATAATAATAAAATAAGTAGGGCTGGGGTATAGCTCAGTGATAGAATTTCCCTGGGTTAAACCCTCAGTACCACTAAAACGAACAAACAAGGTGCTGTGTAGTTCCAAGACTCTGGGATAAAAAGAAACATCCAGGGTGTGATGCTGTGTAGACCTTGCTACTAAGTAGCTGTGGATCTCTTTGGGACTGTTTCCATAACTGTAAAGTACATGTCCAAGTTTTTACTGGTATCAGATGCATATTTTGGTCTTCTAATATAATATATTTCTTTATTTGGGAAGAAACTGCTTAGAGATATTAATTCTCAATAAGTATTGAAATCACACCAAAATCAGAAAAGACCATCTCAAAATGCTGACGTAATCTGAGTCTCAGAGAAGTGATTGCTAACATAAGAGGAAGACTTATCCACAGAAGTTTGTGCTGTTAATATGCCATATAGAGGTAGGTGAACATTGTTCAAAAAAGTATTAACAGAAAGACGTTTCTGTGTTTGAGAGGCAGTGCTTCCTAGTGGTCAAGGACACGCACTGGGGTTAGTCTGACGTTGGCTTAAAGCCCAGCTGTCCCCTTACTAACTTCAATGTTACACAAGTTACTTAAGTTTGTGTACCTCAATTTCCTCATCTGTACAAATGGGGATCAGAGTAACTACTTCATAGGGTTATTACGAAGGTTAAGTGAGCCAGCAGAAAGTTCTTAGAACCGGGTCTTAGAAGCATCAACAACCAGTTATTGTTACTACTACCGTCAAACAGCTGAAATGCTTAAATCACACGAGAAGAGCTAAATCCACCAAATCTCCTACACTCAATGACCTAGCATTTTACTCTAAACTAATAGAAATTAAATGCAATCTTCATTCAATGGGGAGAAAAATCAATGGTTTGCTAAAAACAACTTGACTGGTTACTTGCAAATGAGAGAACCTAATACGCAACAATCCATAGAAATCTAACAGAGGTCAACCTGGGAAACCCAAGTCAATGCAGTGGAACAGGGGCCATGCAAAATCAAACAGTGTGAATGAAATGCCTCGTCCTTGGTTTCCACCCCCTTGTGATTAATTAACAGCCTTACTGCATCCACCCACCAGCTGTATCCTTGCTCTTACGCCTGACCCCAACTGAGGACTACAACAGTATAATGAAACTGTGCTTCTAATTGTCCAGCGGGCGATCATGGCTTGGCTAAGAAAAGCTCTTTCACTCCCCTCCTTTCTGATTAACTAGATGGCTTTATAAATCCTCTTAATAAGTTCATTTGTGTAACCCAAGGCTAGCTGCCCTTCCTTCCTGCTGCTACGAGGGCTCAGCTGCTTATCTTTGGATGTGGCCCATCAAGAGCATTGTTAAGAAAAAAAATTAAAAATCTGCTAAACTGACAAGTAATGTTGATCTCACATCTCCTCTAATCTAGCAATATTTTCCTGTGTCATAAAGGAAGCCTAAGTGTAAGCAGTGAATTGTGAGACTTGTAGAACCTTTGCTAGTTTATAATTAAAAGCCCTTATGATTGTCTGATAAGCAGTGAATTAGAAAATTGCCAACAGGCCCATGTAAAGTAACTAATATCCACATAAATCCATATTGTCGCTGTTGCTAAATGATTTCTACAAGCATTATCTTATTTTGTCCTCCCACCAGCTCTGTGAGGAAGTACTATGGTTATTCTTATTACACAAGTGAGAAAGTTGTACAACAGGAACGCTGATTACTGCAGGTCAGATATGGGTGTGCTTTCAGGTTTTCTGATTTGAAACTCAGGGCTTGTTCCCTTATAACATGTGTGCCAAATTTCATCTGTTGGCTTGCAGCCCTGCACCTGCCTCCCCATACTTTGTACTGTGGGGACTAAGAGTTTACAATCCAAATGCTCCTTTACTAGTTGCCTCTCCATTCAGTTTTGCTCACTGTAGGTTGTGTTAGTTAAGCTTTCCATCACTGTGAAAAGGTACCTGAGATAAACAACTTAAAAGGAGCAAAGAGTTATTTTGGCTCATGGTTTCAGAGGTTTCTATGGTGTTTCAGCTCTGTTGGCCAGTGGTGAGGCAGAACATCATGGCAGGGAGCACATCAGGAGCAAAGCTACTCACCACACAGTGGCTGGGGAGCAAAGAAGGAGCCAGGAAGAGGCTGGGATCTTAATTTCCCTTCAAGGGTGTGCCCCCAGTGACTTCACTTCCCTCAAAAAGGTTCCAACTACTAAAGATTCCACAGCCTCCAACATCATCATAGGCTGGCAACCAAAGCCTTCAGCATAAGAACCTTATGGGAACATTTAAGACAAAACCAGAACAGATGTACTGATGGACAATAAGAAAGCATGACAAAGACAGAAGATTGACAGTTCTGACACTTAAAATGAGGCAGTTCATGGCAGTTGCTATAGGAACTTGAGGTGCTGTGGTTCTGGACTCCAGCACCTAGAAAAGGCTAGTAAATAGTGCTTTTTTCTTGGTTCCAATATGGTTGAGACAGTACCTCCTGAGTGATCTGAAAGCAAATGCAAGTCTCTCCAACCCACTTGCATCAACTGGAGCAAGCTCACAGGCTCCAACCCAGGGATGTTAGCTACTTCTGATGTGGGGATCATCTCTTGTTCTTTTATGTTCCACAAACACTTCTAACATTTCTCTTACTCTGTTTAACAGTCCCAGCCTTGCCAATACATACCACCCTTGTTTGAAATGCCCAAAGAAGCTTCAATTTCCCTGCCGCATCTTGTCGTATACACACATAGGCAACACTCTGGGGAAAATTTATAAAATAGAAGACAAAGTCCTTGTATAGATGGAATCTGTAATCCATTTGCGTGGTAGAACTAATACATTTGAACCAAGAGTAAACAAAACAAAAGAGATACAACAAAGGGCTAAGGTAGTGGTACCCAGAGTATTTGTGCAATGGGAAGGTCAATGTCAATGGGCATTTCATCACCAATTTTATGGGCCTGGTGTGAGGACAGAGGCTTGCACTTGTCCTTTGACAGGCTTGAGTCTTTATCAGCCAGTCCAGAGGCGCCCCTGGTCCAACCCACCCTTGGTCTTTCCAATCACTTTCCCTTTTGGGGACATGCTTGGTTCATATTTCCTGCCCCACAGCGGTCTCTGGAGCCAACTTGTCTGCCTCATTCTTGTTCAGTTTCCTGTTCATTAACTTCTGGCTCATTATGCCACCAGCATCCCTAAAGTCTACATTTGCATCACCATACATAAAAAAAAATACTTTTTGTTTTTAGTGAAAAGGGGTACAATTACAACATATGTAATTTGGGAGAGAATTGCTAATTACAGCAGGAGTTAAGAGTGGAGAAAAAGTGATTAAATGATTGCTAGACTGTCAATTTTTTTTTTTAGCCCTCATTAAATCTACTGATTTTACTCATTACTTCCCTAAAATTGAAGAATTCTATATCATTTGGGATTAAGTTTTTATTTTTAAAACAACAACTACTCTTTATGGAGGGTTTAATCTGTACTGAGTACTTTGTACATATCCACTCTCTTACACCTCTCCAAAACCAAATGTTTTCCCATTTTACAGATAAATAGAGACCCACAGTAGATAAGTTACTCCATTGTCTTAATTCATTCAGCATGCTAGAAATATCACCAATGAGGTAGTTTACAATCAGCAGCAATTTATTGCTCACAGTTCTGGAGGCTGGAAGTCCAAGATCAAGGAACCAGCAGACCTGGTGTCCAGTGAGGATCTGAGTTTTGGTTCATAGACTGTGCCTTCTTTCTGTGTCCTCACATGTTGACACAGAGCAAGGCAGCTCTCTTATAAAAAAAAAAAAAAAAAAAAAAAGGCACTAATTCCATTTATGAGGGTGCTGTTCCTTTTTTGTTCTTGTTTTTGTGGTACTGGAGATTGAACCCAGGGAACTCTACCACTGAGCTACATCCCCAGCCCTTTTTAAAATTTTGAGACAGGGTCTCACTAAGTTGTGCAGATTGACCTTGAACTTGCAATCCTCCTACCTCATTCTCTCAAGTAGCTGGAATTACAGGTGTGCAACACTGCACCTGCAAGGGCCCTACTCTGATGACCTAATCACCTTCCAAAGATGCTACCTCCTAATGTCATCACACTGGGGATTAGGTTTCAGCTTACGAATTTTGAGGGGACATAAGCTTTCAGACTATGAAGCCCATGTTCCTTACATGTTACTGACAGAGCTAGGATTCACAGCATCTGACTGATTCTTGAGTTCCTGCACTAAAAGAACACACTGAACTGTCCCTGTCTCCAAGGATGGAGAGCATCATTTGTGACAACCATTGAAGAATCTTTATAGTCAGTGTCCTCAGCCAGGCCACAGATGAGATGTGGAAGAGAGGGGCTCCAAGAGCACCTCAGCTTCTCTGTTTTTATGTACAGGGATTCTGCATATGAGTACATTTTAAAAGGACTCTACCACACCTGCCAAAGGAGCACATTTGCACCAACATAGTTCCCAGAGGTGATCTGAAAGCAAAGCTTATACTCTGTTCCACATGGTGGCAAGCAGCACTTCCTCTTCAAGTGCTTTCACATACTTCAACGACTTAAGAAGGAGGAAGAAAACAGCACCTACTCCCGAGAACCAAAGGTAGTCATGCTACTGAGATTCTTTAATCCCTAAACCTAGTGGAATAAGCTGGGCCCTTCTGTCTCAAAACCATGAGGCTGGGAAAGTTCCTCTGTGGTTCCTTCTGGTTGTGCGTCTTTTCTTACACAGACGCTAGCCTTTGTCTCTCACCTCTCTTTAGTATCCTGATACCTTTGCCTAGAAAGAACGGAAATATAGAGCCACTATAGAATTACACCTGGATGAGAAGTCAGAGATTTAATTTAAATAGGTATAAGAGCATGAAGTTCAGGCATGTAGGAAAGGTTCAGGTGACCCAGAGTGCCAATAATGTATCTGATATATGACTGAAATAGAAGCAGCTCAATAAATATAGAAATGAATTCAGGAAACCAAGCTGTAGCAGGAATATTTTAAGTAGTACCTAGTAGGTCAGGATGTGTTTGTTGTGGTTGTTTTGTTTGATTTTTTTTTTTTTAAGAGTATTGTAGGGGTTTGACAGCCTCCTGAAATCACAATGTGAATGCAGGCCCTGGGGCAGGACTTGGGCCTTGATAAAGGTGGTGTGTGTGTGTGTGTGTGTGTGTGTGTGCGTGTGTATGTGTTTGTACTGGGGATTGAACTCAGAAGTCCTTAACCACTGAGCCACATCTCCAGCCCTTTTAATTTTTTATTTCCAGATGGGGTCTTGCTAAATTGCTTAGGGCCTCACTAAATTGCTAAGGCTGGCCTCAAACTTGCTCTCCTCCTGCTTCAGCCTCCTGAGTTGCTGGGGTTTGCTCCAAGCTTGATAAAGGTTATGATAGTATTAACAGGAAACATGTTGTCTTCAGTTTTACTACACAAAACAGAAAATCTATATTGAGGAGACCCTTAGGAAAATTATTCTGATTTATATGGTCTGTTTTGCTTTTAAGATTAGCAAATAGAATGAATTATTGGGGGGAAAAACTCTAAGAAACAATGATAATCTCTCTCCCCAAATAGTCTATATGTTCCCCTCTACCACAATGGCAGAATTCCTAACATTTTTACATCCCAAGCAATGACTTCTTTTAATCCCAAAGAGGGTACTAGACAATCTAATTCCTTTGAGGACAAGTGTTTTTACTTACAATATACGGGGCTATGCCAGTAAAGAGTCACCTCTGTGTCAGTGCCAGAAATGAGTCACAAGCCAAATGCCCAATTGGTCTTTGTAAACTTATGATTAGCTTTCAGCCCAACAGAGTCTGTGTTTGTCACTAGGATACTTGTTTTCCCAGCTACTGGTTAAAGCATCAGTGACATACTTCAAAGATTTTGGGAACAGTTTCTGTTCTTTTCGAAGAGCATTTGTTCTCTCACAAACAAATGCTAGATTTGTTCATTCGCTCCCCAAAATGAAAGGAACATTTCTTTTGATTGTTTTCCAACCCCACCTCCGCGTTTCAACAATGGAAAGCCCTAAGACCCTTTCCTCCTGCTAGAGAATTTGTGAGTAAGCTGAGTTCCAGAATATGCCATTTCCAAACCTTGGGAACTCAAAAGTATTACATTTTTAGGTAATAGAGCAGAATTTATTTAACTGACATTATCTGACAAAGGGCTGAAACATTAAAGCTCCATAGTCATTATTCATTTATTCATTCATTCATTCCTTGAGCAAATTAAGCACCAACAATTGGCCAGGCAGTATTCTTGTTGCTGGGATTCATTAATGAACACAAGATTCAAATGTTCCTGTCTCACATACCTTACACTATAGTTGGGGAAGAGGTCAGATATCATAATAAATTGTAAATTATATAGTTTGTTAGTTGGATGGTCTTATGGGGAAGAAAAGGAAACAAGGGAGGGATAATGGGGTCCCAAGGTATGTATGTGTGCACATGCATAATATACTTGCTTGCCACAGGATTAGGAAATGGTTCATCAGGAAGTGATATCTGAGCAAGAGGCAGTGAGCTACAAGGATGTATGCAGGGAAGTGTGTTCCAGAAGAAGGGAGCCATTGCACAAAGGCCCTGAGGAAGGAATATCCCTGGCTTGTTCATGGGACATTAAAGAGACCAGTGTACCTGGGGAGAGGAAAACATGCTAGAGTCAGCATAAGAGCACTAGTTTTGGTTTTTTTTTTTGTTTTGTTTTTTTGTGGTGCTGGGGATCAAACCCAGGGCCTTGTGCATTCAAGGCAAGCACTCTACCGACTGAGCTATCTCCCTAGCCCCAAGAGCACTAGTTTTGTATAAGGATAAGGAAAAAGTAAATAATATCCAGAAAGAAAGAGTTGATAATTTAGGAGATCATGAATAAAATTAAATACAAATTTAAATAAAATTCATGTGGCAAAGTAATACTTTATTAGTAAATGATCACATTTAAAGAAAAAAGTACATGTTTATCATGATCATTGTCTCAAAGGCATAGCTAAGGTGATTACATTCTAAGCAGGTGGGGGATTTGTAAGTAGATAGTTTTATTGTGTAGAGAAGTAGGAAGTTCATGGAACAGGGTTCTCCTGTTCAAAAGAGATACAAACTCTCCACATAATTCTACTAACTGAATCAAATGATAAGGCTTCATTTCCCTTCCTTTGGACCTTCTTGGTCATTTATTTTGAGAATCTTCTATTAAAACACAAACACTGAATCAGAATGGGTGTGGGGCAGGGAAGGGGGAGGGAAGTCACATCTAAAGCAGGCAGCAGTTAATTGTTTCTGAGAAGACGTGGACCACACCTTTATTCAATTTTTTAATTTTTTTGCATCACTGAGGACTGGACCCAGGGGTGCTTTATCACTGAGTTGTACCCCCAGCCCTTTTTATTTTAAGATAGGTTCTCAATATGTTGCTTAGGGCCTCACTAAGTTGCCCAGGCTGGTCTTGAATATGAGATTCTCCTGCCTCAGTCTCCTGAGTGGCTGGGACTACAGGTGTGTACCATCATGGTTTGGGTTGCTGGGAAACATAATTTGGGTTCCTTGGAAAGAGGGAAGAGTTGGCATGATGAGGGGGGAAGGTATAAGAAGCATGCTTGAATTAACGAGGATTTCTATTACTATGGACAGAGGACATAACCTGTGAGAAAACCACACTGGCACTAAATTCCAAGAATATCTTTGGTTTAGATAGAATCAGCCACATGAGAGAGAAGAAGAATGCACAATGTTACTATAATACCACCTTGTAGTAGGCAAGCACTACTGATACTTCTCCTAGGCCTAGAATTTATTTTCTCTTTCTGTAGCACCCATTTATTCCATATGATACACGTGAACATGGAATGGATATTTAGAACCACAGGTGCAGTGTAACAACTCTGATAGCCTTTAGATTTATTAATCAGTGTGACTGGGCAACAGGGTAATAGCTTTGCCTTCCACCTGAGACCTTATTTGTCATGTACACACAGCACATTGACCAGAACTCTGGAGGCCAAGTGCTTCTCTTATGAACTAATTAAGCATTCTGGTAGACTTCTTGATCAAGCGAAGATGTGGTGGTGAACCACATGCACCCTGGAACTGGACTGCTTGGTGTAAATCTCTGCTCTGCCATTTATTAGTTCTGTGCCTGTGGTCAGTGTATCTAACCTTGTACCTCAATTTCTACATCTATAAAAATAAAGATAATAAGTTGCTATGAGGATAATATGAGAAAAACATGTAAAGTGCTTATAACATGTCTAGAACATGTTAAACCTTAAATGGTGACTGTTATTACAGTGGAACAAAAGTTTTTAGAACTGATATCAACGGGAATATATAATTCCACTGTAAGCATATTACCACCTACATATGAATTTAATACTTCCCCAAAACTTTTGTTAACCTTTTTTATGGGCATTAAAAGAAGAAGGTGATGAAGAAGAAAAATCCCTGATATTACAAAAATACTGCTTAGGGAATATTTTGATTATTCTCGATTGTTGTTGTAACATTGTGTTAATTTTATCTTATTAAATATTGAAGAAGAGCCATCAGGATTGGGAAGAAATTAAAGTACATTATATGAAATTAAACTAATTTGTCTTTATAGAATATACTATTAGAGGATCCCAGATGCTGTTTTTGTAATAAATATCTATTTTCTAAAAAAGGTCATAGCATCATATATATGCCAACAAATCAGAGAGTAAGAAGACAAATGCATCCCTAGATAAGCTGAGATCCTTCAAGAAAACAGCTTGCCTCCGGGCTGTGTTAAACTAAGGGCAACATGAAATGCATAAGTCAAACGTACATGTCCAAAGAAGAAAGCTAAATATCTACATTTAAATTAAATGTCTGTGGAAGCACACAGGCCAGGATGTGCATAAAACAAAGAAAAGCAAAATTTTTTTATCATATTTGGCATTAAAATCTGGAATTTCTCCATTTTCTTTTCTATTTGGTCATAAGATTAAAATTTAAATTATGGTGCTGATTTGGGGACAGTAGATGTTTTGTGAGTCTTGGAAAAATATTATTATTAAATTCATATACTTTTGATCAAAATATAATCAACTCAGTTAAAAAAGCCTTTTTTAATAAAAGAACACCTATTTTATTTTACATTTGGGAAATAGATTTTACTTATATTGAATGCATATTCCTATAGAATTAGATTTCATAGAATCATAAATCTTCGTTAGAATACTTTAAAAAATAAAAGGGACATTGTAAAAATAAAAGGGAAATTTTTCTATATTCAGAGATAAGACATTCAGTTACATGCTACAACTATATAATGCCAAGTAAAGAAAGGACAATTTTAATATGAAAGTGAATTTAAACTGTAATGAACTCTCTAATATCATCAGCAAACTTCTAGATAATTTGAACTATTTAAAAGTCATGCACCATATAGTCTTAACAAACACCTCCCATTCCTTTTATTGGGAAGTTAGTTAATGACAGGTGATAAACATAATTTTATTACAAGTGCCAAAGTATGTTATATGCCAACCAGATTCGAAACAATGTCAAAGAAAAAGAAAGAAGAAAGAAAGAAAGAGAGGGAGGGAGGAAGGAAGGAAGGAAAAAAATAACCAGAACAATGCCAAAATGTGGAAAACAAATGAGAAGGGGTATTTTTTCCCCCACAGATGACATCTATAGAAATTATAACAAATATTGCAGTAGTTTTCCAGAAAGTAGGTTCTATGACCTGTATAGATCACCAAGAAGACTTCTAGGACACAAGGTAGTAATGGAGAGTAGCTACCAGGCACTGGGAAGTTGTTAGCACCAACTAACTCAACAGAATGATCTGGAGAAGGCAATATGCAGGCGTCCCCATGGCATGAACCCCCAGACCTCTTACTGCCCCATCCCACTCTGGGGTAAATAAAGGGAGTGTCAATTCAATTTTAGGGGTTGTATTTTATTTTATATTTTTGCTTATCCTATGCACATGAAAAGTAGATGCAAAATTAGATGATTTTCCTATTTTTGGAAAAATATGATTCTTTTCCATTTAATTGGTTGAACAGAAGACAAATGGACACTGGTATGAATTTTGATTTAAAAAATACCTAGGAGCTCAAAATGAAAAATTTACAAATATAATTTATTTGGCCATTTAAAATTATGATTTGGTACACTAATTATGGTAGAATTTGTCCATAAATGCACATAAATTCCCTCAGCAGTCAATGTATTGCTGTAGGACAATATTTCTGAGTTTTGTGATTCATCTTTGCACATGCCCTACGGGCAAAGTGCCTTTCATCTTAATAAATCTAAGAGAATTATTAAGATGGAAATTTACATAGAAATACTACCTCAATCATTCGGCATATGTCTAACTAATCAAATAAAGATCATAGAACAACAAACAAACAACAACAAAAAAAACCCACAAAAAATAACAACAGAAACAATGAAGCTCTTTCCTCTTATGTTTAACTCAAATTTGTCTGCTAGTAATAATGACATATTGTCCTATGCTATTGCTTCAAAAAATGTTTCCAGTGACCCTTGGGAATGCTATGTACTGTGTCCCTTCACATTTGCCCTTGGCAAAATTTTCTTTATTCAGATCAGCCTTTGAGAAAATAATTTCAGTCTGAATTGTGTGCATTGTAGGTCCTTTAGTTAATAAGGGTTTTTGACCTTCTGGTTTGTACATGGCTAGTTCTTCTCTTGGAAATGATTGATGGCATTAATTCTCTTTGCATAGAGTCTCTTGGAAACCATTCTCTTCTTCATAAAAGTGAACCAATTCTTAGGATAAACTAGGGTGACCAGTCATCACTGATGCCAACCCAGTATTCTGAGTCTAGAGGACAGAGATGTCTCAGCTAATATTGTATTCACAAAAGAATGGGATGAATTTCTTGAGTGAATTTAAACAAAACAAGAAAGGGCAAGGAGCTCCCATTCTCCAGGGGCCAGTTGCTTGACTCCTGGCACTTCCCTGATTCTCTCATTACAAATGTATTTACCCAAGCAATAGTTACCTGCTTTTCTCATCTTCTGTGCTCTTTCACTGGATTTTCCTAAAATGCTGATGTCAAGTTTACCTTCTCAAAACAATACCAGGCACACATCACTTTCACTCCAGAACTTCATGGGTTCATAATTGAATATAAATCAAACTCAGTATGGCATATTAACAATTAGACATATTTTAAATTCAACATATTCATAACAGAACCCTCTTCCTCTCAAAAGAGGAATTCTTTTGCATTTTCTCTTCTGGTCAGAAGCATCACCATCCTCCCCAGTCTCTAAACCAGGGTCAGGCCTTGCTCTTCCTCATTCTTCTCATCCTTCATTCCCAATTGGCATATGGGTCCACCCAAACAGACTGTGAGCTGCCTCCCTCACTTTAGCCCCTCAGCCAGGACCTTGGTCCAGTTGCTTCTTTATCTTCATATCACCATGAAGAGTTGTGACATCTGCCTTCATATCACCGTTATACTGTTACATGCGCAAATATACACATGTATTATTTTGACTTTCTGGGACAAATTACACCATATTGCAACTGTTGTATGGATTTCATGTGTAGCTCACTTGTTCCTTTTTGAGAATGTCTGAAACACAGCAGGTCATGAATGAATGAACCGTTTATTCATTCACACACGTGAAGGAAGGAAGGAAGGAAGGAAAGAAGGAAGGAAGGAAGGAAGGAAGAAAGGAAGGAAGGAAGAAAGGAAGGAAGGAAGGAAGGAAGGAAGGAAGGAAGGAAGGAAGGAAGGAAGGAAGGAAGGATTGAAGGAAGGAAGGAAGGAAGGAAGGAAGGAAGGAAGGAAGGAAGTCCACTCCAAAGTTACTTTTCACCACTTCTCTTTTTTACTTTGTTTTAAATTGGTTTTTCCCCTGTGCCATATAAATGCCAAGCCTATCTTCTTCCCTACTCAAGATTTTGCCATTTTTCCTACTGTAATGTCTACACTTTTAAATTTAATTTTTATGAACTACTTTCTTTCATCAATTCAGGTCAAAGCGTATCCTAAACCTTGTTCAGTTTCCAAGTACCTAGTGGCCACCATCCTTCAAACTCTCAGAGCACTTTTAGTTTCCATTACACATTTAACTTTCAATGATACAGCGTGCTTTCTTTTTATGTGCACACCTGTGCATGTGAACAGCTGACTTATATGTGTATAACTAAAGAGTGCAAGTTGCTAAAGGACTATTTTTATATTCTTCAAACCTCTCAGTTTCCTATACAGTATATAAGAAGAACTCAATAATGCTTATTAATGAAGAGTATAAAATACAATATGGACATTACATATAGGTTCCATAAGTTACTATTTTATTTGTATTAATGAAACTCAAATAACTTCAGAATAAACTTTGATTTACTGTCAATAAAATGCTGAGATTCTAGGTTCAACTATGGGCAATGGTCCTGCTACTTATTCAATGGTTACTGAACACACTACATAAGAGAAGCCTCACTTGAGTCTCAGCTGAGGAAAATCTATTTTATAAAAGAAAATCTTTCAATTATTTACTCCTTCTAATGAAGGTCTTCCCATGCCCTAAATATTAGATTGCTTATTAGAGTGAGGCAACAACATTTCTGTGGCAAAATAATGTGGACAGAGTCAACTTCATTACAATTATCCTAAATCTAATTTCTCACTGAATTTGGGATTGATCTCCAGTAGAAAAATCTTAGAATTCAAATGTTTCTTTTCAGGAAAATGAACATGTCTGTCACTTTACCCTCAAGCTGCTCTATGTCACAATAACCATCAGCAGCACATGAGAAAACTCAAAGAGAAAAGATGGGGGAAAGTTTTCCTTACTTTCCTTTGAAAAGTTTTCCAAACTTTTGGTTTAGTAGATAATGAGAATTCTTTTCAATTCAACAATATTTATAAAGCATGAACTAGGTACCCAGGATGGTTTAAGGGACTCTCTAAAATGTATTTATTTTTACTACTCCTCTACATCAAGGAAGTTTTTTAAGTGCCTTTAAAAACATAAAACAGCTAGAAAATCAATTGACTGCTGAATTAAAGCTAATCTGTAGTTGTGTTCTATATAAGAGAGAAATGTCACATAAGGAAGAAATATTTTGCAGGACACTTGGAACTTAGATATATTTTCCAGGTCATTTGAATCAATCATTTAAATATAGTAGTTTTGTCTACCATATTTCTGTTTTGTGGTCCCACTCCCCAACAGGGAACAAAGTCATTTAGGAAACTACATCTTTTCTGTGCTTTCTGACTAAATAAATAAATAATAGAAACTTGCAGGAATAATTTTCCCTGTGCTCCTCCATGCTGAATTGTTCTTTGCCTACCATTCTCTCCTTTCACAACTTGTTCCTATGGCCTTTCCTTCACCAGGCTAACAGCTTCTGTCAGCAAGCTTTTATTCAGTACAGTATCAAAAGCTTTGCAGGAAAATGGATTAATCATGTTTGCTGCTTCTCTTTGTTTGCCCCTCAATTCTTATGGAATTCAAGCAAACCAAGAAAATGCATGTCTAATCACAAATGTGAACTCCCTCTTATATAGTTATTTTGGTGCATTCTCTTTCATTATACCACATAATTAAAGATTCTCTAAAAACTAATAAGTTTCAAATGAGATTAGTTTTACCAAATGTCTTCTATATCAACTGTTACCACAATTATTTAAACACATATTCTTTGTACCTTGAGCTCCAAAAGAGAATAGTATAAAGTCCACAGAAATACTTCCAAATTCTCCTTTTCTATTTCCATAAATATTCCACATAATAATATGACACATTATTAGACATTTTAAAATCATAGCAAATTTGGGTTTTTTATTAATCAAATAAAAAAGTCACATATTCTATGAACTTTCAAAGTAGACTTTTGAGTGCTCTTGTCACTGATGTTTCTAAATAGATTCTATTGAAATCTTAATCATAAAAATATCAGAATACCATTCTTCACTAATAATTTCATGCCAAGATTTAAACAAGATAAATATTGGCAACTTTACCACTTCTTAATATAATAGTTTCATACAGTAAAGTTCAGAATGAATGTTTGTTTTGCTTTTCCCCTGGGAAAAGCAATTTTTATGAATAGCATTCATGATTTCCTCTTTGAAAATATCATATAGTTGAGGTCCCAAAGTCACAATGGGCAATGTCATCACCCCAGGGCCATCACTGGGCCATCCTCTATGCTGGTCCCTCTCATGCCATTTTAGAACATGGCTCTCTGATCACTGTAGTCTTCTTGGTTAAGAATTAAATGATAAGAAAGTTTTAAAAGTAGAAGTAGAATTTTCATGTCTCAAGTAACAATTGAAAGATACTAAACAAATTTTAAAAACTGTTCATTCATCTTTTTCAAACCTTAGCTGAGCAGAACCACATCAAGATGAGCCATCTTGGAAACATGCTATGAAAAAATGTGTGGATTAAGGGGGTTCAAAATACAGCAAGAGAAGTCACAACCCTGATTGAAGCAGATTGGAATGGAATTACCCTGGTTGGGCTGAGGAGATCCCTGCTTCAGGGAGGAGTGAGTGTCTAGCGGAGACACCAAGTTCATCAAGTGTCGAATGGACCACCCATTAGCAATCTCTTTCCATATTATTCAAGCACAAACTGCTCTAAGTTTTCTCTCTACAAAAACTTTGATCATTTGTAGCAAAATGGATGGAACTGGAGATCACTGTGTTAAGTAAAATAAGCCAAACTTAGAAAGTATTGCATATTCTCTTTTGTATTTGGAATTTTATTTTTTTAAAAAAAGATATGAAAGTAGGAGAAGGGAACTTTTAGGGAAGGGGAAGACGGGAGGGACTAGGTACCATGGGGAAGGGTTGTTAAGAGAGAGTAGTACTGAGGGAGAATACAATCAAAGCATGCTATACTCATCTTTGGAAATGTCACAATGAAGTCCATTAATCTGTATAATCAATATGTGCTAATAATTAAATTTTTAAAAATCTTTGAAAAGAAAAAAAATTAAATTCAGGGAAGAATTATCCAGAAGACTGGGGAGGGCCCCATGTATTTATGTTTGCTAGAACAGCATTCTTCCTGTGAACTTCATAGTTTATAGAATCCCTAGTAGATTATAGTGCAGAAAACTTTGGTGAAAAGAAAATGTTTCTGTAAAAAAATGTGCTAGATCTTTGGTGATATTTATAAATGCACTGGTGTGAAATAAACACAGACAAGACCATGTGCAAATGGGCCCACGTGAGTAAAGCAACAGCCGGTGAGAAGGCACAGTGGACACACCTCAGCTGCAGTGGCAGCTTAAGGAGGCATCCTAGGAACACATTAATCAACACGTTCAAGGAATGCATTAATCAACACTGGCTTCCTTGTCAGCTGGCATGCCCCATTGTTTAACTGTAGCATGCTAAATAACACAGAGCAGCAATCTGAATGTGAATTTCCACCATGCTGCAAAAAACAAAACCCTTTTCAACACTGGTTCTATGCACCATATCCTACTTGACTGTTTCAATAGAAATCATTCTCTCCAGTGTTCCTAGTAGTTTATGGACTTGCTTGCTGCAACAGTCAGTGAGAAACAAAGAATCTTTACAGACCAGCTAAGTTTGACAAAAGCTGTAGAAATGCCTTCTGCAGATATGAAAACTTGAATCTGTCCAAGAGATTTTTTTTTCTTTTCCTTACAAAATGAATGCTTTCGTGAAAGGCAAAACGAAACAACAAAGAAAAAAAAAATCCAAGTATCTATTTGTGTATGCAGTCAGTTGTGACAGCAACATACTGCATTACCAGCAGGGGCCTAGGCCTGGCCTCCTGCTCCACACTGGGCTTCATTTTCCTCCTGGGTAGTTCCCTAGATAACCCTCCTGTCAGGATTCGACTTCCTCCAAAAGCAGCCAGGGATGAAATGTCCAGATGCTGAAAGGAAGAGATCTGACAACACACCCCCGGAACCTAGGCCTATGTCTACCTTTGTGTACAAAGAGTACAAGGACCCGAGCACAGAAGGCTCGCCAGCATTCCTGCTGTGGGTCTCACTTCAGAGCAATCAGACTTGGAGGGTCCCCCTCAGGAGGTTATGGTGCACAATTATTAAAGTTCAATAAATAATGATTTTGATGATGAGAATTCTGTGCGTGAAGATCACAATTCTGAATGAACAAGGGATGTCATTTATTATTATCATTTGGAATAAGGTTCCTCTTACTGGAAAAGTGATTTCAGTAGAGGTTATACTTTCTGGGAATAAGGGTCACAGGGCAGTGGCTCTCCTCTCTGTTTGGTAACACTGTTCTGGGAATTTCAGTGAGTCTCAAAATTAAAGTCCATGTCCCATTGATTTAGCCTTCTCTCATCACTAGTTCTAATTCTGGTAATCCCAAAAAACAATTAAAAACTACATTCCAGAAGTGCAGCAGGGAAACAGATCTGATCTGCAAAGGGCTTTTTGTGAAGGTCACTACATCAGCCCAGTGGTGTACAACTGCTAAGTTGCTGCACATTTCCTGTACTGGAGTGACTCAGGCAATTTTCTCCTTCCAATTTCAGAGCAGACATTTCTCCCCTTTAGAAGGCAATGGGAGAAGGGGAAGGAACACATGTTAAGAGTTGCAAGATTACTTACGGCTAGCACTAACTGTTGCTGCCACAAAAACATAATGCCACCTTTCTCATCATTTTTACCATTACATTACCCAGCTGATTCTCTCCCAAGAGAATGTCAATGTCTTTCTTGAGACATCTTCCAGCTGCCCTTCCTGAGTCTTCAGAAATAGCTTGCAAACTGAGCAACCAGGAGTAATGGGAGGGAGAGAGGGTGGTCTGTCTAGAGAAAAATGGTGTGCCCCAAAAGAATAATAGACAGGATGCAAGGGGTAGAAAGGACTTAATTGATAAAGGCATCTCAATCTAGGAGGCTGTTATAACTTAGAGGTCAGTATCAGGAAACATATTATAATCCAACCTCCCTACAGAAGCACTGTGCATGAGATTTAATATGCTTCCACCCAACCCCAGACACAGGGTGTTGCTCAGACTCCACACACAGAAGAAACACTGGACATTCCCCAGGATGGAAGACAGAACATTCCTCCTCACACTATCATTCAACTCCCAAGAGTGCTGCACTTGGGTGGTGAGTAGCCACACATGAAGAAGTCTGCCACAATTACCATAGAGATTGTGCAAGCGTGCTAGTGTTTCAAGAGGCTTAGCAGAAATCCAGAACTTGCCCTCCTGATATGTCAGGGTAAAAAGGGAAGAAGTCACCAAGTGTAAGAAAAGATTGTTCTGGCATTCTAGATGACTAAATATTGAGTCAAATTCAACTGGTATAAAATAATGAAGAGTTGAACTAATTCATTCATTCATTCATTGGTACCAGGGATTGAACCCAGGGGTCCTTAGCTGCTGAGCTACATCCCCAGGCCTTTTTATATTTTATTTTGAAACAGGGTCTTGCTAAGTGGCTCAGGGTCTCACTAAATTGTTGAGGCTGGCTTTAACTTGAGATCCTCCTTCCTCAGTCTCTCAAGCCACTAGGATTACAGGATGTGCCACCATGTCCAGTAGCGGTGAATATCTTTTACTTAGATTTAGAACCCTCTTGGTTTTAACAAATTCTAGTCTCCCTAGGAAAATCAGTGCACAAGCATTTCATCTCTAGTTTTGTGGGGTGACTCTATTCTTTTTGTGGACATTGTGTGTCTTCTGGAGTTGGCTAGCATCTAATAACATGAGATAAAAGTGATCCCATGAGACAAAATTTTGATAGGACACTTTACTATTATTAGCATTAAAATCATGCTCCTATTTAGGCTTTTCAATAAAATATTGCCTTATATTTGTAAATCAACTTAATAGTTTTTCTACTCCTTCTAGTTCTATCTATTCAGAATATAATTACTATCCTCCTAAGATGTATGAATAACTTTGAAAACTTAGTCCTGTAAGTCCCAGCAAAGAACTATTTTGAAGTTATCAGCCAAACATAATCAGTGAATAACTCCAATAACCTGTCAGATTTTTCTTTATACACAGCTTGCCAAATAGGAACATGCTTTAGGTATAGCAAGGGCACTATTCTTCTTCAGATTCATTATGTAACTTACCACTACTAAACTAACACTAATGTAGCCAGAGCAGAAAACTAGTTATATGGGTTATTTCAGGAATTTCTCTGTACCTCGCTAATTATTAAAAGTCCATCATTAGCAATCCTGCTTTAGCTCAAGATTTTCAAATTAGATAGAAGGCAGATTTTCCATGGAGAGAACTTACACATTAGGGTTTTTATATGCAATACTGGACACAGACATGGTACTTCTCAAAGAAGGATGTGGGATGGGTGTGGTGGTTTTCAAACCACAGTCCACAATCCTGGCTGCTCACATCTTTTGAAAACCACATCACACCATTGATCATGGGAAGACAGCTGAAAACTCCAAATAGCAACAAAACAAAAACAAAAACAAAAACCAACTTTCTTATTTTAATGTCAGAGGTCAATTTCTGAATAGTCTGGAGAGGATCTAACACAATTATGCTTTTAAAATTTGGGAAATTTCAGTGATTCTTTGTGCGACAAGGGAAAGACATGTAGAAGACATTCACTATTTGATTTTGGCAATATCAAACTTTTCATAAAGATGAAATGAGATATTTTAGAGGTTCTAATTGAGCCTCACAGCTAAAAGTTCACATTAGTATTTAACAAAAAAAGGCTAGCCCCTCAAAAATCACCAAGAGGTAGGTACTGAAAAAGGTGGATATAAGCTTTTTCACTTGTTCTTCTGGAAGACAGAGATTTTTAAATCAAATACCTTTCATACAGTAGAAAAAGAAAACACTGACTGTATCCAGCCAGGAAATTCCCTTAGAATCACCAGAGAGAGGCTGCACCTGTTGGTGGGCCCTTCCTTCCTACCTTAGAGTGCTTCTCCCCTGGGGTCTCTTTGCATGCCTTGTCTACTTGTATCTTCTCTTTCACTAGAAACCAACATTTACAGACAAGCTCCGGCCCTCACTGCCTGCCTTTCTCAGATACTATGCCATATATTACCTCCAGAAGGGCTTGCCATAACTCATTACTGATACCAGCATTTTATTTGCAAGCCACTTTACTCAACATCACTACTAACTAATTCCTAATTTCTAACAATTGTGATTTGGTATTTATTCCACATCCCTGTAAAAGTGGAGAGAGTTTATTATTACTTTACCTTGCAGACTCTCTTTACTCTATGAAATATGGAAGCTTTGAAGGGGAGGGTTACATCAGAACTTTATAAAATAAGTCACTCTGCATTAACTAAGGGAGCCATTTTAAAAAAATAAAAAGCATCATTGGATTAGGCAGAGGAGAGTAAAAGGAGGGGAAGGGATTTAGGGGTAGAAATGATAGTAGAATGAATCAGACATTATTGCTCTATATCCTTATATGACTACGTGACAGGTGTAATTCCACATCAGGTACAACTAGAAGAATGAGAAGTTATACTTCACTTATATCTGCTGTGTCAAAATGCATTCTACTGTCATGTGTAACTAATTAGAACAAATGGGAAAAAAATAAAATAAAAAATAGTAAAAAAAAGTGCCACTTCCACAACATTAAGCCTTTTTGGTATTGGTTATAATTATTCAACTTATGAATTTTGCTAGTCTTTGCCAATTTTCACTTTTCAAGGACTTTTAAGCAGAACAAAATGTGTCCTGTTTGATTTACAAAGCAATATACATTTCCAGGCTACTGATTTGGAGATTTTAATGGTATTTTGAAACACCATAAGAAGTAGTTAGTCATACCAAATCAGTTTCAATACCATACAACGGAAGTAAATTCAGCTGGGGCATGAATCATTTCCTCTAAGCAACGAAATGACTTCTCAATGGATCAATTTAAGAATTCTCAAGAACAAGAAACAACATGCTGCAAGGATTTTGCTACCTCAAAATCTTGCATTTGACCTCATCCTTTCTTATTAAAATCCATGAAAGTTTATTTGTTAAATGAAGCCTGTGAAGTGCAGAATGAACTGAACAATAGAGCTCTCACTGTGCCTTAAGAAAGCTATTGTTGGCTGAGATATAGTTCTCTGAACTGTGTTCCAGATCTGCCATGAAGATATTTTTCACCAAGTTCAGTCTGTAATAGAGGGCCTTTCAGAGGGCACCACAGACCCAGCAGGGCCTGTTCTAGAGCTGACCATTTCAGTGACATAAATGAGATTGAGGTGGGCACTATGGGTGGGAAATAAGGGGTGGGAAAGCAATTTACAAAGCAAAAAACACATTTCAAAGTAACATTTACATTTTCAGAACTGACCTTTTTATTATTTGGACTTTACAGTGAAATAAGAAAAAAAAATAAGGATGGTGTATTCTGTTTTTTGATACATGATCAAATTCAAAAGAAAATTCTTAATTATGCTCTAATTTTCCTGAAAGAAATAATTTATTTCTGAAAGAAATAAAGTGTTTTTACTCTGCTATTTATTTTCTATGCTTTATGATCTATGATTTAGAAAAAAAAGGACTTGAGAGGCTGGTTTTCTTCACTCTGTATTTGATCCATCCTCTTTGACAAGTAATATGATAAATGTTTTTGCATCTATATTCCTACTCCCTGCCTTTTATCACACTCTGGATTGAAAAGTATTAAATGTGGCAATAACATTACACAATGACATCATTTTATGGTATCATTCCCTTCTTTAACTGCTAATTTAAATATCTGAAAAAGAAAAAGCCCTACCTTTGAAGTAGGTCTTCTTATCTGAAGAAGTTGTCTTTCCTTTTCTTTAAACCAAAGGTCGTCTTAGCATTGCTCTGTGGACTGAAGAGTGGGGGAAATGTTAACAAGACATTGGTTGTCATCAATCACAGCAGATTGTCAATACATGAACTCCAACTCACTCCCTGATGGGAAACACAATTACAGAGAGAGCCCTGCAAGGAGAGACAAATTATGAATACATTTGCCAAAACACCTCTCTGTTGGCTTCAATCAAAAGAGACAGCAGAGGGGTAGCTGGAAGCCTGGGGGATGTCCCATTAATGGATTCCAGCCTGAAGAGTCCTGCCTGGTTTTTATGTTCAGTTTAGAGAATAGAGGGTTGTTTGGTCATATATACATATAAGGTGTGTAAAATACTCCCTTGCTGTGGATTTATTAATTACATTTTTCATTTAGTAACACAGGAATTCTTTTGACTCTGTTTGAAGGGCCCCAAGTTGTCAGTGATGGTAATAAAGAGATGATAGGAACAGCAAGCACTGAAGAGGAAGTTCCATGGGCTTCTGATGAAGGCTTAGCTACAGACAGCTCAGAACCCTGCAACCTTCAACTCTCCTTTCCTCAGCCTCAATGTTTCCTTTGCAAATATTCCAGTAAGAATTAGCAAGAAAAGGGCACTGAGGATGGGAAGTAGAACAATCATAGCTGAGCACAGTATGTTTCAATTTTTAAACAGCCAATTCAATAACGCCCAAGATTTTCTAAGGGAAGATTTGTGTCTTTTTGGACTTTGGATTTTTGAAAACAGAAGTCATACTATCAACCTCTGAAAACATCCTTCAGAGAAGAGAAACAAATGTCAATTCAGGAACTCTGGGCTGCACTCAAATGTTAGAACTACTATGAATTGCAAAATTATTCCAGGAATAAAATAAAAAGTCATGTAATAACCTCAGCTGTTTTAGTTTATGCATGTGTTACAAAATATTTTCTATCTTAAATTGCAAAAAAAACCCCTTTATCATAATTACACATACCACTATCTTTTATAGATTTTCATTGTATCCAATGGTATTTTATCAGAATAAATATCAGTGTTGTGGAAGTTAGTGATTCTTCCTTAGAACTGAAACAATTTTATGGTAACAAAGATTTTCTTGTCATATGGTTCCTCAGTTATTAAAAAAAAAAAAAAAAAAAAAAAAAAAACCTCTAGAAGTTTGTAAGAGCAAAGCTACAAGAATTTGAAGCTGTCTAAATAGCAATTCAATTCAATTCAATGAACTTATTTGATGTATTTATCTGTCAATACAATGGATAACTATAAATAGGTAAAAAAGAATATAAGTAAGACATGCCTCCTACAAACAGGAATCTCGGTTCACATGTTGATCAGGAAAAATAGCCATAAATCACACCAACCATCATACAATGCAATATTAATAGAAATTGCAAAACCACACAAGAAGAAACAACTGATTTTACAAGGGGTCCTCAAGGATGGCCTTCAACAGTAAGTATCAATTCAGTTGAACCTCAAAGGTGAGCATTCAGGTAGACAGAAGGCAGGTGCAAAGGAAATGAGTGGCCTGCCCGCTAGTAGGGCAGTGAAGCCCCAGGGAAGTGGGCGTGGGGAGTGGCAAGAGGGGAAGTTAAGAGGTCATTTGCAAGCAGAGTGCAAAGATCATTGAGCATCAAGAAATTTAGGAGTCTACACTTTAACTTGAGAATAGTGTAGAGCCACTGAAGGTTTTAGGAATGAGGAAAGAAAATTTGTCAGTAGTAATGGGTACAAGAGGCTAGAGATTAATAACAGTGACCGTTTGGGAGGTGTTCTAGCACCCCTCCCTCCCAGACCACTCCCAGCTAGTTCATTTTGACTCCTTCTTGGGATGCAATATACACAGATGGAAAAAATTTAAGGTTAAAAATACTGATTGGGTCATGATACCTGATATGGTTGCACATCTTTTTATTTTATTAATGGAATAATTTGGTAATTTTTATTTAACTCCGTGAGTGCACCTTTGCAGATAGAATTTTGTAAGGTCAGCACAGGATGTGGTCTCATTCCCTCTCCTCCACCTCCTCATCTCTCATTGCGTCTTTCCACCATCTCTCTCCCCAGGACAGTGTGGCTCTGTGTTCTTGCCCTGCCCAGTCCTTCAGGCGGGGAGGTTGGCCCAGTGCAGTACTTGATGCAAGGGAAAGCCCTCCCAGATTGTCTTTCTCTGTAACTGGATATGTGCTCTGGATCAGCCTTGCCCTTTACATGGCAGTGTTAATGTCTGACACTGGTTTGGAGTTAACAGAATCAGACACTGCCTGATGGAGAACTTCGCTTACAGGCCACTCAAGCCATTCTCATTTATGGGAAATGAGCCTCTCATCTCTTCTAGCCTAATTGAGTAGAGTTCTGCATTGGAATTTGAGACCAATGCCTCAGCTAATAACACATTTTACCTGGCTTTGCTTTGTCACTGCCCCCACTACAAATATCTCCTTTTAAGAATTCAAGGGCAGAGGATAATGTAAGGAATCTTGGGTCCCTTGGCTAAAAGTTACCATCGTCCTCTATCCCCAAGTAATTGTGTCAAGTAAGGCAAAAATACAACTTAAGAGGCAGCTTATTTCTTCCTTCTTAGTCTCTTCTAAACCAAACTTCTATAATAGTAAAATCAACTGAAACTTAAGAGAGTACACTTGTTTCCTTGGATCATACCCTTTGGAGGAACAGACTGCTTGGCACCCTCGATTGTATTTGAAACACCTATACTACATTGCTGTGGAGTTACTGCTGAAATCCAAATCACTGACAACTGGAGGCATTAGCTAAATAATTGGGGAGTTAATCAATTTAAATGGAGATTAGAGAACATTTAATGAGACACTATAATGTTCTAGATTCTGTGTACAGATTCTATAATCTGTAAAGTTTATTATTTTACACCAATTCTATGAGATAAATATCATTATCTTTGATATACAGGCAGAAACAAGCACAGAGAAGTTACATAAATGACTTTAAGTCATACAGTTAGCAAGTAATTCAGCTGTAATGCGAAACCTCTTCTGTCTGACTACAAACTGTGCTTTTTCTACTTCACCCTGTGGTACTTGAGGATAAACTTGGGAGGGGCCATCGAGGTTTAATAAGAGGGCAGGAATGAGCTGGGGTTGTAGCTCAGTGGTAGACAACTTGCCTACCACGTGTGAGGCACTGGGTTTGATTCTCAGCACCACATATTTAAAAAAACAATAAGGGCTGGGGATATAGCTCAGTTGGTAGAGTGTTTGCCTTGCAAGCACAAGGCCCTGGGTTCAATCCCCAGCACCGCAAATAATAATAATAATAATAATAAAAAAATTCCATTAACAAGAACTAAAATTAAAAAAAGCAAAAAAGAAGCTGTCAAAAAGTATGGCCAGACAGAGACAGGGATAGAGAAAACCAAGAAATTAGAAGGTCAGGAAGAGAGAAGTGTGGACCAAGAGTCAACACACAGAAGGAAGAATGCAAATGGAGCAAGCTCTGTAACTGTCAGTGGGGAGCTGGGGTTCCCAGTTCTACCACCCTACCCCCATGGGCTTGGTTTAAAGCCTCCCTGACTCCTCTTGTACTATCACATCTGGACTTCCCAGCCAAATCTACTTCTTTCGTTAATAGTATTTCACAAAGGGGGTAGTTATGGAAATACTATAAGGTAGTGTGTGGAAGAAGATGCTTTTGAACTTAGATTTTAAAGGGAAGTCAAATGAGTGTGGTTCTTTTGATGAGTGTTAATAGTTTTTCTTTTTTAAAACATAATTCAACTCAGCAAAATGCTCTGAAAAGAGCATATAAATAATTTTGCCTGGGTCTGGGCTATGGCATTGTGTGGGAAATTTTCATTTATTTGCTCATGTATATTGCTGATAGAGTGCTGCCACATTTTTAACCTTCCTGTGGCAATTTGAACCCTCAAGCAAAGACACCAAAAAAAAACTACATATTAATTGTATTACTATGTCAGCAATTATGCCAAACATTTCTTGGAAATGAATTTTCATCATAGTCATTACTCTTGCTCTGACAACTGTGTCCATGGGCTTTCAGCACTCTGAAATGCATTAGGTCAACAGAATAGGGTAATGCATCATAGCTAAGGACTATTTTTCCAATAACCAAGTAATGATTTAATTTTTTTTTTACCAAAATACAATAAACTTATCCTATTAAATAAAACCAGTCTGAAGTCTAAAGGTCAAGAAGAAATTTGATGTATTTGAAAAGTAGCCTTCAGAAAAGATGAATGGCATTTAGGTGACAAATGTAAAAAATCCAAAGGCCACTGCACACATAATAAACCAATTACATTAAAAGTAACCCAATGGTATATAAGTAGAACATAAAGAATTCAATAAATTTAGAAAAGTGAAAACTTGCCTTAGCCACTCCTAGGAAAGTGAAACAATGAACTTTCTAACTGCCCCAAAGTGAATTGCTATTGATTGTCATCTGATTTTTGCAGGATTTTTTGTTTTGCTTTGATTTACAATGAGAATCTATAACATTCAATTCAACTGTAAATGTATTATTGCGAACACTATTAGGTAAAAAGTATAATCAAACAAGAAATACTCATAGTCTCATTTGGTTCCTACTTGATGGCACAAGCGTGAAGACATTTAAAATGTGAGGCTGATTCCTTAAAACTGGCCTCCTTAAAAATATGGCAAAGGTAGATGACAAATCAAGCACTTAACCCTTCAAAGCCAATTCTGTTCTCAGTTGTGACAACTGTTTCCTGTTTACAATCTTCAAGGTACATATAGTTGAGAAATACTTTTTGGAGCATCAGTTGAAAACTTTACATGTAACAATATGTGAATATACCTGCACTATTATGGATTTATGTAGCATGTAAAATTATCTTGTTCTTTTATCACTATTAAATGATAGTGATTTGCAACACTATTTTTAATCTTTGACCATAACAAAACTTACTGAGTAGTAGCAAAATCATAGACTAACCCCCAGACTATTCTTTTTTTCTTAACTTCCTGCTTTTGACCTGTTCCTTGGATTGAATTTGGGGTCCATTCATACTTACTAACTGCAATGAAAAGGATAAATAAATGACCCTATTAAAATTGGCATTTGTCTTTGGTTTCCCTGGGGTATGCCTGTCTTAGAGCAGCCTAATTCCGTTTGGCGTGGCAGAAAGCCAAAATAATCTTGAAACTCAGTTCTCCCCATCACAGCAGCCCATGAAACAAAATGCATTCCAAAAGGCAAGAGTATGGTCTGAAATAAAGCAGGTTCTCCAACCAGCAGCTCAACCAGACAGCACTCAGAGGGACCCCCTACCCCAAATGGCAGGCCCTGACTTCCAGTGCATTTCACTCTTGCAAGACAAGTAAGTGTGTTGGGGCTTGGGACCAACTCCATTTTACATGCCTTTTGAAAGCAAGGGTGGAATGAGACAGACATCATTACCCTATGTACATGTATGATTACACAAATGGTATGAATCTATATCACAAACGATAGAAATGAAAAGTTGTATCCCATTTGCGTACAATGAATCAAAATGTAGTCTGTAAAAAATTAAAAAATAAATTAAAAAAAATAAATAAGTAAATATTATTGTGAAAAAATGCAGTCTGTAAAAATGAAAAAAAAAAAAAAAAGTAAGGGCGGGAGCAAGGGATCCATTCTCATAGGAACTTGCAGGTAAACCAATGTGTGTTGTGCTATGCCTTTCAGGAAAAGGAACCCAGTGATCCCTTGATAAACAAAATGAACCAGAGTGAAGACACCACCCACAAGAGCTTTAGATCATCTCATATGACACTACCACTTGCTACCTTGCAAGCTGATTCAAACATCAGGTACCGGCCAAGCCACTGTGGGTACACTGGCAATCATGTCGTCAGGTACATTACTGTAACATTTCATGATGCATCAACATTTCGTGGTGTGACACACATTTCAGGGTTTCATAGGAGGAATTACTATAACCATAAATAGAAACCTGGAAGTTCAGTGTACAGTCATGGTGATCTCTGTACTTGAGAGTCATGCCCCTTTCTGTCATGTTCAGTGGCTGTGGGGAGAGGCTCCTTCCACCTCCTCTTGCAACTGGGTGAGACTGAGATGTAAGAAGGCTAATATGTACAACTTCTTTGCCAGGAGTTTGAAGAAAAACAATTCTTTCCTGCCACCTCCTATGTTTCTACTTCTGGCTGGATATCAATACCAATGCCAGTGTGGATCCCTGGAGGGTGAAGAGTAGAGATTCTTCCCTCTACACTTATTGTCTCCATCACCCAAAATGAACTCTTCCATGAGCTGGAAAGGACTCTAATTGTATGGCATTTCCACAATTTGGAAATTTTGTTGTAAAAGCCAGCTCTGTCCTGTCTAATAAAGTCAGCACAACTCTGAACATAATAAAACATGAAATAGTTCTCATTGGTCCTTTATCTTTGTCTATAATCTAAGAAGAACAAATTTCATTTAAAAATATTAGTGTATTCAGGAAAACAGAAAAAAATAATTAAGGGATATTAAATAAGTTCTCCAAAGCAATTAAGGTAAAAGTGTTTTCTTAGGGAAGAAAAAATGTAAAGGAGGCTAAAGTTTCAATGAATATATGAAGGTCTTAAAAATTCTGTATAGCAGATAGTGAGATACTATTTTTCAATTTCCCTAAACATAACACAAACCAATAAAGATGATTTTCATGAAGGTATATAAAATAACACCATATCTAAGAAACTAGGGAAGACTGAGTTTTTGAAAGCATCTGATTTAGCAGATACAGGAGGGAATCTGGAAATTCACTTTTGTAATAGGCAGCCCTAGCGGGGTCTGGTGCAGGTGGTCATGCGGCACACAGAGAATCACTGTTGGAAGACTGTCTTTAGGATAATGATGGTTCACTGAGAAATGTACTACACTGTAAGATTGTCAAATTTCCTTCCTAGAAGAAGGTAAAACTAGGAAAGTTTCTCATTCACAGGGCAGAAAACACACTTTCAACAAATGTGTTAGAGCTCTGGGAATCTAGATAAATCCTTAAGCATCCACAATCTCATATCTGTGTGGAGCATGGGTGTTTGTGTAGACGAGGTGGTGATGAGGAGACAAGAGGAAACTGGTGACCTCTGGGTTTGAACAGGAGATGAGACCTCATTCCTGGTTGAGAAGATGAACCTCACTGTGGCCCCAGGGACACCAATCATCCTTCCAGGAACACAGTCTCCAGATGGTATAACCAAACAACCAAGATACTGGTTGACAGGAAGGAAGTCGAGGTACCCAACCCTATTCAGGGAGCAAAAGAAGTTTATGTTTACATATTTGACAAGTCAGACTTCCATGTAAAGTATCTGAGAATAAAAGACTCTAAAGCTAACAAAAGAAGTTTTATAAAGCCACAGCTATATGGGAAGTTATTGTTTAATGGGTACAGATTTTAATCTGGAACGAGGGGAAAGTTCTAGAACTAGATACAGTGATGTTCCCATAACAATATGAATGTACTTAATGCCACTGACCCATATCCTTAGAATAGTTAACATGGTAAATTTTGTGTTATATATATTTTAACAGAATAAAAGAATGTCTATAGACTTCTAATCTGTAAGTTCCTGGAAGTAATGCAATATTTGTAGGAAATTTTTCAACCTATACTCTATGCTCCGGCATCAATACTTTCTATGTCCTTGAAAAGACAGGAAGATATTAATTAATTAGTTTATTTATTTATTTATTTATTTTTGGTACCAGGGACTGAACTTGGGGCACTTAACCACTGAGCCACATACCCATCCCTTTTTATTTTTTATTTTGAGGCAGGTTCTCATTAAGTGGTTTATGCCTCACTAGGCTGCTGAGGCTGACCTCAAACTTGGCAATCTTCCTGCCTTAGCCTCCTAAATCTTTGCGACTACAGGCATGCATCACCCTTCCAGGAAGACATTAATTTATTGAACGAACATTTTATGAACAATTAGTATGGCTCAGGCACTATTCTAGGGACTTAGGATTCAGAACAGAACAGAAAAAAAATCCTGTTTTCATAGAGCATATACTTATTCATTCCCTCAAATACTCAGCACTATTAAATGTCTGTCATTTGTCAAGCTCCATGCTGGGCACCAGGAAGACAATGGTTAAAAAGAATAAAAGTATGAGCAAACCAGACCTTCCCTGCCCTCCAGAAACTTCCAGTCGATGCAGGAGACAGATACCCAAATCATCACAGAAATGGAACTAAAACATCAACTTTGAAAAGGCAGAGATCAATGGTGTCCCTGGAGTGTGGTGATGGGAACTGGCTAAGCCAAGGAGGTCAGTCCCTCCTAAGGAAACCATAGCTGATCTGAGACCTCTCAAGCTCGAGGGAAGTGTGACCAGAGCAAGGGAGAAGAAGCAGGCAGAGCCTGAAGAACTCTCATCATTTATCTTAAGAGCCATGGGAAGTCATCAATGTATTTTAAGAGAACTAAAAGTAGGAAAAAAATGATTTTATCAGGAAGAATACTCATTTTGCTGCTCTGACAATTTAAAAACCACCAACTGAAAATGAAGGCAAGAACTACAAGGGATTCCCTACACAGTTAAAAAAAAATAGGTAAAGCACTTTGAAGCTCTCAGATGAAAGGCAGAATTTAACATATCAAAGAATTATAATCAGATAAGAAATTAAAACAACTCTCCAGTTATTAATTCTTCAGTGTTGATCAAAATATAGCCTCTTAAGATCCTATTGTATAATCTCCTAATGAAGCTGAATTTGATTAAACATGTGTCACCTGAATTTGTAAGCCTAGAAAATTAAGTTGCAGATATTTTAAAAATAAGATGTAACAGTGGAAGTATTTGATCAAGGAAACAACATATATTAAACTTCACAAAATAGGATTACTTAGGCATCTTTATTGACACAGAAGGGGGCAAGGGGAAATTTAACTAATTATTGTACTTGATTAATATTTAAGAACTTAAACAACAAATCAAGCACACATATGGCATTGATTCTGTTGAATGATGTTTATCAATTCTAATATATGCTATTAAATGGGAAAAAAATTAAGACTGGCTTAATACTACATGCCAACAGAAGACATATACGATAAAAAGAACAACTCTACTTTTTATATATACAGTAGCTGCCCCTTATCCACAGGAGACAGGTTCTAAGACTCTCCTGTAGATATATGAAACCTCAGATATATACAACCCTATGTATGCAGTGGTCCCTCAGGATCTGAGGGGGACTGGTTCCAGAATTCCCTGTGCATACCAAAATCTGTATATAAATAAAATAACACAGTTTTTGCGTAACTCACACATGTCCTTCTATACAACTTAAATCATCTCTCGATGACTAATAATACCTAATATAATGTAAATGCTACATAAATAGTTATAGTGTATTGGTTAGGGAAGAACGACAAGGGAAAATATAAGTCTATCATGTACAATATGGATGCTTATTTTTTTCCAGAATATTTTTGATCCACCCTTGATTGAATTCAAGAATTCAGAACCTGGGAAAAGGAGGGCTGGCAGTACTATGTATGTTCCTATACATGCATACCTATGATTAAGTTTCACTTAGAAATTAGGCACAGTAAGAGATTATCAACAATAACTAATCATAAAATAGAACAGATATAACAATATACTGCAATAAATAAGTTATTTACAACTTTAAATAAGTCACTTAAAATTTATGAATTGCTTACTTCTGGAATTTTCCTTGTAGTGTTTTCAGTTGACCTTGGGTAAATGAATTCTCAGAAGGTGAAGCCCTGGAGGCAGTGTGACCACCATATTCTCACCATCTTAATTTATGCAGACTAAATGTTTGATAAGTAGGTGACAGACATTTTTTCACATTTCAAACTGGACAAAGTAGAAATAGGAAATATCAAACTTTAATTGTGCAATGACCTGATCTGACCTCTGAATAGCACAGTTCAACTCTAGACTGTGATTCAAAGTTCAGAAAAGTTTTGACATATAATTCACATGATTCATCTCTTCATCAATTTTCATTTATAAAAGTTAGATCTTTCAATCTACTTGGCTTACCTTAGGACGCAATATCTATATAACCAGAGGAATTCTCCCAGGGATGCTTTAGTCACATTTTATTAAAAACCACTAACCCCCTTGATTTTATGGGAGCTATAGTCTCAAGGAGGTGGCCACTACCATCATTTTTCGAGATTCAGTCTCATAAAGATCTTAATTTTAAAGTTTAATCTAACTTGACTTAAAATCTAGCAAGTTTATTGATCTGTCAATTTATATTTTAGTCTGATCAACACTAATGTAATGAAATAAGAAAAACTGTTTCAAATTTCATATCAATATTCTTCTTTAAAACAACCTTTTAAATGCTCAATGAATTTGTCTATTGGTGTAAAACTGTAGCTGACTTTACAAATAATAAATCAGATTGTAAAGACAGTGATAAAACGAGATTTAGGAACAATAGGAAAGAAGAATGAATATATTCCCCCTTAAAAGGAAGTGGAGAAAAAAATCTAAATTAAAAGTGGAATTCGTGCATTTTTGTTGTTATTGTTATTAGCAGTAAGCAAAAATCATCATACAGATGAAATGAGAAGAGGTTTTGAAAAACTTTCTAACATTTGGATAAAGACAAGATATTTTTTCTTTTCAAAGCTGGCAAGTCATTTTTGGTTCAAAATTCTCTTTATGTGCCATGGTTTTCTAGTCTCCTTTTGATACAGACATGAACTTATAAGCAGTCCCCTCACTTTTACATTTCCTCACAACTTCCTGAGTATTTGACATGCTCATTGAACTGAATTTGAGGTCCTTTCATAAGACTGCTCTGGAAGGAAAAAGGAATGAAGTACAACAGAAATGAAATAAAGTGAGGTTCAAATATGACTTCATCATAGCTTCTCTGATGTTTATGTCCTGTTTCCTATAATATTGGGTCCTCCTAATGAGAATTATGTCTATATTCTTAGTTGTTTATGTGACTTCTGATTTTTTTGAGCCAAATGGAACTTTCTAGCATAAGGATTCTAATGGGATTGAAGATATGGCTTGAGAGGTCCCCCAATCACACATAATCCCTTATAGATTTCTCCATAGTAGTATCTGAGCAGAGTGGCCTAATCCTGGTCAATATCAAATGGCTTTGGGAGGCTCAGATATGTGATCCTCTAAATCAGTTTCCCAATTTAAGATGACAAAACTCTGTTCTCAGAGAAATCCAGAATACTATTAGTTCCAGGTCACTAACTATAATTAAGTCCCAATATGAAGCTGTCCACTTAAAGAGGTCATCTTTGATATATCACAACCTGTATTAATCAGATCATTATTTATAAATAAAGCAGTCAAATTATGAATTTAATAGCTTACCAGGTGACATTAGGGAAATTGCTTCCTTTCTGAGTACAAAATGGGGTTAATAATCCTGACCTATCTCTTAAGGTCTCTGGGGACAATTCCTGGAGGAATTGTCTAAGTGCTGTATAAATGTTATCGGTGTTATGAGAGCTTGGTTTCATTGTCACTGGAAGGCCACCATCATAACAAAGAATTCACAGGGTTAGTCAGAGGTGAATTAACAAAGTGAGGTCTATGCTAATACAAGTGCCCTTTGACCCTGGATCACTGGGCTTGAAAAAGCGCACAGATTGGAATGTGAATGAAGTTTACATTTTCAGAGACAGAGTTTTTGTTAATTTATTTCCTATTCAATTCCTTCACTTTGAAAATCATTACTCTGAAAGTGAAATAGCCAATTTCCATTTCCACCTACGTTTTTTTTGGGCATTGTTCTCATTGCCATTCCCAGCATCATTTGCATTTCAGCATGACATTGGACGCATCCAAGGCCTTTCCTTCTGAACCAGCTATCCAGAACACCCAGAAACAGGCCTGTCAGTGGGAATGGACAGAGTATACACCACATTTCTTTCATTTTAAGTTTCTTTTTTTTTTTTTTTTTTTTGGTGCAACTTCCGGATTTTTATTACTCTTAGAGATAGTAAGATCTCTTTTCCTCTTAAATTTTCACAAGTCATTCATTCAACAAATAGTACCTGTGATGCACCAGGCACTGTTCTCGGTGCTGGAGATAACAGTGAATAAAACAGGCAGAAACCCTCTTTTCTAAGCAGCTTATATTCCACTGAGTGAAAAAAAAATAGTAAGAAAAAATAAATAAGCAAATAAACATAGTGTGTGAGGAGAAAAACCAAAGTACAGTGAGAGGATGAGAGTGCGAAGATGAGGAGGCAGTCAGGGAGATGCCTCCTTGGAAGGTGTGCTTTGAGTGGATGGGTGGCTGGGGAGGCGCTTTGCAGGCAGGGTGAGGGGTCCTGGCAAATGCAAAGGCCCAGAGGCAGAAGTACATTTCCTGTTTGAGAACAGCAAAGAGGCTGGAGGGGCTGGGGAGAGTAGGCAAGGGGAGAATAAAAGTCAGAGATGGCAGGGGGTGGACATCAGATGACCTTGGATTGGTACATTGTTGCAAGGTCTCTGGCTTTCACCCTGAGTGAAATGGGAAACCCTTGAGGGGTTTTGAGCAGAATGACCCAATCTGACTTCCCCTCTGACGGGTGAAATAGCCTGTTTTGAGAATAGGCTGAAGGGGAACCAAGTTGAGACAGGAAGAAAAAACTATTACAAAGCAGAACTGTGCTTGATCCAGTGTGATGGCACAGGGATAGATATTCACAGCTTTCAATGATCAAACCCATTCTTTTTTTTTTCATCTAGCTATGGTGTTTTTATATGAATTATTCGGTCTCTAAAGAAATAAATGTTTTTAGTTTTTCCTTCCCTCTCCCTCACAGTCAATAACTATGCTTCTCTCAAGTCATTTTAGAAAGGGTCAAAACATGGCAAATTTAGATGCAGTCAAATCAGCAAGTGATCTATTCTTCAAAAGAGCAAATGACTTGACAGGATCTATTGCAGTTCTCAGTAAAGCCACCTGCCTCCCTTCAACAGGCTCAGCATCACAGTACAGATAAAGAAGTGGAGCCTCCAGTTGTACTGGAGGCAGGGCAATAAAGAAAGACAGGACAAGGTGTAGGAGTCTGGGATGAGGCCAGCACCTTCTACCTGAGTTAAGTCCCAATACTAGTGCACAAAACTTTTTTTCTTCCTTTTTTTTTTTTTTTTTTTTTTGGTGGTACTCAGAATCAAACCCAGGGCCTTATTAGTCTATTTTCATATGCTGCTATGATTATATCACCCAAATAAATAAATAGTTCCTGACTTAACTCCTGTGTGAAATTTAATGCTATTTTTAGCTTTGGCCAAGGCCAGGATCATCAGAAACCACATGCCTGGCAAACCTGAGCCCTGAGCCCCTGTTCACTCAGGACAAGAGGAGGCACTTCCTTCCCTGATAGGAGGTTGCTGCAGTCAGGCACAATTCCAGGTTTTTCAGGAAGGTGGTGGAAAGGACTACTTCTCAAAAGGAAGATTCCAGAAATGCCCCTTGTGGGAAAAGGGGGAAATATATCATTAGTCTTTTCAACCAATCTATAAGGAAAAATTCTTGGCAACTTCACAACCATAAAAGAAAGGAGGAATGTGTAACCAGAATTCCTGGGTTGCCACAGCATCTTCTCAGGCAGGAATTCCTGGGTTGCCACAGGATCTTCTCAGGCAGGAATTCCTGGGTTGCCACAGTACCTTGTCAGAGAGAGTAGTGGACTCTTGTTCTTGATCTGGGGCTTAATTTTGCAAAATAGTTGAGATGGAAAAATTTCTTCCTATAAATAACCTTAGTGCACTATCACTTTAAATAAATTATCTCTCTTTTTTGGGTGACTTACTAGGAAAAAAATAAATAAAAATTTGCCTCTTGACATTTAGAAAAAAATATTTTCCTGGAGCTGGGGGTTCTAATCTGTTGCTCTAGTTCCTCCAAGATGCATTGCTTGCCCCCTTCACCCTGCTGTCTTCTGTAGGACTCTCTTTGTATGCCATATTCTCTCTGAGGACTTCTTTGGCTGCCCTATCAAAAGGATAACATTCAACTCTCATCTCCTTTCCCTACTGTATTTTTCTTTTCAGCATTTACCAAAATCTAAAACATTAAATATTTTATTGGTTTATCTTGCTTATCGTCTCATGCACAGAACAAAGCCTTCATGAAAGCCAATATTTTGTTTATTTTGTTCATGCTATATCCCTAGTGCCTAGAAAATACCTTAATACAGACCATTAATAATTATTCGTTGAATGAGTGAATTATTCCACAAAGTGATCACATTTAGTGTTAATTTGACATGATATATTGAAAAGACCAATTTTAAACCACTACATTCTTAGAAAGCATAGATAGGAAGGATACACAACAGACTGATGATAGCATTTTCCTTGGGGAAAAAGGATTTGAGGCGATATTTACATATAATTTTAACATCTTTATGTACTGTTCAATCTCTAAATCATTAGAAATTCTTAAATCATTAGCCAGATGTCTGAGTGCCATGAGTTATGGGCCATTTAAATTTTTTTTATAATCTTCAATAGTAAAAACTAATTTTAATTAAAAAAATAGTTATATGTGTAAAATCTACACACACATATAATTGTATTTGTGAGATAAAAGATAACACTTAACTAGTCTACCTTTTTGTATTAAAAAGTCATAGATTGGGATTAACAGAATTGGCTTGAATGGCATGTTGGTACCAAAGACAACTATAGTGAATGAGGACTTCCCACTAATCAAGACAGTCTGAATGCTAGGGAACAAACCAGGAAAGAGAATATTCCTATAACCTTATTAATACTAATGACATAGTAGCAAGTATTTCAACTAGGGCCGAAGCTTAAAAAAGCATTTCAGTTTTCATTCAACTTTCAGGTTAAGTATTATACAATACAGTATCCATAATGAAATTTCCTGAGAAAAATGGGAGGAAGTTGTGAAAACACTCAGTGAGAAGTGGGTTGACAAAGTGGTGGAATTAAACTGTAAGAGCATAGTTATTTGAAGAATAAGAAAATTCAGAATGAAAAGGGAAGAACTGGGGAGTGAGATTGACCAAATTATACTATGTACAGGTATGAATATACCACAGTGCATTCCAATGATATATATAATGACTATTCATCAGTTAAAAATAAATAAACAGAAGGAAAACCAGTGGAATAGAGAAAGGGATCCTGGGAAAGGAGGAGGGGAAGGAAGGGAGTAGCACTAGGACTGAAATGGAGAAAACTTTTATTACATGCATTTATGAATGTGTCAAAATGAACTATACTATTATGTATAACTATATCGTACCAAAATTTTAAAATTTAAAAAAAGAAAATTCATAATGAAAAGAAGGCAGGCATGGCAAGTGAATATCCCTCAATAGTAGAAATAATATTATTCTCAATGTCATTCAAGCACATATGAAACTGAGGCTGTATATATCATTGAGGGGATATATGTGGATTTGATCATTTATGTTTCTAGAAATGAAATGTAAACATCAAGTGTGGAGAGAGTGCCCTAGATTCTAATTTGTAATTTACAGTGGCCTGAGGATATGAGACCTAGCAAATTTCTCAAAAGAAACCGGTAACAAGAGGAAGCAGCACTGAAGGAGTAGGGGCTTGTTTAGAACAGAGGAAAGGAGGGAGCACAAATCTCATTCACCACAATTTCATCAACACTCAGTTATTTGGGGTCCTTTCTCTTTCTGTCTCACTCTCTGGATTTTCCACTTTCCAACCAAACAGGCTCTGATTTCATTTTTGATCTACCTAACACCAGCTGTTGCCAGAGCCTTTCTATTAAAAGGCTTAGACCAAACAGTCTTATCATTAAAGCAAATACCAAGCACATGGAGCCAACACAGTGTCTTGGAAAGGGCACTGCTCTGAATGCCTGGGTGGGAATTCACTCTGCATGTTCCTAGCTGGGTGGTGAGGGGCATGCTATGCTGCTCAGTTGTCTCTAAATTTTACTTTTCTCATCTTTCAAATGTGGCTGATAAATCTTGCTCTACCTGCAGAAGTTGATTAAGAGGACCAAACTAGATAGTGTAAACTGTAAAGCGCTATGTAGAAACATAAGTAATTTTTATAGTGACATTCATGCTAGCTTGTTACTGTTCATGAAAAATCTAATGATGGAAAAAATATCCTAGGAAAACAGCAGTATCTTTTCATATGCTTTCTTCATGTCCAGCTGCAGTAGATGATTTATTTTCAGGGGTATTTCTAAAGATGTAAAACTTTGTTTTGAAAGTAGTAGTTTGGTTGCATTAGTATAATCATACCATATTTCATCTCATAAGTTTAAAAAAACTGAGAGACATTGAAAATAATCTTATAGATAGTCTCTGAGGATATTTCATAAGCTAAAGTTAATAAATCAAATGATGGTATTGAAAAAAAGTGCCCCTAGTTTAGCTTTTCTCATCCTCTTGATCACTGCACTCTCTGGAATACAAGAGAATTCATACAGAAAAGGGGAATACTCAAGTAAGTGTTAGTACAGAGAAAATGACAACAGAATCTTTTTAATCAAAAAGACACATGAATAAAGATTATGCTACATTCTGTATACAAAGTACTGTATTAAAATATTACTTAAAATATCAGTAATGCAGAAAATAAAGGAGAATAAGGTCTCACTAGAAAACCATTTTAAGGTTATATAAAAATGGTCCCTGAGACTATACAAAGAATGTCAAAATGTACTGAAATTACCTGTTAATACATTCTGTTGGTGTAGCCTAACAGCAAACATAGCCCCACTCGCATTTCTTTTTTTTTTAAATATGTTCACATTTTGCTACTAAAAATACTCAAATCAAATCCAACTGTCATCAAAGTTTCTTTTAAGTGTTGAACAAGCAATGTGAAAGATACTTTTGAAACAAACTCCATTAACTAGATTAAATAAAACCCAAATCAATGAACAACAGAGAACACAAAGCTTCAGACAAGTCTTAATGGGTGGAATACAATTCTAATTTTGACTTCCATTTTAAACAAATCATTGTAAAGATACCCGAGAAGAGGAACAAAAATCGATCGGTCCCAGTAAACAAGGCTGTCAAACATCATTTCCCTCTGCAGATAAACAAGCCCAGATTACCTTGTAAACGAAGTTATCTTAGTGCTTCCCATTCCTTCCAGTGGCAGAAGTAAAATCTTAAGCAAAGTGCCCATCCCAGCACATTTCTGCAGATAAAACAGCCCTGGCAATCGAGCCCTGCGGTGGCTGGGCCATGTGCAGTAAAATGTTAAAGTCCTGCTCTGACAGCCAATCCAAAGCTGCTCAGGCCTCCAGGCCTCCCAGGGTGATCGCCTGGCTTTGTGGCAATACAATGGGGTTAAACATTTCCCCCTGTCCATTTAGAAGCAAGCAATATCTGTTTAGTTGCTCAAAATTATTTAGTAAAATACAGAATAGATCATGCTCAGTAGTATTATTTGAAGAAAGTAACTGCCACATTTTCATCTTTGAGGGGAAAGGGTAAGAATGCTACCTAATTTCTTCTTCTTCTTTCTTCTTTTTTTATAACTTAATAATAACTCAAAATAACATCGTGGAAGTCCTGCACAGATGTTTAAATATTGTTTCTTTGCAGGACACAGTGCTTCACTGACTTGTTTTATAGCAGTTTTCAGAACCTAAATCACACGTGTGCACAACCCACCATCCACAGGACTCACAATAGTCATTTTTTTACTTTGTTCTTTCATGGTAGCCTAGAAACTCAATTTGCTTCAATTAATTTAATGTGATACCTGAGTGAAAATTAAAGCTAGAACTATTCATTTAGTTTCTTTCCCTTACCTATTTATTTTTCAATATTGTTCCTCTTGGGGGCTTCTCTAGGACTCATTGTTGTTAGTATTTACCTATCTAACCTGTAAGAACTTTAAAATATTGGTTATGTTTACAAATAAAAATAATAAATGGTGAGCTGGAATTCTCATTAGAGTGCTAGATACATTAGGATTATATTTCACGTTAAGAAGATCTAAAGAAAGTAATGGAGGGTGTGCTAAAATGTGTCACGTTTGGCGGGACCTCACTATTGGAGTCTCCACAAATCCTTAAGCAACCTGGTTTTGCTTGAATTTCTAATATTACTTTTCAAGCTTCAGGGTTTTCTGGAAAAAAAACTTCAAGAGAAGAAAGTTTTTAAGACATTTACTAGCTACAATTCAAGTGTTCATCCATTGTATTTTCAATTACAGTTATTTGCTTTCTAAAAACAAACCTAAGAATCTGTTCCACATTTATTTTAAAGTGACAGTGGTGAATAATAGATAGATATATTTCTCTTTTCAGTATAACTTGAGGTCTGCCTAAAATGATGCCTTTTTTCACAAGAGCACAATCAATGCACAACATAATCTCCTTTAAAACATATTGTCAGAGGGATCAACAACAACCATAGCCAGAAGACCTCTAAACCCCAACCAAGTAGAGACATCAGAGAATCCTATTGGGTCCTCCCTTGGCACATCTGGCTCCCTGCTTAATACATCCTAATTAGCTTTGAATTATGCTAATGGAAACTTGAAAAACAGAAAATAATTTTCTGATTTATTTTTCACTCTTTTAAAAGATAAAACAAGCAGAAGGGGAAAGCCTTGAAAGTTATTTCCTCCTGATTACATATCTGCTGCTTCATGTGTACATTATAAGTGGTACCAGTTGATAGAAAACAAAATAATCTGCTGGCCAGTCACTGATACAGCTCATGCTTCTGACAATGTAAAATACGGTAAAGAGTATGATTTATAGTTGTTACCCATTTGGGTATTTTCATTCCTTTGAAGTAAAGAAAAAAAATTTTTTTAAACCCATTTCCATTGGAATATAGAATTTGCCCATATTTTTCAAGTAATATGTTAACATAACCTTTTATTTTCCAAGTTAGCTATTCCCACAGGTATAAAAAAGGCTCACACACCAATTTGAAAGAGGTTGCATTTTAAAGGACAGTGTAAGGACGCCTTAAAATGGTGCTTTAAACTGTGACTGTGCTCTGAACGGTAAGGGCTGAATGGAGGAGAGAGGAGTCCGATTATGCAGCTTGAGTGACCGAGCCTAATCTGAATTATTTCAGCACACTGCTTCACTACCCATTAAATGCTAAATGCTTCTGCAGGCCCATTTCTCGCTCTGGCTCCCACTGTGCTTGATCCTTTGCAAGAATGGTTACCCAGTGGGCTACTCAAAACATTTTCAGTAAATAAAGGTATGGAGTTTACCAGGCTTCTCAAAATCCATCATCAAATCTGTCATTTTATGATAAAAATGGGCAATGTCCCACTAAAACAGAACTATAAGGACTGTTACACAGAAGTTCCCTCCTCAACTACTATTTTACCTTCATGATTTTTATTTTTGTTACTGTTCCATAGGCTTTCTTATTTGTCCAAGGTTACATTCACTGCCATTCACACAGATTCTTTATCTTGCAATAAATTTTTATTAAGAGAGGTCAAAGTCATGGTAGCTATTACTCCTTCCAAAAAAGCAGGTCTGCCCTCAAAAATGTAATTTTGGATATCTCTTTTTAAACTCATCAGGTTATTAACTCTTATTAGCCTGTTCAACACATTCTCAAACAAGTAGTTCTGTTTGGGGGACCAGGAGAGGCAATTATGGCACCAAAATGTATACTCTGCTTTCTCTCTCCTGTATTTTTTCTCAGGTTGTCCAGACCTATCTATCCACTTCCACTTTGTAACTGATTTTCTACATGATATGACATGGTACCATTTTAATAAGTACATAATATTAGATATGTTTTTTTTACATATGTATTTCTTCATTGAAAACTAAACATATCTATCTAAATATTTATTGAAACAAATCAGAAAATTTCAAATTTTTAAAATAGTTTCTATACCAATTTTAAAGTTCTAAATATCATAATTCCAGTGTAGAATATTCACCCTCAGTGCCTCATTTTCTTCATATGTGAGATGAAGATAATATATAACTTTCTTTAGCAAACTTTTATGAGAATTAACGAGTTAATAATCACAAACTGCCTAGAACAATGCCTGGCGCACAGTAGGGGTATGTTAGTAAGTTGTTGTTTTATGGTGCTGGGGATTGATCTCAGGACCTTCTCCATGCTAAACCAAGTGCTCTACCACTGAGCTACACCCACAGCCCTTTTAATTTTTTATTTTGAGACAGAGTCTCACCAAGTTGCTGTTCTGAAACTTGGGATCCTCCTATCTCAGTCTCGTGAATAGCTAGAATTACAGGTGTGTGCCACCACACCAAGCCTAGGGTTTATCTTAAATAAATAAAAATGAATAAAACACCATTCTATGAATGAAACTATGAGCAAATTATTCTTCCAAGCATTCTTCCAGAATGGAAGAGCTCCCTCCTCAACTACTTTACCTTCATGATTTTTATTTTTGTTACTGTTCAATAGGCTTTCTTATTTGTCCAAGGTTATATTCGCTGCCAGTGCTCTGCAATATTTTGTAGGTTCTCCTAGTGCAGAAATCATGAATGCTTATCTTTTGTATTTCTTTACAAGATGTAAAAAGGATATCTGTTAGCTGGTTGAATGAGATAAAGTTTTGCTAAAGTAGCCTATAAACTCAGGCTCATGAATTAACCATGAATTTCCTTCCTCTGCCCTGAAAAGCTATGCTAAACTCTGAAACTCACAGGCATCAAAAGGTGTTTCTCAAAGCTGCAGATCTGCGGAATTGGAGACAAGTTAAATGCCATGTCATTTGGTGAAAAGTGCCATAGGAGTCATCTGTTTCTGTAAATACAGTACGGAGACCCTGCAACCCCACAGATAATTGTGGCACAGCAGACTGGTATCCTACTGCTTTTTCATAATTTACTAATAGGCAAAATGCCAAAATTCTAGAAAAGCATTGTGAAGTTGAGTTGAGAGAGACTGAAAAAAATATGTTTTCGAAATAAATTAGTACATTTTTAAACATTTCAAGAGAACATCAGAGATTGGGTTACTTTCTGATTCTGTGTACCATCAAAATAGCAAAACTGAAATTTGCTTCATTGTGAAAACTCAGAGATAGTTATCCCATATTTAACCCTCAGGTCTTTCTTTACCTTTCTCTCAATCACCATCTCCCTGCCATTCCTGTCCCACCTTATGTAGAGTACATACAGATTTTACAAACCACTGTTTTAAAAAGAGAACTCTGTTATTGGTACAATTAAGAATGATTCTGGGGGAAAAAAAATCATTGCAAATAAAAGTAACCAGAACACAGATGCCTTTAACAAGAGAACTGATGAACTGACAGTGTATTCCTGATATCCCTGTGCCACTTTATACAGAATTCCCTTATGGCTGCTCATGTTTGTATGAAGATAGTATACAACATGAATTTTAATCAAAAATGAATTTTAATCAAAACAAATGGCTAGTAGTATTGCATTTAAAGATTTCTTAGTGAGATTATTTTTATATATATGAAAATTTATCAGACAATTTAAGAATGAAATAGTGACAGTGTAATCATAAGTGAAATCTAAAATGTTGTAACAAGAGGTGGAAGCAAGGAGAGAAAAAGAGGAGGTTGTAAGGAATAAGAAACTTTAGGGATCAAACCACATGAAATTGCTCTTTTGCAGGTAAAAAACCATCAAATTTCAACAATTCATATGGTTCAACCTCACTATTTTTCTGGACTGCTTGGCTCCAGGAACATCCAAATCATTTAACAGAAAAACAGCCAGGGTTCCCATTGCAAATAATTCCATTTTCATCACAGGTTGTAAAACAAGGCTCATTACCATTTCCTGGATGTTTCAGTTGCTATAGCAATGACCTCTCATACAGCCACACATTGAGTGCCTAGGTGATTGTCCTACCTTTTTCATTATATATTTAAGCGCGCGCACACACACACCTTTTTCTGGAATCCATCTCCCTTGAGCATATCCCTTTTCAAGAATATATGACATGTAAATTCTTTCCTTAAGATGACTTTACTTTTGATATTTAAAATCTTATTTAAATAATGCAGAAGTCATTGATTCATAAAAATGAAATAAAGGTTTGATAATTCTACTCTTAACAAAACTCACCAAAATCACTCTAGCTAGAAGGGATCTTTTAAATCAGACATTTCAAATACTTTCTAAACTAAAATCTATCACTTCTTCTTAGAAAAATTCCTAACAAGTTCTCTCTTTTTTTTTTTTATTGTAAACAAATGGGATACATGTTGTTTCTCTGTTTGAACATGGCGTAAAGGAATACCATTTGTGTAATCATAAATTTACATAGGGTAATGCTGTTTGATTCATTCTGTTATTTTTTCCCTTCCCCCCACCCCTCCCACCCCTCTTTTCCCTCTATACAGTCCTTCCTTCCTCCATTCTTGCCCCCCTCCCTAACCCTAACTCTAACCCTAACACTAACCCCTCCCACCCCCCATTATGTGTCATCATCCACTTATTAGCGATATCATTCGTCCTTTGGTTTTTTTGAGATTGGCTTATCTCACTTAGCATGATATTCTCCAGTTTCATCCATTTGCCTACAAATGCCATAATTTTATCATTCTTTATGGCTGAGTAATATTCCATTGTATATATGTATATATATACCACAGTTTCTTTATCCATTCATCAATTGAAGGACATCTAGGTGCAAGTTCTCTTTTATTATAGTTGTAACAATCATTTTTTGTGGAACACATTAAAAACCAGATGCCAACAGGACTCCAATAGCACAAGAAATAAAAGCAAGAATTAATAACTGGGATAGATTCAAACTAAAAAGCTTTCTCTCAGCAAAGGAAACTATCAGCAATGCGAAGAAAGAGCCTACAGAGTGGGAGAAAATCTTTGCCAATCATACTTCAGATAGAGCGCTAATCTCCAGAATCTATAAAGAACTCAAAAAACTCTACACCAAGAATGCAAGTAATCCAGTCGACAAATGGGCTAAGGAAATGAATAGACACTTCACAGAAGAAGATCTACAAGCAATCAACAAATATATGGAAAAATGTTCAACATCTCTAGTAATAAGAGAAATGCAAATCAAAACTACCCTAAGATTCCATCTCACCCCAATTAGAATGGCGATTATCAAGAATACAAGCAACAACAGGTGTTGGCGAGGATGTGGGGAGAAAGGTACACTCATACATTGCTGGTGGGGCTGCAAATTAGTGCAGCCACTCTGGAAAGCAGTATGGAGACTCCTTAGAAAACTTGGAATGGAACCACCATTTGACCCAGCTATCCCACTCCTTGGCCTATACCCAAAGGATTTAAAATCAGCATATTACAGAGATACAGCCACATCAATGTTCATAGCTGCTCAGTTCACAATAGCCAGATTGTGGAACCAACCTAGATGTCCTTCAATTGATGAATGGATAAAGAAAATGTGGTATATATATACAATGGAATATTACTCAGCCATAAAGAATGATAAAATTATGGCATTTGCAGGCAAATGGATGAAACTGGAGAATATCATGCTAAGTGAGATAAGCCAATCTCAAAAAACCAAAGGAAGAATGATATCGCTAATAAGTGGATGAGGACACATAATGTGGGGTGGGAAGAGTTAGTGTTAGGTTTAGAGTTAGGTTTAGGGAGGGGGGCAAGAATGGAGGAAGGAAGGACTGTATAGAGGGAAAAGAGGGGTGGGAGGGGTGGGGGGAAGGGAAAAAAATAACAAAATGAATCAAACAGCATTACCCTATGTAAATTTATGATTACACAAATGGTATGCCTTTACGCCATGTACAAATAGAGAAACAACATGTATCCCATTTGTGTTCAATAATAAAAAAAATAAATAAATTAAAAAAAAAAACCAGATGCCTTTAAATTTTTCTTAATTATGCAAGAATTTTAAGAGTTGGGAAAAATTTTAGGAATCTGATGAAAGATACGCAATCTTAACTGGAGAAAATTCAGAAAGGCTTAAACACCTACTTTCATAGTATAGGAAGTTCAAGAAGTCAGGCTAAGAGTTCCTAAGAGATATTAAGAGTACAAATCTTGCAACCAATTTTACCCTCTCTGCTCCAATTCAACCTATACATAACCCATCTTTCTTTCCTTATACAACATTACAGGCAACAATAAAATTCTTCACAATCTCCCATTTATATTTCATTAGTGTCTTCATGCATGTGTGGATGTGTGGGTGTGTGTATGTGCATGCGTATGTACTTTGTACTTTAAGTAAAGTTGTAATCTTGAGATTTTTAATTTTTGTATCCAACATTGTGTCATAAATATTTTTCATGTTGCTAATAGTATTCTGAATTGTAATTTCAAGTGAACACACATTCCACTGAATGCTGTGCCACAGTTTTTATCATCAGACACCAGGATCTTTTGACAATTTTTCCTTAAAATAGAAGCAGAAATGTGTTGATGCCATCCCAAATTATTTTTTAAATAGTTGCATTGCTATTTCCAGGGCCACCAGAAGTATAAGCTTTCACCCTAACATTTTGCAATACTGCAAATCTTAAAAGTATTTTGGCTAGTTCAATAGATATAAGACATGCTAATCTTCCCAAACACCAAATAGCATCTATTACCCACATGCAAAGCTATTTCAACTGCTTATAGAGTAAATTCTTTGATCCTATTATTCCAAATCCTCTGCACTCCAACCTTGACCTATGAATCCCAATTGATTTGCCACGAAACTTAAACCACTCTGGTGAAACAGGTCTCTAATCCTGGCCCCAACGTGCCTTCTCCATTCCACCTCTGTACAGCGTTTCTAGATGCCACTCTTGGGGCACATCCCTTACTTCTTGCCATGGGTTTAAATCTTTCCCTTCCACCAACACCAAGATCAAGTCCATTTGCACACAGGACCTGGCCATTAAGAACTACAACCCTTCCCTGACACTTTAACATCTAGCACTTACATGACTTTACCTGGATGGCCTTGTTTTATAATTTAGCTTTTAAAAAATAAAAATCTCTCTTCTTCCCAACTTGAATTGCAAACTGTTTCTGCAACTCTCACCCCAAACCCTGCACTTTGTACATAGTAGGTACCTATGAATTGTGAATTGTGAGGCCCATCACTAGTATCTAACAAGATACATGGCTATGCTTTCCTGCATGATTCAGCATATGAACTTGCATGTAATTACAGAAAAGATATTCCTTAAAGTCATAAGCATCTTCACCTTATCACATAATGATTGGCAGGTTGTCACGCCTTGTTCTTCTACATCTTCTGTCTTTCCTTGAATAGTCTTTCTTTTATTGCATCATTTCCACACATTCATCTGTCATTATTTTTCTCTTTGCCCAGAACTGTTCTCTTCCTCAGTTATTACTTTATGTTTCCATTTGTTTTCTAGTTTATATCTACATATTCATAGAGAGGCATGGTGGTAAAGAGTTCTGGGATCCTTCCACACAAGCAGTTAAGAGTCCTGGGTTCAAGTTCTGACTCTCCTCTGAGTTTGTAATCTTAGGCTTTTTGCCTCTTTAAAACTCATTTTCTTCATTTATAAATGTTCACAATAGCAGTAACCTACTTTATAGAGTCTCACGGAAAAATCTTACAATACATGCAAAGCAGTTTCTCATTTATCGGTAAATGCTTAATAGTGTTAACTTCTAATAATTACCATGTATCTCAATGTTTCTATTTATACAACCTTCATTTAAAATTTTTCTCTCTCCCACTCTTATTTTTCTACTATTTAGCATAAAAATTCTCACCACCTTATCTTTTATTTCTTCATAATTTATTGAAAAAGAAAATGGAAAACAAATACAATGCAATTCTACAAAATGATTAATAGAAAAACAAAATTGGAAGCAATTTTATTTAGTCATATCTCCTTCCTCTAAGATTCTCCATTAGTTTTTGCTTTTCAAGTTCATTGTATTCCCTCTCTCTCTCACTCTTCCTCTCTCTCTCTCTTACACACACTCACACACTGTTTTTGTGCCTACAATGCTTACACACTTCCTTGACTCCTTTTTCTTATAACCATGCCTCCCAAAATACAATGCATGTTCTAGTTAGTTTTCTGAAACCAACTTCTGTCAAAGCCAGTGATTTCAAGTATTAAAACATCCAGAGAAGAAACAAGGAAACAAAGCAGTTTCCTTAGACGCCTCTCAGAAAGAATAGGAAAGGTTCTTCTAGATGGAAGAAATAGGTTGAGCAGAGGTGAGGGAGGACAGAATCTGGCTCAAACAGGAAGGAGAGGGGCTCAAAGTTGGTCTTTGCTGCCTGAGATCAGCCTGGAGGTGATGAGCATGAGGTGCTGGCTACCAGACATCCTCCTCCCCACTAGACTTCTTCAGATTATTTTAAAATAAAAATAAACAGTATCCAGCAATCCAGATAAAATGTAATTAATATTTTATATAAGATGAAGAATAAAAAATGAAGAGACAAATTGAGAATGGGGAAGAGTCTACCATTTTGCCTTTGGATATGGTTATGTAATTAAAAGGTGGAATGTACTGAACCATTCTACAGCTCTTGTAGGTATATTTACAGCTAATAAATTATATTCTAATAAAGTTCATCCTCAAAGAACACTATTATGTATTTCCAATTATTATTGACAGTTTATAGAAGAGGGTACTGAGCATCAGAGAAATAACTCGCCTAGAGTCACACTGGAAGAAAATTGTGGAGCTGGAATTTGTTAGTGTACATACCTGGGCACTCTCTCAAACCACAGATATCATCACATCAGAATTTATATTAAGTCTTATGTTGACCACACCATGCAAATCATAACCATAACTGCTGAAAAGCAATAAATGCTTCTGCTAGTGAAGTATGGCCCTTCACAGAATAGATAGGAGGTTCCCCATTTTCCCCCTCATAACCAAGAGAACAAGATAAGAAAGTGGAAACTTCCCCTTCTAATTCCTCACCTGGCTTGTTCATGTCCTGTGAATCTGTTTCACCAGCTCCTTTTGTAAAGTGTTCGCTGCAAAGACAAGGGCTGACTAACTACGAGTAAGGGAAGAGTAATTTTGGAAATGCTCAGAAATCTCAGATTTAACTATTTTGATCTTTCTTCCATTCTTTGGATGCAGAAAGTGTCTAGTACTTATCTCGCACAGAAGCCTCCAAAGATATGGTGACTTCTTTTGTCTTCTTTGAGCTAATTCTAGAGCTGTGAAGTGAAAAATAGTTTTTAGTGACTTTCAGATTTATTTTTTCTTCCAGCTGAAGCACAGAAATCTTACTATTAAACCAACTGCACAGTATCCTTCCATACCTCAAATTACATTCCTGGGAGAGACTACAACTCACACTTAGCACAGATGCATGACTCAACATCTTTCAATTGGCAGTCCCCTGTTTTCCTTTGCCTTTTAATTCATTGTTACTCCTCTTTTTATTTTCCACAAGCAGCAGAAGGCACTACCAATGATGAGAATTAACAAGAAGAAAAGCATATTTTCAATTACCTATCCTTAAATCAAAATACTAATTCTGAAAATGCCCCTCTCCCATTCTATGTAATTTCAAATGACCTTACACACAAATGCAACTCCACAGACCTGTTTTGTTCTGGCCTGTATGAATTGTTAGTGGTCCATGACCTTTGCTTCATTCAAACGGTCTCTCTCTAGTTCAAGGTTTTGTTGACCTTATCTTCTATAGTTAATTACTCATATTTAAAAGGTTGTCTAATACCATCCAACTCATTTACATAACGGAGGCAGGCAAGTCCACAACAGGACCTTAAGCTTCTTCCACCCGCCAAGTGCCCCTTCTCGGCTGTCTAATCCAATTTGATGCTTTTTGTGGTGGAGCGTCTGTTATTCGATATGTTGGCAGCTATTTGTACGTATCAGGAAGAATGGATGCAGTCTTTATTTACAAAAATATAATAATGAAAAGCATAGAAGTCTTTTAAAAGGATGCAAACCAGAAAGATTTGCAGATTTAGGATTAGCTGTAGGAATTAACAGCTAAAACTATTTGTCTTCAAACAACATGGTGAATTTTTTAAAATCCTAGGTATTGACAGAAAGTATATTAAAAGTTAAGTCTGATTTGCCTTTTCCATCCTCAGTGTTGTGCTGGCCAATCACACAGTTTTCTGTCCTTCAAGTGTTCACTAGAAATCTAAACATCTTCTAAAGGACTGAGTATGAGAAACCTTAATTTGAGAAACCTTAATTCTAAGTAGATCTCCTAAACTTAAGCTCTCATCATCTCGATACATCTTTAAAATTTTCTAGAAATAGAAACATTGTAAAAGTAAGGTGAAAAACAAATTTTTAGCTAAAAATGTCCATTTTTCTTAAATAGTTTCAAATAAGTAGTTACAAATGAATAACTATAGTTAAGTGGATTCAATTCTAAGTTAATTTAGAGATAATTTTAGTCTAAATAATTAGATAAGATATAAAATTCTAGAGATCTCCTAATAAGTTATTAATAACAAAAATTATTAATATTTTGTATTTTACTGGAAAGTTAATTAACAATATCTGATATTTTCATAACTCATTGTTTGTTGCTATGAAAAGTCATAGCACACATTGCTCCCCTCAAGTGACTAAGGTTATGACAAATTAACAGTAAAATTCAAGAAACTAATTCTCTTTAGTGCTACTAAATGACATTTCTTTCCATTAAAAACTAATGTTCTAAATATTTAATGAGACAGTTGGATGTAATGAATGGCTGTTACATGGTGGGTTGTTGTGTATATGCAAAAATTTCTTAGTGGAAAGAGCCATTGCAATTATTTAGCTTACATTCTTCATTTTATGGCTAAAAAAAAGCAAAGTATACAAGCACAAAAGTGGGCCCATTACAGGTAATCAGGTCTTAACTTTATTTCTACATGAAAAAAACATCCTAGAAATTAGGACATCATTCTTACTGTCTTTGATTATATGAAGTCAAGGATAAAGCAGAAAGAGAAGGCAAAAAGGAAGACTTATTTCTTACTTTATTTAAATAACAGGATTAGACACAATCCATGGGACTTTCAATGAAAAAAAAAAAAAATTAGCAGGACCTGATGGACAGGGAGGATGATTATGGGCCTCTGATTCTTTATAAAGAAAAAATGGAACAAAGAGAGAAAGCAATGAGAAAACTGGTCATTTTACTATTTATATTATACAGGTTGAGTATCCTTTATCTGAAATGCTTGGGGCCAGAAGTGTTTCAAATTTTGGAACTTTTCACATTTTGGATTACATGCATACACATGAGATATCTTGGGGATGGGACCCAAATCTAAAAAAGGAATTTATTTATGATTTATACATACCTCACGCACAAAGGTAGGATCTAATTTTACACAGTATTTTAAGTGTGCCTTAAAATCTATCACAAGAGGTCAGGAAAGGAATTTTCCAATTATGGTATCATGTTGGTGCTCAAAAAGTTTGGATATTGAAGCATTTTGAATTTTGGATTTTTTGGATGTGGGATGCTCTACCTGTATGTGGACATGAAAGGTGAGTGGAATGAGAGTATGAGGTCTGGATTCCAGGTTCATCAGTGCAATTTGTGAGCACTGTGATACTAGGAGGTTACTTGATCTTTCTTTACCTTAGTGTCCTCAGTCAGTGACATGTTTGATTAGGTAATTATAGATTAAATCTGCCACAAAGTTCTTAAAATCTCATAGAAAGAGTTTTGTCTCAAAATAAAGAAAATCTACCTAAGTATTAAAGTTGTTAAAAAATGACACACATTACTACAAAATAGTGAACTGTATATTTGAATTTGTATAAGAGCAACTGATCCCTGGGATTGGTCTAATTATTCCCAAAGTCTTCTTGAATGCTGATTCATTTGGTCCTTTCTATGAACTAAATGGGTTTCCCCCGAATTTATGTTGAAACACTATTCTCCAATGTGACAGTATTTGGAGGTGAGACCTTTGAGGGTGAAGCCTTCATAACAGGATTAATGCCCTTACAAAAAGAGACCTGAGAGAGATGTTCTCTCTCTCCAGAATGCAACATGAAGGTAGTAATCTACAAGCTAGGAAGAGAGCCCTCACTAAGAATCCCAATGACCAGCATCATCATCTTGAAATTCCTAACCTCCAGAACTGTAAGACATAAATTTATGTTGCTTAAGTCATCAGTCTATGGTATTTTGTTAGATAGCCCAAGAAAACTAAGGCAGTCTCAAAACCTATGCTATATTCTGAAGGTTGTACCAGTTATAAAACTAGAATAAAGGCTTGTGTGTGAGGGAACCCAGGATTCAAAGCTAAAAAAGCAGATAAAGCAGGTCATTCCAATGACTGGGGGCTATAGGAGCCACTGATGGACATTAAACATGAGTAATTCAAACTTTATTTAGAAAGATGTCCCTGATAGCAGTGTGGAGAACAGGATAGATTTGAGAAGTTGCTAGGAGACTAGCTGTGTTAAGTTCAGGTGAGAAATTATGCAGGCTTGAAGTAAGGCAATGGGGGTAGAGAGGCTGTGGGATTTGCTTAAGAACAGTGTCAATACGACCTTAGGAGGAATAGAAGGAATTTATACCCATCAGATCCAATCTCTTTATTTTACGGATGAAGAAACTAAGGGCTAGACAGATTAATTTACTTGCTTAAGAACCTAAATTTAACAAGTGGCAGAACTAAGACTAAGATTATTGAAGTTTTCTGACCTCATGTGCTCTTTTGTTATCCCAACTTTTTTCTTACTCTTTAAAATGTCTTTTTCTGTAAAGGAGATAAGTTATCCAGCATAAGTTTTCCTCATTATTGAACACATCTGTATAAGCTAAATATTTTATCATCATATACTAATTCCTATTTCTACTCACTGTGTGGCCAATGCTGGTTAACTCCATTAGAGTGATTTTTTAAAAGATAATAATACATGAACTTATTTTGAGACTTAAACATTCTTTCCTCCCATTTCCTACTCGGTTGCAAATAGAAGACCAAAAATGCCTGGTTTGATATCATCTCGTATGGTGATGATGTCTCTCTGGCTAGTACACTACATGAGATTTAGAGAGATTAAGTGACAGAGACTAGAACAGATGTACAGACCAGTACTCTAACGTGGACAATTTGCTACCCAAGCCAGTAACCAGTAACCACATGTAACCACTAAACTCTTGAAGTGCCGCTAGTTCATATTGAAATGTGCTTATAAGTACACATCTGTTGGATTTTTTTGATTTAGTAAGAAAGATTCTTTCTTTCCTCACATTCTTTCACATTCTTGGGAGATCTCATTAGTCATTTATTATTTATTACATGTTGAAATAAATTTTAGATTTACTAGGATATATAAAATATTAAAATTAATTTCTCATTTTTACTTTTTTTAATTGGCTATTAGAAAAGTTAAACTAGTATACATGCAGCTCATATTATATTTATATTGGACAGTGCTACTCTAGAAATTTACAATGTATTTTGGGGAAGCAAAGTATTCATTTATAAATAACATCGTAACTATCAGGTAGGTAGTATAAGAAGCTAAGGAGATAATTTCTATGGCGGCTAGTCAGGAATCCAGTCTCCAATATCTCAAAGGTTGAGAAAATCTCAATAAAATAAAATCCTGGCTTCCATCTCAAATTTTAGAATGAGAACCATCTCCTGAGGATTTGATTCAAAAGCACCTTTTAAGGACATATATTCCTCAACTAGTCTTCAGTCCTGAAGTTCATGACTTGAAATAGTTTTTCCTCAGTCAGCAGGATACAGAATATGACTAACGAGGGGCTCCTTTAAACCAGAGACTTTTTCTTTAAGGACAGAGCCCAGTAGAAAGCTCTGAGCTGCTTCAAAAAAATGTGAGGAATGTCCTGAGGCTGGGTAAACCAAACGCTGTCCTTGGTGCTGAGACCTCTTCTTTGGTTGAGCTCACTGTTTTCTGTGTCTGTGATTTGAACCTTTCCACCTGGGCCCTCTCCTGACTTTCTGAGTCCTGATACTCTCTCTGTGCATACCTCAATGACCACACTCATACTCCAGCTAGGGCATTTTTAAATATTCTTCTTTCCTATCAGATTGGATTCCTTGAGGATGGGAACAGCATTTTATATGCATCTGTATTCCCCATGAAGAGCGGCTGCTATGCAGTATGCACTCAGTGAATGAACAAATAAATGCCTAGCCAAAACTTGTAACTTCAATACGTCATGACCTGGTATATCTCCTGCTGGACTGTACCAAGCAAAAAGTAGGATTTGATAAGAAGATAGATGTGAGGTGCAACTTTGTTGTAGGCAGAGATGGCATAGAAGGTGGGGGGGAAAGGGAGAGAGAAAAAAAATATGTGTATAGGGAAGCTCCAGAGGAGACAAGCAACAACTCAGAGAGGTACCCACAAGATATGGTCAGAGTGACAGCTGTTAGGCTGAGACTGGAGGCTGTGAGGAAGATACGGGAAATAAGCCTTACCTGGCAATAAGGAAAGCGGTTTAACAATCACTCTCTTTGGCTGGGAACAAGAACTTTAGAAAGATTTTTTTAGAGGGCTGATGGATAAAGGGAGTACTTTAGGGAATAGTGCATTGTGGGTGAAGAGACTCAAAGACAACAATAGCATTTAAAAAGATACTGGGGTAGTGAATGAGGGAGGAAGGCTCCTTTTTTTCAGGTATTGGGATGGAACCCAAGAGTGCTCTACCACTGAGTTGCAATCTCAGCCCTTTTAATTTTATTTTGAGACAAGGTCTTTCTAAGTTGCCCAGATCAGCTTTGACCTTGTAATCCTCCTGCCTCAGCCTCCCAAGTAGCTGGGACTATAGGTGTGCACCACTGCATCCTGATAAAGATTACTTTTGACTACAGTTTGGGATAGAGTTTGTAAAAATTAAAATTGGGAGAAAAGGTTTTTAGGGGCAACCAAGGAATGTGTGAGCTAATAAAATGGGAGGAATATACTCTTCTAAATAGGATTTGGAAAAGTCTATTATATGATGGGTTGTGTGCAGACTTAAGTCTCTATGTGCAGAAACCTAAGTATAACTTACATTATTTTGCAGGGATTTCACAAGGAGTCTGTAAAGCACACTGGCCTGCCAGGTTTTAACGTGTGTGTGTCAGGTTTGTGTTGCTGTGAAAAAATGCTGGAGAAAAACAACTTTTAAGAAGGAAAGATTATTTTTGCTCACAGTTTCAGAGATTTCAATCCATGGTCACTTAGCCCCATTGCTTTGGGTCTGTGGTAAGGCAAAAACATCATGGTGGGAAAGTGTGTGTCATAGAGCACAGCTACTCACCTCAGAGCAGATGGGAAGCAGAAAGATAGAGGGAGGGACCAGGGTCCCAATATACCCATGCCTGATGACCTAACTTCCTCCAACTAAGCCCCACCTCCTAAATGTTCTATCAACTCAAGGTAGCACCATCATCTGGGGCCAAGCCTTCAACACATGAGACTTTGGGGACAGATTCAAACTGTAACAAGTTGGTTACAATCTAGGCTTATTATTGCTCTGAACCTTTTGGCTCTTTTAACTTTTTGCATATTTAATTTATTATCCTTGTTATTACCTTTTAAATTTGTACTATTAGCACTAAACTTATTCTAAGTCAATTATCCTATCTACTTTTAGCTCTTATTTGCATTATATAGTTGTCCCTTGGTATCTGTAGAGAATTGATTCCAGGACCTCTACAGATAAACCTAAGGACACTCAGGTCCTTTAAATAAGCTGGCGATAGTATTTGCCTATAATTTATGCACATTCTCTTATATACTTTAAATAATCTCTAGATTACTTACAATACCCAATACAACATAACTGCTGTGTAACACATAAATGCTGTGTTATTTAGAAAATGAGGGGTGGAAATGTCTGCTTTTATTTATTTGGTACAGATCCCTGGACACTCATCCCTCCTGGCACACTGATGGCTTCCTATCACAAGTATCTGTGACTCTGCCTATATGGAGTTACCCTGGAGTGCTGGCCTATATGTGGGGAAGGTCTGAAGAACTGGCAGTTGACACATTAGCTGATCTCAGCCAGTGCAGATGACAGTAGGTAGATAAATAACCCAGTGCCTTATGTAACACTTGGGTGGGGCAACACTGAGACAAGTTCTAAACTACTTCACAAAGATCAGCGTGGGACTGAGCTCCAGTTGCCCACAATGGGTACCTGCTCATCATCACACCCTAATTGGCTTTATCCCTTTCCTGTCTCATACTCACTCCTCTGTTGGTGCTTCCCAGGTACAGCTTTTCAACTACTTGCACTCAAATTTCAGAATATTTTGGAGGTAAACCAACTTACTGTTTTCTTTTTTCTTTCCCTCCCTCCTTCCTCCTTTCCTTTAATCCCTCCCTGCATCCTTCCTCCCTGTCTCCCCCTCTCCCTCCTTTCTTTCCTTCCTATCTTTATTCCACAATTTAATATCTTTAAAATTAGAATCACCTTCAAGCAGAAAGCTTGTCATAGTTTAGTTTGTAGCATCTTTCTTTTCCTGATGTTACACAAGAAAAATTGCTTAATGATTGGGACTCCTGATAGGCTATATATTGCATACAGAAGCTAGTCTGTTTTGTTCTTTGTTCTCCAGGGATACAGCAGTACACTACACAGTGCGTAGCATAGAATAAATGCTTTATAAATACACTTGGTCATGTGTGGAATTGAGGGGACAGTATTGTCTCCCTTCAAGAGCCAAAACTCACTCCTCAACAAAAAGGGACACTGAGGTCTCTTATAGAATATTTTCATCATTGGACAGTAGGGGACCAAAAGGCAACATTGGTGGGTGCAAGAAGCAACAGCACTTGGATTGATTGGATCAGGGCTTTCTCCACTGAGCACAGAATTTTGTATCAGCTTTGGAATTTGGAGTATCTAATACATCATATTTGTTTCACTTTATTTTTGGCAGCTCAGTGGGAGGGATGAATCCATTCGGATTCATGAAGACATACGGGTCTTACTGCTAATAATGACAGACTCAAATAATTAACTAAAGATTTCTTGAGATGAAATGGTAATTGCAACTCAAGATTGTAAAGCAGGTCATACTAGCTAGCTATGTTTTTGTTTTTTAATAAGTTAGAAGGATATTTTTGGAACAAAATGTAATATAAATTTAACAAAAGAAAATATTTGTCTTTTTATATTTCAGTGCAAACAATACAGTGCACTCATGTAGGCTGTACAGACCCATTAGTCATTCACAGAGAGGCTACTAAAAGATGCTCTCACAGAAAGTGGAGACAGCTGTGCCATTGCCCTGAGAGTGCCTTAGGGCCTCAGGGATCCCTCTCAAAGCAAAGTAGAGATTAGAAGACCACTCACTCCCTGGCTGCAAAGTCATTAGAGTTTGAGAAGCACTAATAATAGCACCACTATTATATGAACTATTACTTTTCTTTGTAAAAATGAGCTGTTCTTTAAGAATTTACCTGAGATTATTTATTTCCGAATAAGCATCAAAAGTTTACAAATCTAGGCTGCCAAAACGTCAAAGTTGTCAATTTTGCTAACTTTGGGATGGAAGATGTTGCATTCTATTGTCAAACCCCTAAAGTCCACCAGTCCATTAAAACAATGAGAATCACAATGTTAAGAGCATCTTAATTACTTAATTTCTGGTGAGTGGCATACATACAAATTTTATGCATAACTAATCAAAGAGCTATTGAACAGTGTTCTGTGCTAAAGTCATAGAGAATTTCCTTCAAAGGAGACACTTGGTTGGCTGACACTGAACAAAACTGCTAATGAAAGTAAAAATGGAATATCAGATTTGCTTGGATGTCAAGCAGCTCTGACTGGGATACACATCTTTCTATTTACAGTCCTATGGAGGAATTAGATTTTTTCACATGACATTTTTGGAGCTGCTATAACTATCCACAAATAGAATTATTTGCATGTATCTTGTAAAATTTTTACTGACAATGTTTCATTTGACAAATACCTACAGAATAATGATAGTTAATTTTTATTAAACATCAACTTTGGTTCCCTCTTGGGAAAAAAAATCTGTTTCTTTCCTAAACATTCTGATTTCAGTCAAGAGCAATTACTCAGTTGTTCAAATCATAAAACTAAGGGTAATCCTGAATTGCTTTCTTTCCCCAAACCATTTCTCTACTGTAGCTATAAACTGCTATACAATGTAAATTTTTAAAAGCCTAAACATTCACCCATATATTAGTGAATGCCATTGATTACATTTCCAAAATATGTCCCAAATTCATCCACTTTTTTCGAGACCCAGTGTTACAAGCCACCATTGTCTCTTGCCTTGAAAACTGTAACAACCTCCTAGCAGCTCCCACAGTTTCTTGTTGGTGTTGGCCAGCCACAGTCTCTTTAACATATAAACCAGTTCATGCTACTCCCACTGTGGAAATCTATCACTGATTTACCATTTTCTTCCATATGATTTATCATCTGCCCCTTACTACTATACTGTGAACTTGATAAAAACAAGGACTTCCTTCTTATTTTCTGCTATATCCTCAGTTCTTAAGACACATGGCAGGTGTGCAACAATTATTTATTGAAAGATTGAATGGATGGATGAATAAACAAGTTCTTCACCATGTGCTAGGCACTGTGCAAAGCACTTCACTTGCAAGATAGCTTTTCATCTCCAGCAACCACATGACTTAGGGATTAGGGTAATTATCTCCTTTGTGCAGAGGCAAGCTAGGTTCATACACTAGGAAGTGGCAGGGTTGTAAAAACCAGTAAGTAGAAGCACTTCACATAACCCCATTTCTCATGTGTGATGTTGGATTGGTCACTTAATATATTTAGATTTCAGTCTCCTCCCCAGAGGAAAAAGTACCATGTACTTATGCTTCCCAAAGTTTTATATAAAGCAGAGAATTCTGAAATAGAATTATCAAGTCACAAGTTATTAAAGGCAGTATTAAAATCTAGTTCCTAATTTCAGTATTGATGAATGAAATATCCAACATAAAAAATATATAAATAGGTAAACATATATATGTTCGTGCATATATAGACATATACATAGTTAGATTTACAAGGGATATATAAGTGGTTCAACAATAGAAAATATATTAAAGCAATTCACCATGCCAAAGGATAAAAAAGAGAAAAACTATACACTCATTTCATTAAGTTCAGAAAATATTCAATAACATTCAATATTTATTCAAGGTAAAGCTTTCAGAAAACTAGAAATAGAAGAAAACTTCCTTAATGAATAAGAAAAATTTATCAAAAACCTATGGTAAGCATCACAGCTTATGGTGACATTTTAAAAGTACTGCCTTTAAAATTGAGAACTGAAGGATGCCCCTTATTACCACTTACATGCGACAGAATACTGGAGATTCTAATCAAAAAGGTCAAGTAAGAAACAGGAATTAAATATAGAAATAATGAAACTTAAAGTCACAATCAGTAGCATTTACAGAAATATGATTAGCTACAAAGAAAACTCAAACACGTATAGACATATTGACAGAATTTATAGAGATTTCAGCAATTTTGTTGGATACAAAAACATTGTAAACAGCAATCTCATTTTTTAGAATAACAATCTATTAATTTAAAAATATAAATTAAGTAGCATAACACAATATACAAAATACCTAGGAATAAGTATAATAAAAGATGCACAAAACCATTGTGTAGAAAATTAGAACTTTATTGGAGAGTTTTAAGGCTCATTGATAGAAAATCTTGTAATAAAGATATGAGTTTTCTCCCAATTAATCTATAAATTCAGCACAATTCCAAACATTGTAATTTGTCCACGAAAATTGACAAGTTGATTCTAAATACATTTCTAAATACATGTTAAAGAGCAAACATGCATCTCTCAATGTGCAAATATCATGCAAATATAAAGAAAAGATTCAGAAGAACGGATACAGAATTGAGAATTGTTATCTCTGTGGAGGAGCATGCATTTGAAGAGGATGAGGGAAACAGTTTTAAATTTTTTAAAAATAATGAGAACATATTTACATATTACCTGATTAATGGACTATGAAGAGAAAAAATTATATATATCCCCTTTTCTCAAATGGCTCAACACTTACATGTTACACGGCTATGGTCTATGAATCTGTTTAGCCAGGAACTAAAGAAAGATTAATTGTTGTTTTAAAAAACAATCATTTCAGCAAGTCAACGTACAGCTATGGTGACCAAAGAGGAGCCAGAGGGATTGACTAGAGTGCTTTATAAACCCCAAGCACGAAAAATTGAATTGAAGCTCCTTAAAGGCTGAAGGTTCACAAGTCAGGAAAAGATCTAAAACTCCTGAGAGCACTCAGCTATATGGCAGACATACTATTTTCCTGAGTCATCAGTACAGTCAGAAAATAAGCTATCAACTGAATGTCTGTGTCCCCCAAATTTATGTGCTAAAACATTAATCCCTAGTGTGGTGGTATTTGGAGATGGGGCCCTTAGGAGGTATTAGGTCATGAGGGTGGAGCCCTCAGAATGGTATTAGTGCCCATATAAGAAAAGGCACAAGAGGGCTGGGAGTCCTTTGTCTCTGTTCTCTACCATGTGAGAAAACCAGGAAGGCACAGTTCACCAGATACCTAATCTGATGGCACCCTGATCTTGAATTTCCCAGCCTCCAGAATCAGAAGAAATAAAATGTTTGGTGTTTAAGCCGGTCAGTCTAGGGTATTCTGTTATAGCAACCAAAACTGACAAAATATGATGGCAGGAAAAAGAAAGGGAAAGAGTCTTAGTGGAGAGCTTTATTTTGTAAACAACTTTGTAGGTATGAGGTGTATACGTTCTGTTTTTTTAATTATTTTTGTGTATGTTTTAATTTGTTTTTTGTTTGTTTGTTTGTTTTTTGTTTTTTTGTTTTTTTCTGTACTGGGGATTGAACCACTGAGCTATATCCCCAGGCCTTTTTATTTTTTGTTTTGAGATAGGGTCTTGCTAAGTGGTCCAGGCTGGCCTTGAACTTGAGATCCTCTTGACTCAGCCTCCTGAGCTGCTGAGATTACAAACTGGCTTTTTTGTTTAAGGCTTTTTTTCAAATTTTCATTGTTCCTGAATCACTTCAAAACACAATGGTATTAGAAAGTATTCTTTGGCTAAGTAAATATGACAGGAGACAGGAGGCCCTTGTTTTTTACTTGGCTCTGGCATTGGGACCCACAACCCCAGTGGGTAAGTGAAATTGAGTTACCCTGACCAAAGTTCCACATCACCAAAAGGTAACTAAGTTTAAACTGGCCTTCCAAGAAGTCAAGAGAGATAACAACTAGGCTTCCAAAACAGCCCAGTTTTAATTGACATGATAATGAAGTTCCCTATGCTTTAAACCTCACAAAAAAAGTAATCTAAATTAATCTGTTATTAACAAATGTAATTTTTGTATTATCTCCATCCCTACCTTAAAAGGAAAGTAATTTTGAAATGACCAGTATACTTTTTGTTCTTTGTTTCAGCATTTCTTTTCCACCTTCCATTCTGTGTCTATAAAACTAACCCCTTCTGCATCAGAACCTCTTCTGCGTCACTCCATCACTTACTCTCCTTTGTGGGATAAAGAGTTCCTGATTCTAGAATCACACACACACACACACACACACACACACACACACAAAGCCAATCAAGCTACTAGAATTTGTTGCAGTTATGTTTTTGATCTTTCATTAGGTGGTGTTATGGTTTAAATGTGAGGTTTCCTCCAAAACCCATATGTGAGACAATGCAAGAGGATTTAGAGGTAAAACTATTAGGTTATGAGAACCTTAACTTAATCAGTGGATTAATAGGGATTAACTGGGTGGCAACTATAGGTGGGTAGGGTGGGTAGGGGTGGTTAAAGGAGGTGGGTTGCTGAGGGCAGCCATAGGGAGGGGAGACTCTCTCTCTCTCTCTCTCTCTCTCTCTCTCTCTCTCTCTCACACACACACACACACACACACACACACACATACACACACACACACACTTTCTCTCTTTCTCTCTGCATCTCCAGCTGGTTTCCTCTGTTGCACACCTCAGATCAAGAGGAATGGAGTCAGTAGTCTATGGACTGAAACCTCTGAAACTGTGAGCCCCAAAATAAGCTTTTCCTCCCTAAAATTGTTCTTGTTAAATCTTTTGGTCACAGCTGTGAAAAAAAACTGAATAAAACAGGTGGAAACAACATTTTAGCAAAATGGAAACTCTTCTCTCTTCATTTAGATATAGAAATTCCTGTTTATAGTCTCCATATGGGGGAAATTATGAGGTGGGAGGCTCATTTCTCTTTCTCGGTCTCCTACCTTCAGGAAGTGTGTACCTCTTCTGTTGATTAAATCAGACCTAAATATTCTGACCAAAACAGTTCTGAGATTTTGAACAGAATATTCAAATTTACAGGGTAGGCTTTCCCCTCTTTCTGCCGAGGTGTCCTAATTGAAAAGGAAGAATGAAGCTGGAGGCTGCTGCCTAGGCTCTGGAGGCCTCCCGTCGGCCTTAAAGAACAGAGCATGGAGAAGGGTGGGGAAGCCCTCTCATCACGCTATCTGGCTTGTCCTGACAGACTATAAAATCTCAGAAAGAATCTCCTGAACAGAACTTCAACAAACCAGTACTGAAAACCCAAATATTACCCTCCGCCACCCACTACCAGCAAGAAAAATGGTCTTTGGCTATATTTTCCTTTGAAGGCTTTAGAAGTTTCCTGCCAGATTTTATTTGTAAAAGTTTTTTCTTAAAAAAAAAAAAAAAAAAAAAATGGGGTGAGAGGAGATGTTGGCTTTAGTTTGGGAAGCTTTGCCAATGTCAGATGACTTGTAATCAGCATCACACGCAGCACCATGCCCCGAGATGCATGGGGTGTTCCTAAAAGCTTGCCTCTCATGAGCTGAGCCAGGCTTCCATGTTCCCTGACTGCTTAACTGCTAATGCTGGTCTGTTTCTGCTTCAGTTGATGCCCTCAACACCCTAAGTTGTTCCCTCCTGTCAAGGAGAGTTTGTTTACTCTATTAGCAAAACACTGAGTACAGCCTCTGGGCACATCAATGTGCCAGATGCCTTTGTTGGGAATTCTGCCTGAGGACAAAGTCTAAAGGCACTGCCAGATGAGGACATCACAAAACCCCCAACAGGAAGAGGGCTATAATAAGGGAAATGACTGAAAACCTGTGAAAGACTGTTTAAAAATCATTATGGGATCTGTCATGTTTTTCAGATAGGCCTAGATACGTTTATAAGCTCAGCACTCGGCTGACAGCCACCAAAGTTATACTCATCTGTAAGCATATTTGGTCTAGTTCATTACACCTTTCATTCCAGTCTTATAAAGTAGGATGTAGAATGTACTAGAGGTTTTGGAAGATGCTGAGATGTTGTCCTTCTCCAATATTCCCTACTGCCCCGTACCCTCCAACTTATCTGGCTAACCATCCACTTATTTAATGAATGCTTATCCAGGTCCTGTGGGTGACGGAAATGAAGCAGCTATAACTCCTGCCTTTAGTGGAACTTACAGGCTGAAGTGAGAATAGGATGTTCATAACCAGTGCTTGTTCTGTTGTAAACATTCTATAAACACAGCAACATAAATAATTATAGTAAAACCCATGGAAAGTCGGGATTGCTATAAGAGAACCACACCATGCTACCAGGACAGGTGTTTAGAAAAGGGGGATGCCTCTGATATGAAATTTGAATAAGGATCTTTTTGACAAATGGTGGCTGGCAATGGAAGATGACAAAACGTCCCTAGGGGAAAGTGAGAACAAAGAGAGAGAATTGGAAAAACATGCAGCTGTGTGAAAAAGAGAGGATTTAATTTTGCTGGGATATAGGGGATAAAAGGGAAGCAAGACAAACTTGAAAAGGCATGTAGGTGTTTTCAAAGTCCATGAAGGTTAAGGAGGTTAAGCTGAGGGCAATGGTTAGCCACCAAATTTTTAATTTTATTTTTCACTTAAAAAAAAAATTGAGCTATAGTTCCACACAGAGAAATTCACAGATCTTCAGTGTCCAGCTTGATGAGTTGTGGCAAATGTCTATACCCATGTAACTCTAATCAAAATATAGACATTTGCATTACCCCTCCTTTCTGTCATTCAAATCTCCTCCCCTTCCAATTTTCAGTGGAAACCAATGTTCTGAATTTTATTCCCATAGATTAGTTTTCTCACTTCTTGAACTTTATAAAAATGCAGTCACACAATATGTGCTGTTTTGTGTCTGGCTTCTTCTACTTGACATGTTTTTGAGTTTCATCCATGCTCTAAAATGTCTTAAACAAGAAAAATATATGATCGTGGTTGTACTCTGAATGATTAATCTGTCCCTAAAATATGGAAGTTTCTAGAAATGTGAAAATAATTTCAGCAGTATATTTTAGGGAAATGAGATCTGTAGAAAAGTACAAAGGGGTTGAATTTTAATGATACTGGAGTAGGCACAGGAGTGGGAAACTTGTCAAATAACTACAGAATGAGAGGAGAGGGGAGAAAAAGCCAGAGATTACTAGAAACATACCCTCCCTGGTTAAAATCCCTGCAAGGTTCTAAGTTTAGTTGGTTGATACTTTCAATAGGATTAACAGCGATCAGCTCTGAGAAACAGGCTCAAGTAAATGCAAAGGAGCACTACTTGGAGGACAAGGTAGAAAGGTAGAAAAGAAAAAGACAGATTTCAAAGATTAAAATATTTCTAAAGCTAAAATTCTCAAGAAAAGCAAGGGTCCCAGAATAGCCAGAACAATCTTGAAATAGCAGAACAAAATTGAAGGACTCATATGCCTGGTTTCAAAACTTCCTACAAAGTTCAGACAGTATGAGAGTGGTGTGCAGAGACACACACAGATCAATGAAACAAAATTGAAAGTCCAGAAATAATCCCTTTACACTTATGGTTAACTGATTTCAACAAGGATGCCAGGACAATTCAATGAGAAAAGAACAGACTGTTCAACAAATGGTGCTGGGAGAAGCAATTTTCTGTACTGCGAAAGAATGAAGTTGGACTACTATGTCAAACCACCTACAAAAACTAACAGATCAGACCAGTGCATGCTGTAATTCCAGAGGCTCAGAAGGCTGAGACAGGAGGATCACAAGTTCAATATCAGTCTCAGCAAGGCCCTAGGTAACTTAGTGAGACCCTGTCTCAAAATGAACAAAAAAGGCTAGAGATGTGGCTCAGTGGAAAAGCACCTTGGGTTAAATTCCCAGTACCATAAAGCAAACGAAAAGCAAACAAAACAAAAACAGATCAGAGACCTAAATTTAAAAGCTAAAACTGTGAAACTACTAAGAAAAAATAATATACTAAGGAACATTCTTAGATATGACACCACAAACACAAACGACAAAAGAAAAATCAAACAAACAGGGTTTAATCCAAGCGAAAACTTAGGTCTTTCAGAGGATACCCAGGTCCTAGTTTTCTGTTGCTATAACTGAATACCACAGTTTGGGTAATTTACACAGATTTTACATGAGGTTAACTTAGCTCATAGTTCTTGGAGGCTGAAAAGTTCAAGACCATGGTGCTTACTGGCATCTGATGAGGGCTTTCATGCTGCATCATAACATGGTGGAGGGTACCACATGGGGAGACAGCAAGTCTCTCCAAAGATAGCTTGCTTTTATAGTAAAGTCACTCCCATGATGAAGGGTAATGGAAAAATAATATTCCTATAAGATATCCCCTGAAGACAAGTGGAGAGACCTGCAGTTTGGGAGGAGGCAGAGGAAACTAGCCAAGCATTAACCCCCCAGTAGATCCTTTCCTAATAATACTAGGCCTTGAAGGAAAGGGGTGAATACTGAATGCTGGCTCTGGACTTTGATCTTCCCTCATTGCAAATTAGTCTTAAATGAAGGCACAGCAAATATTGAAACTCTGGGAAACAATGGATAATTCAACAGAAAGGAAAGCAGTAGGTGAGATTTGGTACTCACTCATTCCTCAGGATCTGAACTCCTATCTCCCTAGATAACAATGAGTTTCAATCTTTTTACAACTACCTTCCTAAGTTAAAGTTTTAACATGTACAGCTAGCCCCTGACTGTTCAAACTGCACACCCACACTTTCCAAAATCATCTTTATTGTACCCTATAAAATTAAAATCCCCTCTGTATCTGATGGCCATTTTCGCATCCAGAAAATGAGCCCCTACAGTGCCTGAATCAGTGAATGAATAAATGGCTTCTCTGAATCTATTGAGGTCCGCATCAGTGCTTAAAAATAATAGACTATTTTAATCCTGTAGTGGGTTTATCCATTCATGAGGGCAGATTCTTCATGACTCAATAACCTACATAGGCCTTCCTTCTCATATAACATTAATATATGACTTTAAGGATTAAGTTTTCAGCATATAAAATTCGGTAGACGTATTCAAATCATAGCAAACCATCAAGAAAGTGAAGACAGACACAGAATGAGAGAAAATATTTGTAAATCATATATTTGGGCAAAAGATCTGCTTTAGTCAGCTTTTTTGCTGCTGTGACTAAAAGATCCAACCAGAACAATTGTAGAGGAGGAAAAGTTTATTTGAGGCCTCACGGATTCAGAGGTCTCAGTCTATGTATAGAAAGTCGGCTCCATTCCGCGGGGCTTGAGGTGAAGCAGAACATCATGGTGGAAAAGTATGGCAGAGGGAAGCAGCTCACCTGATGATCAGGCAGCAGAGAGAGAGAGAGTCTACTTGCCACATACAAATATATACCCCAAAGCTACACCCAATGCCCTACCTCCTCCAGCCACACCCCACTTGCCTTCAGTTACCATCAATTAATCCCTTCAGGTGATTAATTCACTGATTGGGTTAAGGCTCTTGTAAGCCAACTATTTCTCCTCTGAACCTTCTTGAACACATGAACTTTTAGGGGATACCTCACATCAAGACCATAACTGATACCTTACCAAAAAAGAAATCCAGATAAAAAAGAAACATCCAAAGAAGGTTAATGTCGGACTGGGGTTGTGGCTCAGTGGTAGAGCACTCACCTAGTACGTATGAGGCACTGGGTTCGATTCTCAGTACGACATAAAAATAAATAAATAAATAAAGGTATTGTGTCCATCTTTAAATAAAAATATTTTTTTTTAAATAAGGTTAATGTCGTTTGTTATTAGGGAACTGAAAGTTAAAACTACAAGAGACCATATATTCCTATTATAATGCCTAAAATTCAAAACACTGACAGTATGAAATGCTGGTGAAGATGCCATCCTCTGGTAGTTTCTCACAAAGTTAAAAACAGTCTTAACATGTGTGATGGTTAATTTCATGTGTCGATTTGACTGGGGCCATGGGATGCCCAGATATTTAATCAAACACTTTTCTGGGTGTTTTGAATACCATTAACCTTTAAATCAGTAAAGAAGACTGCTCTTTCTAACATGACAGACCTCATTGACCTATTGAAGGCCTGAATTGAGCAAAAAGGCTGGCTCTCCCCACAAACAAAGAGAATTCTTCCTATCTTAAAGTTTTTGAATTGGAACATGGGAATTTTTTTTTTTCTCTACCTTTGAGTTTGAACGGAATCATTGGCTCTTCCTGGATCCTGAACGCTGACCTTCAGACTGAAAGTGTACCATCAACTCTCCTGGGTCTCCAGATCACTGACTCAACCCACAGATCTTGGGAGTTACCAGCTTTCATAACTGTGTTCACTTAAGAGGTCAGGGAATCTTAGGATGAAATGCATAATGTGATGAAACAATCTAGTTCTATTTCAAAATATGAAACAATCTCACTGAAGTGGGAGAAGAGCGACAACAGTGGTGTCCCACAGTAACTTCAGAATGAGTGGTCAGGCTGGTTGTGGTGGACACGCGTGTCATCCGTGGCTCTGGAGGGAGGAGGACTGCAAGCTCAAAGTCGGCCTCAGCAACTTAGCGAGGCCCTAAGCAACTTAGAGAGACCCTATCTCTAAATAAAATATAAAAAAAGGGGTTGGGGATGTGGTTATGCGGCTCAGTGCCTAAGCATCCCTGGGGTCAATCCCTTTTACCAAAAATAGAAAAAACAAAAAAAAAACAAACAAACAAAAAAAGAAATGAGTGGTCAGTAAAACCAAAGTCAAAAGAAATTGCATGTAAGTACTTCTGTATCCCATAGGGCTTAAGGGCTAACAATTCTGGTACTTCCCTACATATATAACAGAATTGGGCAGTTAGAAAAATGGATGGTAGATGGTGGAAACCAGGCTGGAATGAGTTTACAGATACAAAAGGGGAAGATGCTGGAATAATCCATGTGGTAACAGATTAGAGTTTGAGACTTCAACATGCTACGGAAGTTTACATCACAAATATTTATAGATTTGGGTATATACATAGTTACTCTGCAAAGATATATTTCCTAGTTTTTTCTTATGAAAAAAACCTAGAAGCAATGACCTGATCTTGATTTCTAATATCATTCTCCAATAAAATGAACCAAGGATCCTTGCAAAAATGATTTACTCAGGGACTAGGGCAGAAAATACACAAAATGAACCTGGATTATCTTGTAGCACCAGAAAGAAAGGACAGGCTAGACAACAAACAAAACCCCAACATTATGATAAGGTTACGTTGAGAAACAAATGCAACAGCTCCTAGTGGCCAAAACTAGAACCATTTAAGAAGTAATTAAAGTATAATTAGATTATAATCTCAACTACAAGTCTTCTGTCCAGGAGAATTTAAATAATTTATGTAGATACTCTATTGTGAAGAGGTGGAGCCAATTCCCTACTTTTCAGGTTTAAAATTCTCTATCAGCTTCCTGCAGGGTGCAGGGTGCAGAGTGGGTAGGGGTGGGCAGAGCCTCTTCACAGTGAAGAAAACTGGTATGACCTTAGCAAGGTGATCAAGGTCAACATCAACAGTGATAAGTCTTACTGATCACATGAATTCTTGATATGTGATGAAGATGACATTACATTTCCATGGCCTTTCAGAAATTTATAACCCTAGTCTAATCATGAGAACAACACCTCGCAAATCACAACAGAGATTTTACAAAATATCTGATTCATACACCTCAAAACTGTCAAGGTCATTAAATACCAGGAAAGTTTGAGAAACTATTATAGCCAAGAGGAGACTGAGAAGACATGACAACTAAAATAGAGTGTGGTGATAAGATCCTGGAACAGAAAAACAACAAATATAAGAAAACTGAATAAGTATAAAGTTTAGTTAATAATAATGTTCAGTATTGGTTTATCAATTATAACAAATAAGAAGTTACTAATAGAGGAAACTGGGTGTGGTGTTTATGGGAACTTCAAGCACTTTCTTTGTAATTTTTCTGTAAATCTAAGAATGTTCAAAAAATTAAAATTCATCTTTAAAAGATAGGAAAAGGATTTGAATAGACCTTTCTCCAAAGAAGATATACAAATGGCAGCAAGCACATGAAAACATGCTCAACATCATTAGTGATTAGGGAAATGCAAATCAAAAGTCCAGTGAGATACTACTTTACATCCATTTGGCTGGCTATCACAAAGAAGAGGACAACAGCAAGTATTGGTGAAAATGCAGAGAAACTGGAGTATTTATACGTTGATGGTGGGACCGTAAAACAGCAAAGACATAGTGAAAAACAGTGTGGCGGTTACTCAAAATGGGAAACACAGAAATACCATATGACTCAGTAATTCCATTTCTAGGCCCAAGAGAATTGAAAATCTATATCCACACAAAAACCTGCCTGCAGATGTTCATAGCAGCCTTATCCATTATAGCCAAACTGTGAAACCAACCCAGATCTCGATCCACCAATGAATGAACAAACAAAAATGTGGCATATCCATACGATGGCATGTTATTTGGTCATGCCATGGTTATTTGTCACAACATGGATAAACCTTAAAATCATAGTAAATGAAAAAACATGGTCCAAAAAGGCACTCCATTCAATATGAAGTGTCCAAACTATGCAAATCCACAGAAACATGAAGTAGATTGTTATTTTCCAAGGTTAGGGGAAAGGGAAAATGGGAAACTATGGCTAATGGGTGGATGGTTCCTTTAGGGAAGGATAAAAACTTATGAGGCCAGGTGCGGTAGTGCATGCCTATAATCCAGCGGCTTGGGAGGCTGAGGCAGGAGGATCACCAGTTCAAAGCCAGCCTCAGCAACTTAGTGAGGCCCTGTCTCTAAATAAAATATTAAAAAGAGTTGGGGAGGTGGCTCAGTGGTTGAGCACTGCTGGGTTCAATTCCTCTCCAAAAAAAGTTATGAAATTAGATAATGGTGATGGTTGCACAACTGAACTGTATACTTTCAAAAGGTGAAATGTATCACACGAGTTATACCTCAAAATAGCTGTTGTTAAAAAATATATATATAGTGATTAGGGAAATGCAAATCAAAAGTCCAGTGAGATACTACTTTACATCCATTTGGCTGGCTATATATATATATATATTGCCAAAGCCAGTCAGCTCCTAGCTCACCTTGAGCTAAAAGTAGTAATTATGTACCTAGATACTAATGCTGCTGGGGAGTATAGTCTACGAAGAAATCATACCAACCTGCCTGACAGTTTGGAATTTAACAAACATTATTTTATTTAATTCTCATGGTCAGTCAAGACAAGAAGTTAGTGTTATTGCCTGCATTTTAAACATAAGGAAATTGAAACAGAGTTGGATCACACCTAGGATTTTTCCAAAGCCAACTCTAAACTATTACATTTCTCTGTATATCAACCTCTCAAATCTTAAATTTCTCATCAAAGTGTCCTATTTACCTAATACAACTGCCTTTATATTTTATATTTTATTTTATTTTTAATTGGTATATATATGAGGTATAATGTGGTTTTGAAACATTGTATACATTATGAAATGATCAAACAGGCTAATTAACAAACCTAGCACCTCACATACTTATTTCTTTAGGGTGAAAACATTTTAAAATCTGAAATAATACAAAAATGTTTGTAGCATATGAATTATTAATATATTCTTCCTTTTTGTATTCAGACAGATACAGTCAGGTTGAAAACCATACAGCTAAATTATACAAACAACACACCCTTCTTGATTACACATACAAAAATCCTGCATCTGTGAATACTAAATAATAAGGCTGTGAATAAAAAGGTACTACTAAATTTATATTTGCTCCAATTTTAAATATCATTTTTTTCTCAATTCCGAAATGATGAGATTTTCTTTGGTAAAAACATGCTTTCTTTTGTTATTGGTGAGATTTTTCTGATCCAAAATTATGCTTTTCATTGTTGGATATTTAAGTAACATATAAAAGTTTAAGGAATTGCTGTATCTGAATGTGTCCCCCAAAGTTAACATGTTGAAAGTTAATTGCCAAAGTGATAGCATTGAAATGTGGGCCTTTAAAAGGTGATTAAGACATGAGGATGGAGCCTTCATGGATGGTATTAGGGCACTTATAAAAGGGTTTGAGAGTATGGGTTCATTCTCTTGCTTCTATTCTGCCATGGGAGGTCACAGTATTCAAGATACCACAGAAGAACAGAACAGCCCTTAGCAGAACTGAATCTGTTAATGCCATAACCTTGGATTTCCTAGTCTACAGAACTGTGAGGAATAAAATTCTGTTCTTTATAATTACCCAGTCTAAAGTATTTTGTAGCATCACAAACAGACTAAAACAGGCTTACATATCAGATTAATGATGTCGTCTCATTCTCTCATTACTTAATGAAAATAGGTAGAGTTGTATTTAAAGGCAATTATATAAAAGTTTCCTAATTCTGCCATTGAGCCTGTAATGTAAAAGGCTTGTGAAATTACATACTCTGAATATCTGTTTATTTTTAAAAGGTTTTATAAGAATAGATGCATTTCTTAAAAAGAGGCTACAGTATAATATAGAGAGTCAGATAACCAGAATTTAAATCTTTGTTTTGCCTCTTCAGTCAAACTTTTCAACCTTTCCAAGTTTTGGTTTTCTTGTGTGTAAAATGGGCATTAGAACTTTTTGCTTAGAGTTGTTACTGTGGATTGAAGAAAAAAATTTTCAAAGAACTTAGCAGTCTCTGCATACTTTAAGAGCCCTATAAAAAGTCAATCAAAAGAGAATCCACCATTATCTCAGATAGTGGTGCAAATTCCTGACTATTAAACTTTTAACATTGCATTTTCACTTCAATACATTCGAAACTGAAATTTGCACCTACAGATATGAGGTTAGATCAATAACGTTAAGGTTATTAAGATATGCAGAGAGGTTTCAAGATGGCTGACTAGGGGGTGGCTGCATTTCACGTTGCTCCAGGACACAAGATTCAAAAGAGGAGATAGTGAGAGACTTGGGACCAACTCAAAGCCGCCGGGTGAGTCTCTCCCATTGGGGAGGCGTCCCGGATGGGGCGGTAGCCCTGGAACGCAGGGAACTTTGTGAAGTAGAGTTGCTCGGTGAGACGCCCCTCCCCCCGCTGGAGCGGTAAACACGGACAACTGGGATTATCGTAGAGGAGGCGGCTCAGCACAGCGCTTGGACTCGGAGCAATCACTGGGGCTCCGGGCGACTGCCTGAGGAGGAGCTGCGTGGCGAGCTGTTTAGACCCAGAACGACCGCTTCTCAACACCGGGGGGTTGCCCGGAGGAAGAGGAGAAGCGCGGCAGGTCGCTTGGTCTAGGAGTGACTGCATCAGAGCCACAGGCAGTTGCCAGAGGAGGAGCTGCATGGCGAGCTGTTTGAACTCAGAGCAACCGCTCCTAAACACCGGGGGGTTGCCCGGAGGAAGAGGTGGAGTGCGGCAGGTCGCTTGGTCTAGGAGTGACTGCATCAGAGCCACAGGCAGTTGCCAGAGAAGGAGCTGCGTGGCGAGCTGTTTGAACTCAGAGCGACCGCTCCTAAACACCGGGGGGTTGCCCGGAGGAAGAGGTGGAGCGCGGCAGGTCGCTTGCTCTAGGAGTGATTGCATCAGAGCCACAGGGGTTGCCAGAGGAGGAGGCGAGTGGTGAGTTGACTGGACTCAAAGCGACCGCTCCTGAACACCAGTGGCCTAGCTGGAGGAGGAGCGTGGTGGGTCACTTGGTCTTGGAGCCACCGCTCCTGAACACCCGGGGGGCTACCCCGAGGAGGAGGAGGAGGAACAGGGCGGGTCACTTGGATTTGGAATGACTGCCTAGGGCTACAGGCGGTTGGCGGGAGGAGGAGACTCGAAGTGAATTGCTTGGACTCCTAGTGACTGCGTCGGAAACCGGGTGGCTGTCTGGAGGAGGAGGTGTGTGGAGGGTCTCTGGGTATCGGAGCTATTGTACGGGGCTCCAGGTGGCGGCTCAGAGGAGGGGCCGCGTAGCCAGGCCACCATTTGACCCAGCTATCCCACTCCTTGGCCTATACCCAAAGGACTTAAAATCAGCATATTACAGAGATACAGCCACATCAATGTTCATAGCTGCTCAGATGTGGAACCAACCTAGATGTCCTTCAATTGATGAATGGATAAAGAAACTGTGGTATATATATATATATATATATATATATATATATATATATATATATACATACACAATGGAATATTACTCAGCCATAAAGAATGATAAAATTATGGCATTTGCAGGCAAATGGATGAAACTGGAGAATATCATGCTAAGTGAGATAAGCCAATCTCAAAAAACCAAAGGAAGAATGATATCGCTAATAAGTGGATGATGACACATAATGGGGGGTGGGAGGGGTTAGTGTTAGGGTTAGAGTTAGGGTTAGGGAGGGGGGCAAAAATGGAGGAAGGAAGGACTGTATAGAGGGAAAAGAGGGGTGGGAGGGGTGGGGGGGAAGGGAAAAAAAATAACAGAATGAATCAAACAACATTACCCTATGTAAATTTATGATTACACAAATGGTATGCCTTTACTCTATGTACAAACAGAGAAGCAGCATGTATCCCATTTGTTTACAATAAAAAAAAATGTTTAAAAAAAAAAAAAAGTAAAAGAACCTAATAGTTAAAATGTAATTATGTCACCTGAGTTGAGCTCTCTTATAAAATCATTCTTAGGACTATTAACTCTAAAAAAAAAAAAAAAAAAAAAAAAAAAAAGATATGCAGAGTAAGAAAAATAAAATAGATCCCAGCAAGTATGACAGTCCATAAGTAAGCTAAAGCTGGGGAAACCGAGATACTCACAAAAAACTGATGCAGAAAATGAAGACTGTCAAAAAATAACCAGAAAGAAGCAAAATGTTTGGGTGAAATGAAGATATAAAATGTGAACCAGGCAAAAGATAAGATTCCCAAGTGAACACAATGACGATATGCAACAAAATATCAATACACCCACTGTGGCTCCAGAAATGAGGAGAATGAACACATTTTATGCAATGGTGGACATCTATGTATTTTACCTAAATATGTCATCAACCCTCTCAGCAGCACTACAAAGTTGAGCTCCCCATTTTACAGATGAGAAAATTGAGGGTACTCAATTCATTTGATTGTCGATATGTCACAAGGATCCTTCACTGTCTTAGATGGAAAACTGGGAGAACTTCAGGTAAACCTGGGACAAAATGATGAAGACGCCACCATCCTAGATCAAAGTCCATTATCCTCCATATTATTTTTGTACTCTGGAGCAACTGTACTTGAGAATAAGTGATCAGATACTACTGAAATGATTTTAAGGAGAGAGATATCTAATCCCAAATGTTAAAATAATATTTACTCAATTCTGTGTAAGTTAGCCACCTTGATTAGAATGGGAAAAGGAAAGTGGTCTTCTCAACCAATTATGGGCACCAAAGTCACACAGACTCAAACACTGGAGATGCCTGCTTGACTCCAGTCAGATATTTTCACTACTAAATTCAAAAAACATCTGCCTTGAAATACCATCTTGCTACACTCAAGGTTTTTGTTTTTGTTTCTGTTTTTTACCACGGATTGAACCCAGGGGCACTCAACCACTGAGCCACATCCCCAGCCCTGTTCATGTTTTGAGATAGGGTATCACTAAGTTACTTAGGGCCTCACTAAGTTGCTGAGGTTGACTTTGAACTTTCAATCCTCCTGCCTCAGTCTCCCAATCCACTGGGATTACAGGCATGTGTCATGCACCTGGCTCAAGGTTTATAGTTTTAACACACAAAATTGAATAATCATACTAGATATAAAATACATCCACAGCATTTTCACTTTTAATGTATACTTGATTAAAGTTTGAAGAGTGCATTTGATTTTTAACGTTCATTAACTATAAAATTAATAACTGAGATTCCATATAGGGCTCCTAAAGCAATTATTAAATTTTTTTTAAGAAAATGAATTCATTGTTTACTCAGTGATAGAGTTATCCAGCTGTACCACACACTGGATCTCTATAGGAGTTTGGGGCAGATATTTCATAAGCAGAGTTAAACTGAATTTGGGAAATTTGTTTTAAGTTTTTGTATTTAACATTTTTCCCAGTCCTATCCATAAATTCAATTTTCTTTTCTTCAGGAGCTAAAGGACATTTTTACCTTTACCCAACAGAGTATCATGTGAAAGAAAGGTCAGGTGTTGTGTTTGTACAAATGCAAAGTGTCATAGACTAATTTATCCAAAATGGTGTGAAAAGGGGCAGTCCAATTTAAACAAATAATTCCATTGCTGAAAGTAACCATATAAACCATACATCCTTATTTATCAAGGTCAAGTAATTATATTAATATAACCCAACCAATAACCTATGGTATGATTTAATTATTTTCATGCTTAGGGGAGTAGTTCAGAATCTTCTCCTACTTTCATATCACTATTGTGCCTTTTAATCACCACTGCACAGGCTGAATGTCCCTTATCTAAAATGCCTGGGATCAGAAGTATTTCAAATTTTAGATTTTTTTTTTTTTGGCTTTGGGGAATATTGCATATACATAATGAGATATCTTAGGGATGTGATCCAATTCTAAAAACAAAATTCCTTAATGATTCACATGCACCTTATACACATAATCTGAAGGTAATTTTATACAATATTTTTAATAATTTTGTTCATGAGTTTCATGGTGTGGAATTTTCTATTTATGGTACCATCTCAGTGCTCAAAAAGTTTTTAATTCTGGAGCATTTTAGATTTCAGATTTCTTAATTAGGGATGTTCAACCTTCATATAGTTTGACAAAAACACATGATTTGAGCTCTGAGGCTGCCTCTCTCTTCCAGAGAGAGGGGGCTAACAGGATTGTTATTTTTATCTTGATCCTCGCCAGGTTTTTGATGTTCTGCCTAAATCCCACTGAGGTATATTTAGCACCAGCACTTCCTGCAACCGCACATGCCACGTGGAATCATGCTTTCACACTCCCTTCATGACTGCTGAATACATAATCTAAGTCCTGAAACTGGTTTCTGAAAGATTGATTTCTACTCTTGGAAGTACAGGTAAAACATTGTTAAATGTGACTTGACTTACCAAATGAGGATTATCAAACCTCATCAAAAGTCATCCTACTTGCTAAGTACACACACATACACACACACACACACACACACTCTTTCACATGCAATTTCTGAAATAAAGTAAAAATTATTCTTCATTCACAAAGAGAAAATATTTTAAGGGATTAGATGAGCAGCAAGTATTTTAAATGACCTTCTACAGAACACACTTATGTGTATGTTTGGTTTGTAACAATAGCAGCCCAATTAATGTGATCAGACATATATATTCACTCAAATGTTGCTATGGAGTCCTTTCCTCACTGAAAATTAAATGTCTCCATCTGTTTGCATGACTCTGTGCTCATTGTCACGCCAAGGCCAGCTGATCTAACAAACATGCCACTGAACAGACTCCTCAAACCACACACACACACACACAATTTTAAAGTGAGAAGTAGAACAAATAGAAAGAGAAACCATATAATTCTGAAGGATTTATTCTCCAAAAGGCAAACTAATGTTGATAAAACTGAGGGAACTTCACTGAGAAATTCATTCTCACAAGGTCAACTCATCATATATACTTCTCAACAGGGAGATGAACATGAGCTTTTTAGGAAATTCTGTAAATCCCAATACTGAGTTATATTATGATTAACTAAAAAAGAGGATTTAACAGACAGCTTGGTCCTGAGTCAGGTTGTTTTTTTATAAAGTGCCAAAAAAAAAAAATAGTAAACCATATTAAGAATATTGAATGTATTCTATGAATTGGCCTCTTTGTGAAATCATAAAAGATTCTTAAGTAAAAACAAAGATTATAATATAAACAATGAATATCATTTTAGTCTGATTGTGTTTAATATATCACATATTTCTAATGTCATTCATATTGACAAGTCCCAGAATTTTCAAAGGCTATAAACTTATTCCAATTCATTTAAATTATCTCAGTAATTTTAAACACATAGGATTGTAATTACTATTGAATTTACACGCTTATCTTCCCCCAAACATAATATGAATAATTAAGAATGATATGTAATTAATAGGGGCTAGGGTTGTAGTTCAGTAGTACAGCGCTTGCCTAACACATGGGAGGCACTGGGTTCAATACTCAGCACCACATAAAAATAAATAAATAAAATAATGGTATTGTGTCCATCTACAACTAAAAAATTTTTCAAAGAATAATATGTAATTAATAATAATGTATTTAATAATGTAATTCTTAATTATTTATATTAGCAGTTATAAATTTATCAAATATTATATGCTAATAATATATTGATATTACTAAAAAGATAATATTATACAATAAAAATATATAGTAATGATATTTTCTTCACATTTTAAAAAGTATTTTGCAAAATATTGTCCACCAAAGTCTTTGAAAGCACTTTCCTTTAAAAATTTAAATTTTAAATTGATTTAATTCTGATAATGAAGAGAAATCAGCAAATTCATCACTTTTCTGTTTCAAATATTTTTTGTTCCCAGTTAGTTCTTTGTTTCTTGTTCATCCAGGTTTGTAGATTTGTTTTCTTCCCTAGTTTGCAGGTAATTTTATTTATGGACAAGTTTTCCCTCCCCTGGTAGACTTAATAGTTCTCAGAATAAGAACATTCTTGTATCTTACCATAAATGTTAGTTAAAATGGATTATCCATTTTTGAATTCTCCCATATTAATTAAATTGCTTTCTTACAATTAAATATATTCGCTGATTACTTTTAGCATATAGACTCATACTAAATTTTCCCTTTGAAATCATTATGACTTAGGTATTTAGGAAACAACAATTTTAAAAGAGGGTATAAATCTGACCATTAGTATCATTTGAAGAAAATGCTATATGATAAAAGAAATAACAAATCATACTTGGTAATTTTATATTGATGAGAACAAAGTGGTTTTTTTGAAAAATATTTCCTAAACTATTAAAAGACTCAATGGAGCTATCTGAAAATATGTAGAAATAGAGACTGGTCAGACTGGTCAGACTGGTCAGACTGGTGAGACTGTTGACATATTTTATAGACTTGGTGATTTCTCCATATCTTATCATTATTTTTCTGATATAAAATGATCTCGAAGTGCTCTAAATATATGATGTAACTGATATAATTACTGGAAGGAATTTAATATAGCTCTATAATCCTGGGAATAATCCAAGCTTGAGCCAATGTTTTCTAAAACTCTCTGCTAAATCTGCTTTTAGAGAAGCTGGGCTTGAAGTACATTATCATACACTTGGAAAGTTTTGTTTGTTTGTTTGTTTGTTTTTGCAGTGCTGGGGATCAAACCCAGGGCCTAGCACATGATAGCAAGCACTCTACCATTGAAATACACCTCCAACCCCTAGAGTGTACCTTTTTTTTACATCTCACTTTCTATGTCAAGAGTCTCAGCTCCCTCAGAAATAAAATCAGAGAGTCAGGCAACAAAGGATGTTTTTAATGTATGGCATAATGACTCCTGCTGCATTCTGGTCCCCTTGTTAAAGTCTCATTTCCAAAAATAATAAGCATGGATGGCAGCGATGAAATATTTTGATGAGTGATTAAATAAATATAAGAAGGATACTGTTAAAACTTCCTAGGACAACAAATTAGCAATTATCATGTTATTTTGCAAATATTAATAAAATCAGAACATTTTTCCAATAGCAAAACATTTCATTCACTAGCCCCTATATGCTTGATATTGTAATAAATGTTTTCATGTGCTCTGAAGTACCATTAAAAGCAAAATGGGTAAAAATTCAACATTTGCTTGATCTATTTCTGTAATATATCTCCCACATTAAATATACAAATTACAGCTTCAAGACTGTGGTTAATTTTAAGCCTAGCCAAGATGGTAGCACACCCACATTCCCAGGCTTAAAATATCACATCTTTCATAACTACTTCTTTACACCTTACAGAACTCATAAATACTTGTGATCATAGTAGTGACATTTCTCCAACCAGGTTCTGCTTACATCTGCCACCAAACAGTTGCTTGTATTTATGCATTGATGTATCCACCAAAATTGGATTTCCTCCTCAAAAAACTGAGAAATCTATTATAGATGATAGACTTGCATGAGATAGAATAAGAGAAAAGACCTGCTGTTTCCTATAAAAACTAAATTTGTTTTTCAGATTAAAAATAAAAGTAAAACCAAGGGTAACTCGGATTTATTTCTTGTTACAGAGACTCTGAGGGAGTAAGTAACATAATTTATAAGATGAGAACTAATTTTATCAAGCAGATGTTAGAGGCTAAGCCTAGTGGTCATGAAAACACTTTAGTGTAACAGTAAGAAGGCAACGAAGAAAGAGGAAATTGAACTAAAACGTTTATTTTCTTGGACATGTCTTGGGAAAAGTGTTTTTTGGTGGTCTTAGTTCTTGATCAGCAACTTGCCCCTCACTCATTCTGCAACTGCATGGAATACATCCACTAAGCAGAGTGGGCAGGGAGGAAAAAAGAGGGAACCAAAAGGTCTTTGATACTCCTTCCATTTCTCTTTCTCACTCAAGAGGACAGAATACCAGCACGAACAGTTAAAATTTCTGAACAACAATGGAACCATAACTGGTAAATTAAATAATTAATTTGAAGCCTTTAAAAACAATAAGAGTATGGTTTATTCTCTCTCTCTCTGTCTCTCTCGTTCTGTCTCTCTCTTCTTTCTGTGTATGTGTGGATGTTTCTCTCTTTCTTCTAACCTTCTTAACCTATGTCAGAAGGGGTAAACTGAGCCAGGGTTTGCTGTGGGCTGAAAGGGAATTGACTGAGGTCCAGTTCCTCAAGATCCTGGTGCTCTTTTGCTTTACATGGCCTGCATGAGTAATATTTTTCATGATCCTCTGGTGATAAAACTGAAGCAAGAGGCAGAGGAAAGCATTGGGTCTGAGTCAATGTACTAGAACTTCTGCATTTGTTTATCTGCAGAAGCCCAACTTTAAACCTTAGAGTAGAAGTCTGCTCACCACATGACTTTGTTCCTTAACCTTTGGGAATCTCACTGGAGGAGAAACCAAGGGATTGAGGTTGAATTCATGTGTTCCTGTGTACAGCCCTAAACCATTTAATAACACTCTAGCCCATTATAACCAAGAAAAACAACAATTTTGCTCTTCCACAAAGTGACATATGTGACCAACAGGCATAAAGTGGCAGCCAGTGGGCAGTGAAGGTGCCAGAGCACACTAATGCCCAGTCTTAGGTTGTCCCAAGGGAGATGATGTGCTTAGGTTCAAGGGAACTTGATGCTATAAAAGAGTTCTCAAATGTTTGGGGTAAGTAAACATATTTTTGTAAGTTGAATTATTAATAACTATTTATTACATATCCCTAGGTGTAAGGCATTAGAGTGTATACACAGTTGATAAGATGCTTATTCAGTGGGAGTCCAAGCTCCATTAACATAAGTAATAGTTACATAGATGATATGTGATAAAAGGCATGCACTCTGGAGATACTAGGAAAAGTGTGGTTAATTCTAAATTGGGAAAAAATAAAAGACTTTTAGGCCAAGAAAACAGCCACATTAGCAAAAGCATTTAAAAATCATAGTTTGAATATGCTAACTGGTCTCACTTCTTAAAAGAATTTGTTAATATTGCCCAAAGTGATACACAAATCCAATACAATTCTTATTAAAATGCCAATGAAATTCTTCACAGAAATAGAAAACAACAATTTTCCAGTTCTCATGGAACCACAAAAGACCATGAGAAGTCAAATTAATCTTGAAAATCTTTAAATCTTGAAAATCTCCAAAATCTTGAAATCTTGAAAATCTGGAGGAATCCCACTTCCTGATTTCAATATATATTACAAAGCTACAGTAATCAAAAAAATATGGTGCTGGTATAAAGACAGAAATATAGACCAATAGAATAGAAAACCCAGGAATAAATGCACTCATATCTAATCAGCTGGTCTTTAACCAGGTATAAAGAATATATAACAGGCCAAGAATATTCCTTCAACTAATTGTATTGGGAAATGTGCAGAAGGATGATATAGGACCCTTATTTTATGTCATACACAAAAATCACAGTGATGCTGGCCTGTAATCCTAGTGACTCAGGAGGCTGAGGCAGGAGAATACAAGTTAGAAGTGCAGTGTCCACAACCTAGAAAAGTTCAGTCTCTAAATAAATAAATAAAAAGGACTGGGTACATAGCTCAGTGGTAAAGCAACTCTTGGGTTTAATCCTCAGTACCCCCCAATCAATTCAAAATGGATTAAAGATTTAAAAGTAAGCCCTAAAACTTAAAACTCCTAGAAAAAGGGAGAAATTAGTATGACAGCAGTTCTGTAATGATTTCATGGTGTCTCCAGGGCTGTCCTGAGGGAGGTGATGTATACCAAAAGCACAGGCAATGAAAACAAAATTAAGAAGTGGGGGCTAAATCAAACAAAAAACCTACAGAGCAAAGCAAATAATCAATAGAGTGAAAAGACAACCTTGGTATAGGAGAAAATATTTGCAGAACACATGTCTGACAAGGGGTTAATTTGAAAATATGCAAGCACCTCCTAGAACTCAATAACAAAACAACTAATAATCTGATCTTAAAATGGATTAAGAACTTGAGCAGACATTTCTCAAAAAAAATACAGAGTTAATTGGCATATGAAAAATGTTCAATATCACTAGTCATCAGGGAAATGTGAATCAAAACCACAGTGACATATAGCCTCACTCCAGTTAGAATGGCTATTATAAACAACACCACCAATAAAACAGTGAGTGTAGAAAAGGTTGTGGAGAAATTGGACTCCTTACACACTACCAGTGGGAATGCAAAATGCTGCAACTGCTATGGAAAATGGTATGGAGATCCCTCAAAAAATTAAAAATAAAGCTAGCATGTGACCAGCAATCTGACTTCTGGGTATTTATCTGCAAAGATTATAATCAAGATCTTAAAGTGATATTAGCCCTCCTATGTTCAATGCAGTACTATCCATAATAGACAAGATATGGAAAGAACTTCAACAGCCATTCACTGATCAACAGATAAAGACAATGTGCTACAGGTTTAGTACCCCTTATCTAAAATGCTTGGGATGAGAAGTATTTCAGATTTTTTTTTCAGATGTTGAAATATTTACAATACCTACATCATGAGGTATTGTGAGGATGGGATGAAAATCTAAATACAAATTCACTTCTATTTCATATATACCTTATGCATATAGCCTGAAGGTAATTTTATACAATATTTTTAGTGGATCTGTATTTTGACTTCAGCCTGTCACATGAGGTCAGGCATGGAATTTTACACCTGTAGCATTGTGTTGACACTCAAAAAGTTTTGAATTTTGGAGCATTTTGGAATTTCAGATTAGGAATGTTCAAGCTGTATATACATACAGTAGCATATTATTCAGCTTTTAAAAGAAGAAAATTCTGCCATACGTGACTACCTGAATGAACCTGGAGGACATTATGCTGAAGGAAATAAACTAACCACAGAAGGACAAATATTTCATGATTCCACTTCTAGGAGGCATCTAAAATAACCCAATTCATAGAATCAAAGAGTGTAGTGGTGGTCATCAGGGGATAGGGAGAGAGGATGAAGAGTTACTAATCAGTGGGCATAAAACCTTTCAGATCAATAATAAGTTCTAGAGATATTCTGTATGACATTGTCCCTATAATCAACAATATCATTATACATTTAGAAAATTGTTAACAGGGTAGATCTCTTGCCTCTGCTGATTTTAAATCATGGGTTCAGTATGGTGGAAAGTAAAAATCAAAAATTAATTATGGCTGCCAGCTTGCTGGTGTTGTATCATAAAATCCTGTGCTAGGCAGGCAAAGGAGTCATTGAGTACATAACTGCCTTATCCTTAGGCACCATGGGCTGCCTCAGACAACAACATGAAAGCAAGATATGTGAACTATAAAGCTAACAATTATTACTAGAATGCAAATGGGTGGGCCACATGCCTCTGGACTTGAGGTGATTGATAACTTCCTAAGTTACTTTGTGGTGGACTGTTTGGTGATATTTATGTGGGAAATACTGTGGTTACCAAACTGATCCTAAATAGGGAATATGTGTTGGTTCAATTTTTAACGTAGTAATTATTTTTATCAAACGTTTTAAAATGTCCTAACCATCAATAAAGAGTGCAAAAGGGCAGTAATGCCTGCAGAAAGAAACATGGCCAACAAACATAATTAAGAAGCAAAACACCCAGAGCAGAGAGAGGAACAGAGAACTGCTTCACACAGCAATTTCCAAGTAAAGTAGAGAGCCAGTAATTTGCAGTGCATGTTAGAGAAAAGGAAAACCTCTTACTGACATAATCCAATACTCAGTACTTAAAGGCTATTCTTGAAAGTACATAGGTTAAGAACAAGAAGTCTCAGTGATTAGTAACTAGGGCTCTGCAGGTAGAGGAATGCATCCCAGTGGAACAAGCCCAAGCAGAGCAGTAGACATTTCTCCAAAGAAGACATAAAAATTGTCATAGGTATACGAAAAAATGCTCAATGTCAATTTTTTTTAGAGAACCTAGTGTGAATAAAACTTTAGTCACATTCACTAAAAGTTAATGAGGAACAACTGATAGCTTACTAAAATCTAGCATCTATGCTCAGCCTACTGCAAGTAGTTTGGTATAGTATATCACTCCAATGACCAGATTGTCATCTCAAAAGACCCCAAGCAAAGCATCTCAATGTTTAATGTAACAACATCTGGAGCAGGAGAAAGACACCACCTGAATATTGTTATCAATCTTCTGTTCCCAGAGCAAGCAACAAGTCATCTAAATTTATTAGAGTGCTCTTTTAATGAAGCTTGCTTTTATCTGAGTTTGCTCATATTAAAGTAGATATTAAACATGTATAAAGACAGTAACTCCAATTACCAAGTGACTTTTTTCTTTTCTTTCTTTCTTTTTTTTAATTGAAACAAAGTCTTACTGTATTGCCCAGGCTGGTCTTGATCTTCTGGGCTCAAGTGATCCTCCTACCTCAGGTTCCTGAGTAGCTGGGACAACAGGGAAGTGCCACCACACCTGGCTCAAGTAACATTTCAATTTAACCAACATTTATTGAGTTGTGTATAGGATGCTTTGCTAAGCACACTAGGGTTATAAAGATGAAACAAATCCCTTGCTCCAAATGCAAGATAAGCTCATAAGCAACAAAATGCCATCTGGCAAAATAGGTGCCATAACAGAAGTAGAAATCAGAGCACAGAGTGGCTGTGTATAAGCTCACAGTCAGCAATTAGGAACACCTCAAAGAAGGTGTCTGCAGGTTTCAAAGACAGTACAAGTAATGAGTTTTCTGCTCAACAGTTCTCTTATGCGGGAGAAATCTTCTTGCTTCTTTCCATTTCCAAGAACAAAAACTGTACAGTTTTGGATATAGAATATTTATTGAGAATCTGGGCATGCAGTGATGCAGATGTCAGGAATTAAACTTATTATCTATAACACAAAATATCAGAAAGCTAGAAGGCAGAAAATCTAACCACACAGCTCAGACTGCTTATCTTGCTAATAAAGTATAGTGTGTTGTTTTAGTCAGCTTTTTCACTGCTGCGACTAAAAGATTTGACCAGAACAATTTTAGGGGGAGAAAAGTTTATTTAGGGGCTCACGGTTTCAGAGATCTCAGTCCACTGACAGTTGGCTCCATTCCTAGGGGCTCAAGATGAGGTTAAACATCATGGTGGAAGAGTATGACAAAGGGAAGCAGCTCACATGATGATCAGGAAGAAGACAGAGCTCTCCACTGCCATATACAAAATATATATACCCCAGAGCCATGCCCCCAATGCCCCACCTCCTCCAGCCACACCCCACCTGCCTAAGTTGCCACTCAATCCCATCAGGTGATTAATTCACTGATTGGGTTAAAGCTCTTGTAACCCAATCATTTCTTCTCTGAACCTTCTTTCATTGTCTCACAAGTGAGCTTTTGGGGTACACCCCACATCCAAACTATAAAACCTGACTTCAGTTCTATGTTAATCTGATATATAGCCAAAGCAAGAATGGCAAAATTAATTAACTCAGTAAAAATTATTAGGCTTAATATATTCTTTATTCCACTGTCCAAGCAAATTTTTTTATTGATTTTGGTATACACAAATATGTAATGTTTAAAGAAAATCATCTTCACAATCTTTTGTACAGGTAATAGTGTGAACTAAAATGACTAAAGGGTAAAAGAAGTAAGAGGAAAGAAAACATACTTGAAATTATTAACAAAGCCCAGGAACATTTAGAGAATGATAGACAGCAGGATAGATGGCTAGTCTGATTTGATATTAAGCTGCTATTGCCTAAAGCACTCCAGCACTCAAACTCAGTTAACCTGACGTGGACATCTGTCACTATAAGAACCCTACCATGCTTCCAAGCACACAACAAATTTCTTTCTGGAAGTTACTTTGACTGTGAATATAATCTGAAAGGGCCTAGGATCTAGTCTCTGACTTTTCCATTCCAAGGGGCACCCATATGACTCCAGCCTGATTAAGCAAGTACCATCTGAGATTCAACTCCTGAGCAGAATGCCTAATAGACTGAAAAGGCTAGGGTTCATCCATTTGATCCCTGTCTCCCTGAGCAGGTTGGTTCTGCTGCAAGTTAACACCTGTTGTTCCTGCATCTGGCTTATTGATTTCTTCCCATGTTCAAGTCGGTCAGTCATCCTGTGCTCGCCTTGTGGACTCCCAATATATTTCCTTTCCTTCAAGTTGGGCAAGACTGGTTTTGTTATGTACAGGAGGAGTGTGGGCTGGTATGTTAGGTGAGTGTAAAGAGCTATAGCTGGAAAGGTGGAATACCTGTTCTTCTGTCTCTGATAGCTCAATCCAAGGAGCATTTGTAAACCATGCTGGGATTACCTGTCTTATTCTCCTTTCCTGTTTCTCTCCCAGTTAAGTCTCAGTTGAAGATGAATATTAGGCAAGATCAGTATTGGGAAATAGATGAAAATACCATCCTAACATATTCCTGTATCATCTTAAACATTAGCAAAAAACATAAAAGCTGCCTTTGAACAACTCTTTCTAAAATAGCTGGGCTAGAGAATTCCGCAAGTGAAAGTTTGTGGACTTTATTACTTGCACTATAAATGGCATTAAAGACAGACCATCAATACAGCATGATTGATAGAGAATGAATGCAACATATCTGCATATTATATTCTCAAAACAAAATTTATGCATGGGGATATTTGTAGTCAGAAACAACAACAACAACAACAAAAGTGAAAGAAAGAAAACCATTTAGCAAACAAAACAAATCCCAGAGAGCAGTAGCACATTCACACTTGGGAACCTGGTTTACAGTCTTATGAATAGAAACATAGGAAAAGAATAACCTCACTATAAATATTCTCAATGAGAGCACTGAATTTCCATTGGGAAATTATTAAGTGAGAGTGGATGATGCCAGTTAAGAACAAGAAAGACCAAATTAAGAAAATGGAGACAACAGTTCAGAAAGTAAAGCAATCTGGGAGTCTCACAAAGTTATCATGGTCTTAGCCCTCTTCCTAGTGACTCAATAAGCTGGAAAGACTCTTGAATGGATTATGCACTTCAGTCCACCCTGGGCAAGCATGCCTGCCTCTCTAATTATTTACCAATATCAGACCAATACTGTTTACAGTGTTGTTTAAAATTGCATTTTTATAGTATTTTAAATGCTTAGAATTTCCCTTTGCAGCAATAAATACATATTCTGAAACCCAACTAAACACCTAAACATTCTGGGTGAAGTATAAAAAATGTTTATAAAAACAGAGCAATAAGTAATTAAAAGGGAACTGTCAGAGAATGATAGTAAAGGGAAAACATTAATCCAAAAATGTTAAGCCAGAACTGAAATCAATAGTTATGTTTGTGTGTGAGTGTGTGTGTGTGTGTGTGTGTGTGTGCGTGTGTGAATGAGTGTGTGTAGTTTCACTGTTAATATCCTAGTTTTATGATTTTAAAAATCTCTGGGAAGCTGAGGGGTGGGGAATAGATCTCAGAACAAAAGGTCTTAAGGGTATATTAAGTGAGACAGCATGGTGGGGCATGGATCCCCAAGGACTATGCAAGATGTAGAAAGAAAGCTCACCATGTGAAGGGACAGCAAAGAAACTATCCCTCTTGAAGAGGTGATATTGAGTGAAAGACGGTCTCCTTGACAATCTAATCAGAAGCCATATCCCCCTTTTGGGTTTCAGGCTGATTTATAATCTCTGCATGACCCTTCTCTCCCTGTCCACCACCCCTCCAAATAGCCAAAGCCAACAAATTAATTTAAAGCAATACCTTAGAAACAAAACTAAGCCCTCTATGGAGGAATGAACCCTCCAATCAAAGCTCATGGAATTCCCACAGATAAAGTACCAACGACATTATTCCAAAAATTCACTGAATATTCTGCAATTTTAAATTATATAAGAAAGCAAGACACCGTGAGTGAGAATCAGCAGAACATGCTGCACAGATCTACCCAGAATTCATATACTGAAATCACTAGAATTAAAACATTTTTTTTTGCTATTAAAAAAGATTACCAAGGAAACTGAGTACATAAGCCAAGAACATGTGACTATGAAAATGGAAGCAGATTTAGAAAGAACCAAGCAGAACTCTTCTGAAAACAAAAGTACGATTCAGATGGAAAAATATTGGATATGTCAACTAGCTAATAAAACACAGGGAAAAAGAATACATTAGGAAACTCAGGCACTTCCAGGCATTAAGGATAAAAATAAAGGACTAACACATATAATAGGAACTCCAGAAAGATATGATCATGAGGATGAGGGAGAAACAATATGAGAAGAAATAATGCCTAAGAGTTCTCATAATGGATCAAATACACAAATTCTCAGATTTAGGAAGCAGAAAAATAAAAATCAGCCTCACACACATGTACATACACAGAGACTCATACAATTCAGTGAGATTTCAGACAAAGAGAAAGTCTCAAGCAGCCAGACAAGGTGGTATGGTGGATAAAGATGAGGGAACATGAAAAAGGAAGGATGACAGAAGGAGGAATAGGAAAAAGAAGTATTACAGAAAAGAATAGAGAAGAAAGAGAGAAAAGTCAAAAACTGCAAACAAGAAAGCCTCTCTTTCCTCAGGGGTAAATACAGGTTTGAGGATGCTTGTGCGCCAAATCCAAAATTGTAAACATTAAGTCTGATCAGGTTTGTGTGTTCCTAAATTGATTGTGTCATCGACTCCTGACTGAACAAATTAAAATTCTTCTTGAGATAGGTCTCAGGACTCAGATACTGTATTCCATCTATTATAACCTCATAAACATTTCCAAACACTTAGAGAAAAGTCACCATGAAGGAACATCAATAGAACACAAGAGATCCAGATGCCCAGCAACTTCAGATGTTACAGTTTTCAGATACTAATGCAAAACTATTACCCTGAAATGATTGAACAACAGGTATGGTAATAAAAATCACAAAGGAAACAATAATGGAATATTATTCAGCTTTAAAAAGGAAGGAAATTCTGGCATATGCTACCACAGGGATAAATTCTGTGCTAAGTGTAACAAGCAAGTCACATATAGATACTGTATGATTCCTCTGTGAGGTACCCAGAGTCAACAAGTTCAAAGATGGTGCCAGCTGCTGAGGGACAGGGAACTTTAATGACTTTAACATTTTGCTTTTGCAAGATGAAGTGTTCTGGAGATTGGCTGCACAAGGTAAATGCATTTAACACAAGTGAACTAACTATATACTTAAAATGGCTTGAAGACACTAAATTTTATTTTGTGTTTATTTTACCACAATTAAAAATATTTTTTAAAAAATCACAAAGTTTAAGATGTTATAAAAGCGATTAAGCAGATTTAAAGACTAACAAACAAAATTTGTGAAACTTTATTTTATTTATTTATTTTTAATGTGGTGCTGAGGATCAAACCCAGTACCTCACATGTGCTATGCCAGTGCTCTACCACTAAGCCACAACCCCAGTCCCTGAAAAATAATTTTTGACAAAAAGAATTTTAAATGCAATATATGAGATAAATATCCTATTAGATACTGCTAAAAACATTATTATTTTTAAAAGCAAAGTGAAGAAATTATACAAACTCTAATACAAGCAGAAGGAAAATATAGGAGAAGCTAAGTCGCAAAAAAAATACAAGAAGTTCCAAATAAGACTTATAAGAATTTCAAAGGGGAAGAACTGAGGAGAGGCAAAGAATGGAGACAAGGCAATGTTCAAATAATTAATTGCAGAAATTTTCCTAGAATTGATGAAAGACATGAATTCATTGATTTAGGAAACACAGAATATGCCAAGAAGAATATATACAAAGAAATACACACCTAGACATATTAAAATAAAACTGCAGATGTCTAAAGACAAGAGAATATCTCAAAGCAATAAAAAAGAAATGGCATACCTCTCTACACAGAACAACAGTTAAATTGTTTACAGACTTTTCATGTCTTGTACATTTCTGGCTTAGGAATAAGAACACCAATACAACCATTTTGAAAAACAATTCACCATTATCTAGAAAAGTTGAATACACACATACACTACTACTCAGCAATCAGAATCCTTAAAAATAAATAAATACATAAAAGACCACTACCACAAACTTGGACATGTGTACCAAGAGACAGGTACAAGAGCGTAATCACCCCAAACTGAAAACGACCCAAAGGGATAAAGAATTGTGATTTATTCATAAGATGGAATATTATTAGCATTGAAAAATCACTTTGAATAATTCTCACAAACATAATGTTAAGTAAAAATTACCATGACATTAATCATATGAGGTTCAAAACTATGTAAAAATAAATGATGATTTAGGAGGAACTGGAGGAAGGGAAGGGGGTATGATCAAGGAATAAAACAGGCAAAAGAATAATGTTGTAGTTCCTACGTTGGTTGTGTTTGTTTTTACTCTTTTTTAAAAATATTTTTTCATTGTAGACAGACACCATACCTTTCATTTATTTATTTATTTTTATGTGGTGTTGAGGCTTGAAGCCAGTGTTTCACGTGTGCTAGGCAAGTGCTCTATCACTGAGCTACGACCCCAGCCCTTGTTTTTATTCTTTTTACTTTACGTATATGTTATTTTCATTTTTTAAAACGAGTTAACACATTACTATTTAATTATAACAATAACCCTATGAATGATACACTATTTTATTCCATTTTGTATAGGGGAAACTGAAGTACAGAAAGAGTAACTTGCCCAAAGTTTCAGGCTAGCAAGTGGCAGAACCAAGACCAGAATCTATACAATCTGTCTCTATAACTAGTGCTCTTGACTATAGTGTTATTCTCTCTTTTGCACATATATAATATTCTACTTTAAAAGAAAAGAAAAAAGTTAAAAAAGAGAAAATTGCTTGGCATTTACACTCCAGGAACTGATGTCATTAAACTTTAGCAAAAAAGATAAATACATGTGCTAGTATAATGGGAAATAAACATCCAAAAGCTAATATTATTTTGCCCATGTTATTTTTATTCTCATCACATTTTTCTTCATTTTCCAAATTGTTTTCAAAGAACACATATTAGTTTAATACTTGGGGAAAAATAAAACTATTTAAAATTACTCTTGTCTTTAGCTTTTTTTGTTTTGTTTTGTTTTAATCGCATATCATACATCGCTTGGTAATTGCAGGGAAGTCTAATTGCATCTTGCCTGAAAGATAAAAGAAACTATGAGTGTTACTGGGTTCCAGAAAAGGGCTTTTGTATCCAAAGGCAAATAGTGTTTTAAATTTCAGTGAAAAACAGAGAGAGAGAGAGAGAGATTGAGAATTAAAGAGACTGATAAAGACTTGTTTCTGACTGGTCTTACTTCAGGGCAATCCCAATCCCTTTCTACAGTAGCAAAGTACCCAGGGCTTCTCTGCCTCCAGTCACCAAGCTAACTACAGAGAGACACAGAAGGAATTTTATGCAATAATCAAGAAATAGACTCACAAAACAAAGACATCAGTTGCCTGATTATCAAATTCAGAAAAACAGGCCTTATAGAGTGTGAGGTTCCTGCTGACATTCATGAAGCTTCAGTGGCCCTGAAAGGGAGCACAGAATCCGCTGACTAGGTGGTGCTGAGCCCACAGGGTCCTTCAGAGCCGCATCTGTTGGCTTTTCTGAGCAGGGGGAAAGAATGCATTTCTGGAAAGTAGAGCTTTTTGTAAAGTGAGAAAACACTCTTTAGAAGCAGATTATGTTAGAGTTTGTTAGTGTTATTCAATCACAAAACACTAACTGAAAGAAAGGGCAATTCATAGAGATACTGGGTCAGTTTTGGGGTGCACTTACCAGTGGTGAACCTCAGGTTTAAGCAAAGCAGGAATGACAGGCTAAAGCTTTAATAACATTTGCCTTAGCAACTATGTAGACCCAAATAAAAAAATATATCAGTTCTGTAAGTAATTTCTATAGAACAACCAGAAGAGCACAGCAGACATCTCTCATCACCTGCTCCCCTTCTTTCATTTCAGTAGTTTGTGAAGTAGAGTGAATCATTAACCTTCCTGAGCTTCGGTTCACAGCTTATAAGATGGACATAATCATACTTGCCTCACAGCACTGTTGTGAGGACAAGGTGAGGCAGTACAAGGAGTGCCCAGCATAATGTCCCTGCAGATGTTTCTTCCATTCCTGCCCCTTCTACTCAACTCATGGAGCTGCAAGTCACAATGTGCACGTGCGCACACACACACACACACACACACACACAGGCTATGCCTTCTCAGAAAGATGCAACCTAGGAAGATACCTTGTCTGGCTCAGGGCCTACAAAATAAAGATTAACAATCCAAACACATTAAAGCAAGGACTGGGAGTTAGTTTTCACTTCAGAGTTCATTTCAAAATAACAAATTACAACATAGTAACTGGAAAGGAACCTGCTAATGAATATACATAAAGATGGTTAACCAGAAATAAAGACAAAAGCTGCCTTTTCTTGTCACATTAAAGTGCAAACAAACAAGACAAGGAGGAGGCAGCAGGAGATCTAAAGTAAAACTTCCATTTCAGGGATGAGGACAACGAGTTAGATGCCCAGCATCAGATAGACAGAGACTCAGGGTACACAATCCCTGGGAATGCTAAGGAACATGGACTCGAATGGAGTTCCATCTTAAACATCCAAGGGCAGTCATTTGCTCCCAGAGAATACAGCTAACTCTTGTTTTCCTAGCCAAAGAAGATTGAGAAATTTAAATAAAATATCTAGAATGAGAACTAAAAATATTTATTTTCAATGAAGTACAGTCATTCTTCATCAAATTTGGTTTATGTCAAAGATGACCATGCAATCATTCTTGGGTCAATAACCCGGAGATGCCTCATTCACTGCTTCATTGTTTTATGCAGGGTGTGTGTGCTTGGGCTTTATTTCTGCATTTTGTTGAAGTTTGAGTTGGGTAACTGAATTCCTAATTCTGAAAAGTAAACACTTCATGATCCACTACTACAGGTTGGGGTTTGGAAGTGGTTCATTTGGTCTAAGAACAAGTGTATGAACAGGCACAAAAAACAAAGCTGGACTGGAGAAAAGGAAAGCTTTTATATCCACATGAGTCTGAAACTTCAAAATGACTAGACTGTATTTTAACTTTTAAAAACCTGAAAGTAACTAAAAAAATCTATCAGAACTGCTGGAGACCACTTCAAAGTAAAAGAGATTTGACAGAGAGATTTGAAGGCAATGAGAGGAGTAAAAATTTTTAAAAACCTTTCATGTTTGTACCTCAGAGGCTTAAACTGTCCTTAGATTGTAGCACTTCTCCAACTTTAAAAGCATATGTGAATGCCCAGGAGCTTGCTAAAACACACATTCTGATTCAAGAGGTCTGGGGCACAATCTGAGATTCTGGGTTCTGCTTTTTTTTTTTGGTGCTAGGTATTGAACAGGGCCTTGCCCAGGTTTGACAAGTACTCTACCACTGTGCTACATGCTAGATTTTAGTTTCTGTGTCTGATGTACATTTACCACATTAGGATTTGGAGGCATATCCCTTAAACTCAGTTTTATTGTTTGACAGATACCAGCTAGCTCTAGGTACCTTATTGACCATTCTAAGGCAGAAATTAAACAACACTCCAAAGTGCTTTGTTAGCAGCAAAGAATACAGAATAGCAGTGTCATTACCATCACTGAAAGGATCGTGCATGATAAATGACTTGCTGAAGATCCTACATGAGAGGCAGAACTAGGCTTAAAACCAGTCTTACCTGGTCTGAAGCAAATGCTTTGCACTTCAACTTGTTGCTACTTAAAGGAGATATGAGGAACAGATCATTTATTTCCATCCATGTTGTCAAAATTCATTTCCAAAAGACATGTACCTTTCTGTCTCAATGAATATGTAACACTGAAAATGCTCATTTGGAGATTATTCAAGCACATGTATTTCCTGAGTGGGTGCAGAGGTCACCGTGACTATAGTAGTGCTCTTGATGCCCCCAGGAAAGATCATAACACTCAGTATACCCACAGCACAACACCATCATCAACTGGGAAAGTGAAAGGAAGCCTAGTGCAAATTCACAACCACATGGGAGAATTCCAGAAGAGGGGCAGAGCCATAAGGAATAAAATAGGGAGGCTTCATAGTGGGAAAGCATGTGCTTTCAGGTGTCTCAAGGAAGACAAAGGTTGAGGGAGTTTGAAGAACATCAAGTCCAATATTGAGCAAAATCCTGAGAGTAACCTCAAATGAATTAGGCCTTGTGATGGTACCCACAATGCTAATCAGTACTGTATTTAATACCCAGATCAAGATAATTTTATATCTTAGAACACTAAAGCCTACCCTGCTGATACAGTACACGAACTTGATAATCAGGAAGGAGTCCTGGAAGACCAGGGTAATGACTGAGAACTTTATCTCTCCTAGACAAAGCCACTTGAAGAATTTTAGCTTGGCAATGATAGAAAGAAGGAAAATGGGTATTTGAATGGAATGTATTGGGGAGAACACTGGAAGCATGGGAATTAGAATATCTTTAAAATTTATTCTTCTACTAGTGAACCCATTTAATCAAATAAAATCATAAATCACAAGTATATCTATGTTAACAGAGAGAGAGAGAATAGGAAAGCATGGTTGTTTTAGATCCAGGTATGCTGGGGCCCAGAGGCTGGCAGGGGTGAACCCTCAGGTTTGCTAGATTTCTTTGAAAGAACATCACTGTACCGTGATAAGCAGCTATGTTAAGATGCAGGAACTAAATGCAAAGGAAACCAGTACAGATGTGGTTTTCTGAGGGAAGAACAGATTATTTGTGGCTTCAATAGAACGAGATATGGGCACTGGGTTTCAATCCCACGCTCTTTCGTCTATGTCAGGTTCTCTGCTTGCTACTATCTGACAAGACATGCCAAAGAGAAAATGCAAAATCCAATATATCTCTTAGTAATTTAGAAACTTCTTAGTGGCTTCCTGTTTCTTCTGACACTAAGGTCTTAAAAGAACTTTTAGTCTAAAAGCCTAGCTCCATATCCATTCTTTAATCTTATCTCTAAGCAATTAATCAATTGAAAAATAAGTTGTTCTTCAAAGTTCTAGACTTCCTCCTATTGTTCCAAAACCTTCATAGTAATACTCATATAGTATTTCAACAGTGTAATCACAAGATTAAAGTAACAAAAGAGTTTACATTGGGCAGAAATAAATGGTTCAGGATGGTAAGATTTAATTTATTTTTATGTAGAATATGAAACTATGGCAAACAGTAAAATTGAAAATTCTGATAATACCTAACAAATTCTAAAATGTACATAAAGATACCTATTCAATGAAAAATATATTCGTTAGATTTTCAGAAAAGCATATACCAGGTATATTTAGATACAAAGATGCTATGAGAAACTTAGTTATAGAGAAAACAAAATGTGGGTGATAGTAGCTATTTTAGTCCATTTTTCAAAACAAAATACATGTGTTGGAGTTCCTAGGAAGCCTCATTTCTGAATCCCAGAATCACAGAGTCTAAAGTTCTTCCTGGATTTCCTGGGAAGCATCTCAGTCACTCAGGACTGAAGGTTGTCTTTTTTTTTTTTTTTTTTTTTTTTTTTTTTTTGAGTTTTATTAGTATATATCCCACAAGTTCCTTCTTGGTTCAAGAAGAGAGGACTTCCCTTCATTGGAAACCAACAATCCTCCTCCTTTAATTACCCATTTCCTCCCATTCTATCCTCTGAAACATAACAAAAAGAAATGTCCAATATGCTCCCCACAAAAGGCCTCCACTTACTTTTGGACAGAGGCAGTTATGCCTCAGTTTTCTTTTCTTTAATCATCCTGGCCTTTTAACTTGTAACAACAGGACTTCCTTTTCATCTCCTTTAGGTTCCCTTTAGAACTTTAGGCTCCCTTTGGAACACAGCCTAATTTCTCCACATACTTCATTAAAGTGGACTAACGGTATAGAGAATTACACAAACTCCAGGTGATGAGTCTTTTATTAACTTCCATACTTTAATATATTAAACTCTGTAATAAAACATTAAAGTGTGTTCTACATTGTAACCTTGGTCAGAAGTAGTACACTATTTATGGAGTATTTATAGGCAATTACTGGCAATTATAATAATAGCTATAATGTAATAAATATTTCCTATATGCCAGGCTCTGAATACATTGCTATCAACGACTCCAGAAGGTAAGTATTATTATCCCCATTTTTTTTTTTTTTTTTTTTTTTTACAGGAAGGGCCTGGACTACATTGTCATAGATCTTGATTATGATTCCAGAGCTAGTAACAAGTGCTGTGAAGACACATAATCACATACTTGTATGCTCTTGTACTATATGGTCCAGGTATGGTGACTGCTGCGGTTCAGGATTTCCTAGCACCAAACACTGAGATGAACATTTGCATGAAGGAATTTTGCTGGCAAGTGCTCTTGGGTTCAGCATCTGTGGGGGAGTGCCCAAGGTAGGGCTAGGAAGTAGGAGAAGTTGTATTGTGGTAGTCACAACAAAAGCCACAGCAGATCCTTCAGATCCTCTCGTTGTATCCCCAATTTCACCAGTTGTTGAATGCATGCTGCCCAAGGCAGATTCAGTGAGGCAGCTCTCTTTAGCTGAAGACTGAGGACAATCTCCAAAAGGAAGAATCCACTTGTGAGAGGTGGACTGTCAACACCTCCAGTCCAGGAAGAGCAAGGGCAAGGGATCTGGATGGTACATAAAGCTCCACTGCAGTGACTCAGCTTAGGAAGTCACTCTACATACCTCCTTATGGTTTTGTAAATTACAAATCTTAAAGTCAAATCTAAGATTGAGAGGAGAAAAGAGCTACAAATACTGCTTTGACTTATGTGTAGGACAAGAGGAATCTCTCCCTCTTCAGCCTCTCCTAGTCTCTTCTGTCTCTCTTTATCTCATTTTTTGCAGAGGCATACCAGGGATTGAACTCAGGAGCACTCCACCACCGAGCCACATCCCTGCCCCTATTTTGTATTTTATTTAGACAGGGACTCACTGAGTCACTTAGCACCTCGCTTTTGCTGAGGCTGGCTTTGAACTCGAAATCCTCCAGACTCAGCCTCCCAGGCTGATGGGATTACACGTGTGGGCCACTGCACCCAGTTCTTTGTCTCTTTTCTGTATCACATTCTCTATGTGATATGCACATATTAATATGATGATTCTCAATAAAACATGAAAATCCTGATGGTATAGAGGGGAACACAAGAGGAGACAGAATAATTTAAAATACTGGAAACTTAACATTGCCATTTCTGAATAGTTCTATCAATAATAAAATCTACCTGCCTTTTAAATGAAAGGAACAACACAGGGTGGGAAACACCTGTTAGTGGTTCTGCATCCTCAACTATTTTTTAAATCCTAAATCTTTCCTTATGGATTTCACTTTATAAATGATATTAAAATGTGATTACCTGAAGATGGTTCTTACCCAAAACAAATAGCACTAACACTTACACTATTGATTATGAAGAGGGAATTCTATTACTGTTTTTTCATTTGTTAATGAGAACGACCAATTTTTTTAAGTTTAAGAAAAAAGTATTTATTGTTTCTTTTTATCTACTTATTCATTATGTAGAAGCTTTTAAAAAGCTAAAAAGTCAACAACTAGCAAGAACGGTTTATTAGGTCATGAATTTGAAATAGATCCTCAGGGTATAATGAATTCAGCTTATATTCTGGGAAAATGTGAAGAGTCATTAATTCATATTATGTGACTTGCTGTTCCATCAACTAATGCAAAAATAAATCCACTCGTCACCATCCTCATTTTAACACAAGCAGCAAGATATTAGTGCAGTCACTGGGGTTCAAAAGTTAATAATAAAACTGAATCAAGAATAATTTCAAAAGTACCCCAACAACAAAAGACCGGAGAGAGTAAAAATTCAAATGCAGCAGGACCTTATCTGATTAAACACCCATTGTCATTGTCCTCCACCAAACTGACCTGCAAACTGCTGACGGGAAGTCTAGGACCTCTATGGTGGGATTGAATTTGTACCAATACTTTGTGTGTCAGCATTTCCTCTCCTCTTTCTTTTTAAAATCCCACACTACAGAAGGGCACAGGGTGACACATTTTACTGCTAAATATGATTTGAGGCTGTTGGAATACTGCCCACTCCAAAGTGTCACCCTGACAACTCCCCCATGGCTCTGCTTTCTAATAGAAACTGTCTTCATACAACCTTCCTCTAGCAGAATCCACAGGGTAGGAGGGCAGCAGGAATGATTTTCCCCAACTCTAAATACTTTCAAGTGGCAACTTCAAAACTAACAGAAACTCCATGCATTGTTTTGTTTGCATAAGGGTACCTGTAACGTGCACCGGGACGGAAAATGGACAGGAAGCAGCCACCCCCTGCCACTCCATCCTGCTCTTCTCCCCTGGTAAGACAGTTCAGAAGGCACCAGCTGACAGTGGTGAAAGCTGACCACCAACTCCCTTCCTTAGCCACCACATCTTGTGCTTACAGTCTGCAATCGTTTCCAAATCTGTTCACCCTTGCTTGTACTGTCCTGCCCAATGCATCCAAGCAAGGCAGAGGGCAAACCTTTAGCACGTGTCAGACAGTGTTTCCCCATAGCGCTCATCCTTATCCATGATATGCTCTTCCACTGCCGATTTCATAAATGAAAGTTGTCAAGGATCTTGTGTTTTAGAGACATCAAATGTGTATGTGTTTATTACACAGAGAATATGAGACATAAAAAGAGACATGGAGACATAGAGAGAAAAACAAAGAAAGAAGGATGCAAAGAAAAAGACTCAAACAGGGAGAAATATTCCTTGTTCTCTGCAGAGAAGTGAGTGGAAGCTCCTTTTGTTCCTGGTAGCTTTCGGGATGAGTGAATCATGTTTTCGACACGCACTCTGATGACTTACAACCCACTAGTTTCACAGCAGAGACTGACCATTCTGTGAATTTCAAGAACAATTCATTGTCTTCCAGACCACCTACAACTTGCATGCATGTGCCGTCATTCTAAATTATACCAACTCAGCATTTCCACACATTCATTGTCTATACATAAAATTCACAGCAGATTGCAGCATAATTGACCGAATCAGAAATATCTTCTGGTTAAAAGTGTTGGTTTTACACTCATTGCTGAGGGTCTTTTTTTTTTTTTAACTGGAATTTAAACACAGGTGTTTTGATTCTAATCCTTCATTTTAGTGTTAGGACTACTATAGAGAAGTAAAGAGTATAAAAAAAAAAAACAAAATTAATGTTAAAAAGGTATAAAAATTGAATATAATAAAACATTAATTGCTGCCTCAAGTATTAAATAAAATCTGTTTGTTGAACCTAGCATGATTAACCAAAGCAACTATCATCCATGTGAACTGATTAAAATAATTCAACTCCCTATTTTAACACAGAGATGACTCCACAGTTCAATAACGATTTGGGATGAGAGGGAAAAACTTAAGCAGTGGAAAGGCCAGGGTGAGCTTCAAGAGACCAGGACTCTGCTTCTAGCTCTCAATATTAAACTTAATTTTGCTTCTGATTAATTTTCTTGTGTATGAAATGAAAGTGATAGATTAGTGATCTTTAAAGTTCCTGGAAGAATGGTAATAAAGTAGACTAAAAAGTGTAAAACAGGAGGGTTTTATAATTTTCCAGCAGGTCCTCAGGAAAAAAGTCATTAAGCTAATTAAGACCATCGTAATCAAATAAAATTCACTGAGTAGTGCTATTGTGTTATTTGAATTTAAAATTTTTACCCATGACATTCCCTCCAAGACAGCTCTGAGTAATGAATTTCAAAAGTCTAGCTCGGGTGGATTTGCTCTCAAACAGTACAGCCTCTGTTGCAATAGACCCGCTCACCATGTGTCAGGGTAGCCCACTGGGAACACCCTGGGGTGGGGGGCTGACATGGCCCACTGAAGAATGCAAGAAAGACCCTGCTCAGTCTCCCATAAGCAATATTTAAATACTGGGCAAGGCGACAGAACTAAGGAATTGAAAGGAAACATGATTAATACAGAAAAAGAATTATACTTTGGAAAGAAAAGCACTTAACTAATTTCTGTAGCTATTGTAAAATTATAGTTTCATACTTTGGCACTGACTTCTAACTCTCCTAAATTACTAAAATACTGCTTTAAATCCCTTTTATAAAAAAGTCACCTTATTTGTCCCTAGGAGGAAACATCCTAATTTACTATGCCAAGAAAATAAGACCAGAAATTACACATACAAATGAAATAGTAAACAAAAGGTTTTGCTTGTTTGTATGGTTGGTTGGTTATTTTTGAGACAGTATCTCCCTATGTTGCCCAGGCTGGTCTTGAACTCATGGATCTCACCATAAGTTGGGAATGATCTTCCCAACCCAGCCTCCCCAGAAGCTGGGACTTTAGGTCCTCAGCTAACAAATAATGTTAAACTAGAAACTAATTATGTGACGAGTTGTGTCTCAATTATATGAATGAGTAATACTTCAGTACAATACTTCAGGCTTAAGTACAAATTCCAATTTACGCTTTTAAAATGATTTATAGCTATCACCTACAACTCTTAGGTCAATGTTTCTAGACGGGATTTCTCTCCTTCCCTCTGCCTGACACAGCTGCCTGGTAGAAATTTCTACCCAGATATCCAATATACACCCCATAGTCCTTCCTTTCCCAGGAATAAATCTTCTTCCCTCCACAATTCCCTCTATGGCATCATCATGCTCTCGGTCACCCGAGTCAGAACCCCAGAATCACACAATCCCCAAATCAGGGTATTCTATCATGTTCATCTCCCCATCTCTTCCATGTTCCTCACTTCCTCTACCCAAAATCTAGTCCTCCTACCTATTCTCCAGATGATTACAAAACAAATCTCTCCCTCCCTCTTTCAATCCTGCTCATCTCCACTTCATTCTCTGTGTTCACTCACGGATAAGGTGCCCAAAATGCTCAGGACTCCCAGCCTAATGCCCCTCAGTGCTTCAGGGTTTCCTGCCCCCACCCTACACACACACACACCTTATGGTTTAACAACCCTACACAACTTACTGCTTTGAGTGTGGGTTTCACACCCTGTCCCACTGCTCCTGCCTGCAGTATCTTCCTTCACCCCACCCTGATCTTTACCCTGCTCATTTCTATTCATTTTCAAGAGCCATTTCAGGGCCCATCTTCTCCAGGAAGCCTGCTTTAACATGCACAGTTCTCCTGCACCAGCCTGCAATAGATGCTTTACTCACTCCTTAATGCACCCTCAATACACCCGTGCCATACTGGAGTTGGTCACTTCTATTGATAGGTCTGCCTCTTAACATTTTGACAGCTACTCCTCAAAGGCAAGGACTTGTTACCTTTGCTTCTTGGAAGCCTAGCAAAGCTTACTGAACTCAACTGAAAATGATCTATGGGGGAGAACAGATTAGAGGATGTAAGAGTATTTAAGAGGATTATACACATTTGGGAATAGCAGCAACTGTTTTTCACACTTATGCAAATAATACTCCATGGTTTACAAAGTAATTTGATTTAAGTTATATTATTTGATTCTTAAAGCCATATTATAAGGCAGGATAAGGCAGCTATGCTGACATAGGCCATTAGTATGTAAAAATTTTCTTGGAGAAATATTATCAATATTTTAAAGGGATGTATGCATTTCATGTATGTGTGTTGGTGTTCTCAAATATAACTCTAAGTCAGAGTTCCACTTCAAATTGATTGATTTTCTTCATAACTATTACATTTTTTTCCCTCAAAAATAAAAATTCTCAATTACTTACAGAGAATTTTCAGCAACTTGTTCCTTTTATTTGTTCTTCAGGGAAGTGGGTTTTGGAAAATAGACCAGCTAATTCCGACTTCTAAAAACAAAGAGAGAACTAGTCCCCTCTCACCTTCAGAAGATCCACTGGGCCAAGAGCCTCCCAAAAGTTTTCCTGCTTTTCAAAGCCGTCCTGTTCCCAGGATGATGTCAACAGCTGAAAGCAGCTTCAGCAAACAGGGTTAAAGGGTGCCAAGGAAAAATATCAGAGATTCCTAAAAAGGAAACACACACACACAACAATGTAAATTGTTTTGAGTTGGTTAATTCTCTTAAACTGAAATTTCATTTTACTATTCAACTAAAACTGACAAGGGGAACTTAATACAAATGAAATTCACTATTAATTTAACCAAGCATTATTGTACTTAAGAACATCAATATGTCTTAAGACACTAAGCAATTCAAGGGCAAAAGGTAATGAAAAAAGGTAACATAATTCCAATTACATTTTTGAGAGGGAGAGAAGTCTGTATTTCCCCCAAATAGCACAAAACAACTGTGTGCACAAATTAAAAAAAAAAAAAAAAGGCACTTGATCTCATTCAACTCTGATACTTCATGGGAATACACTGTGTTTTACAATCACATCAACACACAGGCTGTGTCTGGGAAGAATCTAATACAGGCTGAAAAGAACAAACAATGAAGAACTTAGTATTTGATCAAGGTTGACGATGTCAGAGAGGAACTCAGCAATGCAATTACATTTTAGAGGTGGCTTTGAAGGCGGTGAGAAAAGAAGGCATCTGGGAATAAAGGGGTTGCTGAACACACAATTGTTAGAAGAAGAAAAAAGCACAAGGTGAAGGTAGAACTCTGCAGAATGAAACCTTAATTAAATGGAAGCCAACAAACAGAAGTGCTTGAATAGAGTGTTTATTTAATACCTCACTTTTATGAGAAAGGGTAAAAATCACAGAGAGGATTGTTCAGAAAGCTTCTGCTACACCAGAACATAAGGTCAGTTGCAATGAGAAGAGCAGAAGCTGGAAGTTCTAGACCTGCCCCCACCACTAACAGTATGACCTTGGTCTTGCTAAATGTTCCTCAACCCTCCTATGCATTAGCACCCCCAGTAGAGCTTTTAAAAAACATTCACAGCAGGACTTCATCCCAGCCAAATAAGTCTGTGAGGGTAGGATGGCTCCCAAGAATCACTGTGTTTTTTAAAAGAAAGTCAGAAAAAATGTTCTTTGATGACTCCTATAACCCTCTGTCTTTTCTACATTATAGTACTTGATAACTCATTTGTTGTAAAACAGATACATTTAAATTAATAGTGTCCAAAATTTTAAAAATCTATAAAATTGATTCCCAGTTTTCAAGAAGAAGGAACTGAGCGGGGAGAGGAACATGACATATCCAAATAAAATAGCAACACCAGGATGGAGTCCAGTCTGGGGAGAACAAAGTCAGATGGTAAGACTTTGTGTCAGGGGCTAGACACAACTCTGTTCCAGGCTGGGATGGGTAAGATCAGAAGACAGAGCCACCCACTATCTAGGGACTGAGGATGCTCTTAGCTCTCTGGGCAGAGGAGAGTATACTATCTCCCCAATAAAAAGGAACAACAAAAAAAAGTCCTAGAAGCTAAGTTACTGAACATTTTGTATGAGCTAATTGGTGTGGCCAAGAATATCCTTGAAAGAACTCACAGACGTAGGTACTAACATGTGCCCTTTATAAATGAAGAAACTGAGGCCAAATGAGATTACTCTTGTCTCAAAAATGGTAGTCCTAGAATTTTAAGAAAGCTAATCTCCCCTTACTAAGCACTGCTTTAGGGCAACACAGTTGCCAGGCAGATTGAAGGCAGACCACTCTGCCCTGCAGCCTATTTGTCTTTTTTATGTCAACACACTCTGAAGTTGAAAAGTGAAAACGGAAGCATCCTGGTCTCCCTGCTGCTTTCAGATTTTGTCTGAGTAAATAATTTCTGTTACTTGACAGAAGGTTAACATTTTATGGAATGATTTTTATTTCCAGAAACCCAGAGTGCTGGGGACTCGAACCCGGACCACCAGCATGAGAGGCTGGCACTCTATGAGATGTGCTATATGGCCTGAACTGCTATGGAATGATTTTTATTCTCAACTACATACACACTTCCAAATTAGCAGAGGTTGAATGTGAAGATTTAATTATACTGTACTGGAGAACTTTATCTCAGACAACTATCAGAAGAGTCATCACTGAAATCTGCTCTAAATGACTCAGTCTATCTGACATTTGAGTTTAAATGACTGAAATCTCTAGAATATCATTTAAAATATGGGAAAAAATCTCCAAACATGATTACATTCCTCCTCAATCATCTTAAAGAAGTATTCATGTTGCAGTTTGCTGCTCCATTACATTCCCATTATGTAAGTTATTTCTTTTCTTTAAATAGCATTGTTATTGACTGTAATAAAATCTAATTTACAAATATTTCACATTTGAAATATATTTTATTTAAAAAGCTAATGCAAAAGCATTACTGTTTCTGACACCTTAGGCATATCCTAATTATACCGTGTAAGAATTAACTTCATGTCTCACTTTAAGAATAATGTAAAAAAAGGAATAATGTAAAAATATGGTTTTTATTAGATACCTCTGGGAAGAAATGCAACAGTATTGATAAAAATCAAAATACAATTTGAGGAGATAGAAGGAGCCTGGAGGGTCACTGAATCCAACCATCTGCCTCAGGCCCACTCTGTGTTTAGGAATTCTTCTTGTAACTGTCACTCATTGATTCCAATTCTGGCCCAAGGAGTCACATCTAGATTTGCATTTAATACGCACTTCCCCAACCATAGCACACTATTCAGAAACACAGGGAAAAGTTGTGTTTTAGCAGAGGCCAATGATTGGATCAGCACTTCTGGTGGAGGACCCATATGCCAAGTCAATCAAACTAGCTTTGGAGGAATTTGGATAGGATATTGGGAGTCATAGGGGAATCTACTGAAAAGGCAGAGATAAGTAGAAAAGCCAGAAGAGAGACTATAATGGGAAATAGTCCCTGAGGTTACATTGGACCCTGACAACTTCCTACTTTTCAGATCCCAGCAGGGGAACGGTGTGGTAAGTCCCTCCTCCTTAGGGTGTCCTACATGCATCTCCCTGATGATTAACATTTCCTTATCTCTTTATAGGTTAGAACCAAGTGAAGACTTATTTTCACCTGACTAATATTTCACATTCTTAGGTTTGGAGTATAAACCTGTCCAAATTTTTTAATGTCTCAATTTTGCCCTTACAAAATATTTATTATGTCTTTCACGTTCACATCACCTACAAATCAGATAAGTCATCTAGAATAACATTCATGCTACAACGGTGTAAGAGTGATAAAAACCAAAGTGTTAATAAATAAAAATAGTGTCTTGGTTGTTATTGAAAATTAATAATTACCAATATTCCAAATTGATTGCAAATAATCCTGATGCTACAAAAAGCTACATAAATTGGCATGGCCAAGCAATTAAATTGACAAAGGTTTTAACACATGCTGGTTAAAGATCGCAAAACCAAAAAAATCAGGTTTTAGAAGCAATAGAGAAAATGGACCATAGTTGAGATAATTGGCAACATGAACTTTGTAGTCAGAGTAATTACCTGTGCAGTGGACCAAGAAGTTATGTTTGAGAAACATATTGCAAAAACAGAGCCAAGTTCGCTTCAACCTTCCCTGAGGCGATCATGGAAATTAGCAGAATCTGTCATTTTAGGTCATCTGGTATAGGCCTGCCAAAGTGAAATTGTTTTCCAAAGAAGATCTCAACTGCTTTGTCTAATTTAGCTGTTCAGTAAGCCTCATGGGATCTCTCATTATAGCCAAAAGCCCCATACTGAAGGACTTTTTAAGTTCTTGTGTCTGCTTCTCTTAGTTTTTCTGTCTCCATCATTACTGTCAGATTGTCAAGCTGCCCCTTCTCAGGTGGTCAGTGCCCCTGCCCAGAGAAACTGAACCCATCCTCTCTGCTTTAACTGGAATCTCCTCATTCTCCCATGGATGAATGTATGGCAAAGTAAAACTGGAAAGCCTCAGGAAGGCCTGATGGACTGGCCTATAAGGAAAGTACATGAGTTTATACATGGATTTCATAGCATCTTAGTTGACCAGGCAGAGGTCCTCATGGCTTGCTTTTTTTTCTGAGTTATGTTGAATTATTAAACTGTTCATTCAACAATTGCTGTTGTACATCCACTAAGGGTAAGACGTTGCAAGCAACAAGAAGTGCAAAGTCAACTAAGAATCAGCAGCTTCTGCTCAAAAACAGAGATAAGAGATAATAATATCTTTTGTGTTCCACAGCATCTTGAAATTTATTTTTCATAGGGTTAATTTTATTGAATACTGAAAAATAAGTTTCAGTAACTTCTTAATGATTTATCATAGCCAGTAAATGGCAAAGCAAAGACTTTAGATGTTTTGTGATTCTTAGTCCACTTTACTTCCACTAACTCTTAAGTTCATTCATTGTTTATGCAGGTACAATGACTCCACAGCAACATATTGAGTGCTTACTCCATTCTGGGTACTGTTGTGTTCAAATAGCATGTCTTTGATCCTCCTAACAACTTTATGAAGTAGGCAATTTTATTAATCCCATCTAATATATGAGAAAACTGAAGCACAGAAATTGGACTAATGGCCCAAGGTTACATGACTAATAGAGGCAGAAAGTGATAAACCCCATGAGATCTATGCCACTCGGAAGAAATGTGGAGGAAGTTGCTGGATCTGTTGCTAGGAAGAAGGCTAAGCAAGTTTTGGAACGTTCTCTGGCATTTCCAGAACAGTGAGACTTTTCTTCTCTTATAAATCCTGTGAGAAGACATTGGCAACAGAGATGAGAAAAGATGGCAATTCCAAGAAAAGAAGGAAATGCAGTTTTTCCCTTTCCCCTCTGCTATGGCTATGGTGTGTGGGTGACTTGGCAGAAGAGAAAACTTGCAGCATATGAATACCATCTGCTGCTTTAACACTTGCTACGTATATTTTCTGTTATTTTAAATTCTTTGGACAGATCCTACTGGTTGAGTAAAGCAGAGAGAACAGACCCTTGGCATGGTCTTGCATTTGTGGGTTATGATTTGAGAAGGAATGCCCGATTTGGCAGTTTGCTGGGGCACCAGTTTTAGTTGCACAAATTCACAGGCTGCTTGGGCACTCACACCTCAATCTGCTTCCTAGCTCTGAGGCTCTGAGTATGTCTGAAGAAGAGAGTCAGGGAGAAAGGAGGTGCTTCAGCCTTCAGTAAGCAACCGCCGCAGTCCAGACACAGGGCTAAGGGCTCCCCAAACGATAACTCTTTAAATCCTCACAATAATCCCATAAGATGGATATTATTATGACATGGATATTTTAGAGCTTTAATAGTTTTTATTTTCCTGTACACACCTCAGTACAATGATTTTATATGTGGACACAAACCAAGTCTTGTAACACATCCCAAAGTCAGAACTTGTCCATGTAACAGATTGCATTTGAATTAGGTCTGTTTGACTCTATGCTGGGGCATGGCCTTGTAAAATTCTGGAGTAATTCAACAAGAAAACACAAAAACAAAAACTTTGCAAGGAGGGAAAGTCACTAGCTGAAAGAGAAAACTTTGGTTAAAGTTGGAAAGGCTGCTAACTTTGGATGCACGGTACATGCAGAAAACAGCACACTCAAGAGAAATATGTTCCAGGACAAATTCAAGAATCTCTATAAAACCTTTCCGTATTCTTGAATTAAGAGATGCTCTCAGGTCTCATGACTAAGTGCCTGTAGGGATTGCTGTGTTCCTAGGAATCCAGAGGCAGAGGGAGAAATGTCAAAAACAGGAATAGGTCTGGGCTAGCATTGGGGGAAGAGAGGTAAGGATGTGACTGACTCCAATACAGTGCTTGGGTAATCCAGAGAAGGACAAAGTACTTCCAGCCAGAATCAGACAGTATTTACTGACAGCCTCAGGGAGATGCTGGCAGTTGAAAAAAGGGGAGAAATAGAATGGTAACTCTAGGGAGCAGCAGAGATGAAAAGTGATTCTAGGCCAAAGGAGATCTAAGCACATTTGTAGGCTCAGAAGACAGACACAAGAAGGAGAAACAGAAAGAACGAAGCTTCCAGTTGGCAAAAGTAGAGAACAGAGCCAAGGCACAGTGCAGAGGGCTGGGAATAAGGGACACCCGCAGGGACTTAGGGAGTTCCTACTGTGATGTCATGCACATCATGAAAATATAAACTATTTCCACATGATAAGGGATGCATGGACTCATTTCAAGTCTTCTCCTTTGTTGGAGAGAACACTTTTCAGATTGCAGCTTTCTGGAATGGGCAAGAACTAATACAACAGCCCATATGCAGAAACCTGCTTATTTGCATATTGCCCAGTCTTCTTACCAAAAAACAGTTGGAGTCAGTCAAAATGAAATGAAATGCCAACACACTTCAACAGTGATACAAATGCCTTGCAACCTCGAACTTGAGTTTAATAGAATAAACAAAACAAATTTGGTTTGACGACTCTGAAGAAAAAAAGCAACTGAACTAGTTCCAAGTTGAGCAGGGGTTTGTTTATTTTGCTTAGCTCCAGTCATTTATTCAAATCGCTCAAGAAACATTTAGTGAATGACTACTGGGTAATGCACACTAGTATGAAGCTAGAATGCTAATGATTTTTATATTCTTTCATCATTTTGACTGGATTGATTTAGACAGGATCTTATTGTTACTTGGCAATTTTGCAGTTGATTTTTTAATAACATTTATTGTTTCTGATTAAAGAGGTATTTTTGTTTCTCAAGTAGGAAACATTCAGAAATATTTTAATTAAAACATTTTCTTCCAATTAACAATAATTGTTAATGTTTTTTTGTGTGTGTTCCACATCTTTTATTTTGCTCATGTGAATGTCTATATACTTATTTTTAAATTAATTAATTAACCTATCTATTTATTTATTTATTGGCAGTGGAGGGTGAACCCAAAGGTGTTTTACCACTGAGTTATATCCCCAGTCCTTTCTTCTTATTGCTTTTTAAAAATTTTAATACAGGGTCTTGGTAAGTTGCTGAGCTGCTCTCTAACTTGAGATCTTCTCCCTCAGCCTTCCAAGTCCAAGATTACAGGTATGCACCACTACACCCAGTTTAAATTTCTTTTATTAAAGATGTTTAATGTTATCTTTATACCTTCTTTTTTTCCAGAATAGAAATGGTATCCTTCAGCACACACTGACTTAACAACCTGTTTTTTTTTTAACTTAACAATACAGAATGAAAAATTCCCTCGACTCATTAACTGTCATAAAATCAGTTTTAGTATCTGCAAAATATCTGACCATATAAAGAAACTGCATCTATTTAATCAATGCTCCAATATTGAATATTAATGTTTATCCTACTAACTGACTTTTTTTGGTATCATTTTCTTAAGATACACTATTTTAGTAGCACTGGCTGAAAATCAGCCATTAAATTTTTACATAATTGATTATGTGGAGTATTATTCTACTCTAAAGTATCATTCCCCTCATTTGGGTTGGTGGCCAATGAAATGGCAAGGACTTCATTCTGCTCACAGCAGATCCAGTACCAGTGCCCACTTGGTTCTCTGCCCAGAGACAACCTTGCACTCACCATTTGCTGCACTCCTGGAGTTTGACAAGACTGCCTGTCTGGATGGGAAGAACAGCTACAAGTCACACACTTAACCAGCTCATGATTCTGAGGCTCTCAGTCCCTCTAGGCTTAGGAATCACCTGAGCAGGTTCTAAAACCACCGATGATGTTCACTGTCTTGATTGTGGTGATGGCTTCACAGGTGGCTCCATATATCAAAACATACCAAATTGTCTTTTAAGTTTGTGCTGCTTGTTGTATGTTAATTATAGCTCAATAAAGCTGTTAAAAAATAAAATCTCCAGATGCCCCAAACCCACAACAGCAATTCTTTCATCAGTCTTGGGTGGAGCTCCCCAGGTCGTTTTTTATAGGAAGCCATAAAACACTGATTTAATATACAATGATTCTTCCCAAACTTAAATTAATAAATTGATGGGATTGATGTGAAATTGACAAGGGGATATTTTTTACTTTATCATTTTCAAGTAAAAACAATAGCACTTTTTTAAAAATGCTACTCAGTCAAGGTACTTAGAAGCTTGCTTTAATCGTTTTTAATAATTCATTAATAAAACTCGTAGAAGTTCATTATGTGTTAGGCAGTGCAGAGATCATGCATATGTATGGAACTGACACTTTTTAAGAGCCCAACATTCCCTTGAGTTTAAGTTAGATTCACATAAGTTTAAATATTGATTTATCTAGGAAAAACTACAGAGAAAATGTAGAAATAAAACTGTTATGGCCCCACTGGACGATCACAGATTCTCTACGAGCGCCATTTAAATCCGGGAGGTTTTGCTTTATTTGCCAAGCCACTGAGCTGGGCAGAGGCTTTTTAGCAAGAATGTGGGAAACGCTGTCCCAGAAAATTGGAAGCTTCCTGCCAGAGGGCACCTCACCTCCTGACAGGTGAGGTTCCATGCCAGAGTCTTCATAGACCAACACCAAGACGGCTTCACATCCATAATAAAATAGCCAAGCTTTCTTATTAGAGAAAATTAATATTCAATATTAACTCACGTCTTTACTCTGTTATTAATAAGAAACCCTGAACATAATTAGTGTTGGCATGGAGAGTAGCTTGGAACTGCACCCAGCTGGAAAGGGGCCATGAAGCATAGGGTTTCATTCCTCATTCGGCAGTGCCCTCTCTCAAAGAGATTAGAAGAAAAAGAAATGGAGCGACCCTCACTTGGGAGGAAACATTTTCCTTGAGGTAACTGAAATGACTGTGGGGGACAGAACTGTGGCTGTCACAGCCACGACCTTTCTCAATTCCTTATTGCCCCCCATCTCCACAAGGCAAGATGAAATTAGACGGTTGCAGCACTCTGGAGTTAGGGAAGGAAAAGTGTGACCGGCTAGGAGAGCTGCCTGCAGTGAGGCAAAATACCAAACGCCTGCCAAGAAGAAGGCTGCTGAGAAGCCCAGACCGCCCTGGTGGAACAAGACCCTTTTTGGATAGAGCATGGAGGCCAGGACGTTTAGGGGTGATGTGTGCAGAGTATTAAGAGAAATGTAAAATGCAAAAAGATATAATTTCCTGACCACTGGCCGCCATCACTGCTTCAGCTAAAAAGAGGTAACACGAAGCTGAAATATTTCATACCCTTTTTAGGAAACATAGGAAGGCCAGCTGTCAACTTAGTCTCAATAACCAGCTCAATATGTTGAATAGCTCTCTCCTACAAATAGCCTGTGACAGTCACACTAAAACAGGGGCTCCTTCTGACACTTCCTCCCAAGCCTCCCCATCTGATCTGACACCCCTGCTGGCCTCCACGTGGAGTTTCTTTAGATTCATGTGGGAGTCTCTCCTCAACTCCATTTTCACTCTTGATGCCATTTCTCAGGTTACCCCAGCCTCTAGACACTGGGCCTAAGGATGGGTAATCCCATCTTTATCCCAGCTCAGGGGTCCAGGAACCTGGGGGTTTGGTTTGGTTTGGTTTATCTGCCTTGCCCTGCCATACTCACACACATTGTTTTAGTAGTTTGAACAACACCTTGTATTGGCCTGTGAGAGATTCACTTCAATGGTGAGAATTTCAACTTTAACAAAATTTCCTCAGGCAAAACAAAACCCTCAAACTCAATAAGAGCTGTGAACACCAGTCTATTTTTACCTTAACCTGCTAGATAAAATAATATGCATAGGTTGTTCAAGATAAAACAATGTGCATGGGTTGTTATATTTTGCTTGTTATACCTTACTTTGGCTATTATATTTTACATATTATAATTTTCTTTTTGAAAGGCTATGTTCGAATGAAAGATTTCTCTGAATGAAGCCAGGTATATGTCTTACCTTTGACTCATTTCTGCTACTACCTTGAGTTTGTTTTTAAATCATTACAAAACCATTAAAAAAACAAGACGGGACACAGGGTCCTGACATAGGAGACTCTCAGAAAAAATATAAGCCTTTCAAGCATCCCTTGATGACATTTTGGTCTGTTTCCTTGCAATTGTAGCCACTCTGACTGTATTTTGCCAAGTTTCTTATTAGGAAATGTCCAGTTACAGTGATTTCAGTATGAATTGATACTCATCACACAGACCTTAAAAACATTCTAAGTCATTTCTGATGAAGATCAGGAGATTATTTTATTGGAGAAGAGAAGGTGAAACATGAGAGTACTCTTTAAAATTTTGATGGTTTCCGGGAGTACATAGCTGGCAATCCTCACTGTACTCGAAACTCCCTGGGGCCTGCTCAGAAACAGGCTGATGCTTGGGTCTTCCTCCCAGGTACTTAATTGGTCTGGGGTGGAGACTGGGCCTTGATCAATTTTTAAAACTCATTCTATTGTGTACTAGAGGTAATTCTTCCCGGAGGCAGATCTGACTTCACTAGGGTTCTAAGAACTTTGTAACAAGCAGAGCTGTCCAAGGACAGAACAGGCCACCTCCTGAGGGGCTGAGTCCCCTGTCACAGGGAGTGCGGAAGGGGGGGCTGTGTGCCAAAACCCCTATAAGGGACAGCAGAGAGAGGGATCCTGCACTGGATCAAATGGTTCAAATTCTTGAAACTGATTTTTTTGAATACTAGTTCTACCTGGGATCAGCATTTAAGTCAAGTAAACAAAGAAAATGCCTCGTTTGCGATATATCCTTGCGACGAATGAGTATATAAAATCTTTCATATTGTCTACATGTTTGTTAATCTACACATAAAATAAAAATTTTGTCCCATTTTCAATATTACTGTATTAAAAAAAGTTTTCTTTTCACAATGAATTGAATTATACTGTAAGTTTTGATACTTTCTCCAACTTTCCACTACTTCAGTTGGCATTTTTTTTTCAATTCATAAAAAAAAAATTCCTCATTCTAAATGTTCTGTGAAATGTCACTGATATAGAGCTACCCACGGCATCCCTGGGAATTATCCTCCCTGCGCCGCTTAGGCACTAATATAAAAATTTCACCTGGCCTTTTTGGTAGATAAATTTTGGATCTTATTTAAAGCATGATACTTTTAGGGTTTGTTTTTTCCCCCGTAAATTTAGAATAAATGCAGTAGCTCACAGAATAAAAAAGAAAAGACACTTTCATATCCTCACCCTTAGACTGAGATTTGTTTTAAGTTATGTTCTTTGTTGTCTCTTATAAAATAGGTTGATGCTATAAGCTATTTCACAACTTATCTTTTTAGTGTGACAACCTTGCCTTTGATTGTTTATATGGGCTTATATCTTTTACAAGTCACATAGCACAGATGTACTTCAGTTTGCTATCCAACTCCACTGTGAATAGATAATTAAGTTGAGCTTATTTTCCTTATTAGAAACAAAGCTGCAATGAACAATCTTGTAAATGTATTTTACAGAAGGAAAATTCTCAATAAATGAAATAAAATTTCTCAATTTTTTTTTTGCATTTCAAATTTTGATTAAAAATAAAATTGACCTCTAAAAAGACTTTGATAATTTATACACTGTGAATGTATAGGAAAACTGTTTCTCCATCTCTTTGCCAAAATTACATGGCATCGATTTTTAATTTTAAATTTTTATTATTTTTGTGGTACTGGGGATTGAACGAGAGCCCTGTTCAGGTTAGGCAAGCACTCTAACCCTGAGCTACAGCCTTAGTCAAACATGCCATCCATTTTAATATTTCAATCTCAAAGACTACTTTGGATTTTGCCAAAGTATCAATTGCAATTTTCTAGATTGTTCTTTCTAGATTTGTTCATACAAAAACCAGTGAGGCTACACTATCACAGATGTATAAAACCTATCCTAAAACCTGGCATTTTGCTCAGACTCTAAAGATTCCATGAGAACTTTGTAGACAACTATTCATTCTTTACAAATTCTTGCCATTATAGCCTTCACTCCCTCCAGGAGCCCTTCCTTGATTAATTATCTCTGTCTCACACATTCTTATTCTTCCTTCACTCTGACCCCGCAACAGATAGGTGTTTAGTCTGAATTAGCTTTCAAATCATCCTTCGTATCTCTTAATAACACCAATAAGGTAGAAAAATAGAAGGCAATTAACCAACAGAAGTCAATAAAGGTTTATTAAACATTTATTATACTCAGTTATCCAACCAATATGAATTTATTGGGTGCTGTATTGGAAGCCAATTTATGTGCTTTCTTAGATTTGTCTGTGCCTCCCCACACTGTTCCTCTGACTGTTTGCTTAACATAAAGTCGCATCAGCCTCCCCAGGGTGATGGCTCAGCAGAGCTCAGCCTCTGTCCTGCCGCTGTGCTGGTAGCTGCTGCAGCTCTGCCACTCTAGCCAATGTAACTGTTATTGTGCAGACTCTGGGTTCTTCACCACTTCTAGATTCCGACGGACCACCTTGCTATGAAGTATAGGATCTGGTTTCCCCAAAGGCTGGCCAGCACAGCTCAGTAACACCACCTGGAAATGGAACCCAATGAGAGGAAGAAGGAACTAGAAGATAAACACCTTGCGTTTTCTTCTTGTGAAGGACCCTTGTGAGGTCTGGGGGTTTCAAAGACCTGTCTGCAAGACAACGTGTGTCACAGGGCAACCAGCAGTGCTTTCCTGAGCAGCCAAGGACAGTCATGGGAACACACTATCTTGTTTTTTTCTTGCTTCCCATCCCCTTCCCTCACAATTTCTATCCTGGAATTGCACCAGCTCATCTGAGTTTTGCCAGAGGCTTTGTTTTCTAGAGAAAGCACATTTGCTCACTACATAAACACCACATTAGACTAGCCCTGAGAAAGGGTACAAAAGAGGTACAGAAGAAACAGATCCTGTCCACAACAATCTTACAGTCTAACAGGGAGGCGAAATAGCTACACATGTAACAGTAGGTGAAAGGGGGATAATCCATGTAGAGGTTTAGAAAATGGGAACCATTTCATATGCTCCTTGTATAGGGTACACAATAAATATGAAGGCATTCACACAAGAGAGGAAAACTATCAGATCCCACCCACAGCAGATTGTTCGGGTGGATGCGCTTTAAACTGGAAGAGGGAAAAGCAAGGGCTGTTGAAGGGTGCTCACTTGGGAAGAGTCACCCCAGAGAGGCCAGCATCCCAACATAGGTGGGTATGTTAAGAAGAAATGGGGAAGAGGCATAAGAAGGACTGTTCTGCTGAGCAGATGGGCTTGGTGGGGAGCAGCAAGACAGTCCAGGGTCTTAGCAGAGAGGGCTGTGGAAACACAGCAGAAGGACAGTCCCCACTACTCATATTCCCATAGAAGAGACGAAATATCTGCTCCATTTCTCAGGAATTTGAAGAAGCATATAAGCATCCCAGCTTCCCCTCCTTCCTCCCTCCATCACGTCCGTGAACCATCATCTTAGAGAATTTGGGAGAAGAAACTGAATCTTCCTAACCAGGAGCCTCCTGGCCTTTCCTTCATGACTGCCGGTTGATGAAGAAGGTGTCTTCCTGGACTTGCTCTGCCTCTATGAGCAGTGGCCTGCGGCGGGATCACGAGGGCAAGACCATCTGAAGGAGGGAGAAGTACCAGGGAGACTATTTTGGCCACACATCACTTCTTTGGCTGACTTTAATAGTAATAAAGCTGACGTTTCTCTTTTTTTCCATTGATCTCATTTTTGTGTGTCATTTCTCAATTCTTGTAAACTTGGGAGGGAGGATGGGAATATCATTTAATGACTCCCTAAAACATCAAAAGGAATCACAGACCTGCTGTAATAGAAATGGGCAAGGCAGGAAAGAGGCATGATAAAAAGAGATAATAAAGGCTTCTTAGTTAAGTGGCTGCCCGACATTCTAATTCATGCCCATAAACAGGAGATGAGAGGGTTCAGTGGCTTCTATCCAGTTCCTCATATGTGGTTTTTTTTAACCCTCAATTGTTTTTTATAGTGGCCCTCTCTGGCTATATTTCTGCCATGAAGCTTCCTTTTCCTGTGAGAGATGCCACAAACATTTCAGAATCATTTTATTTGTTTTCTCCATCTTAGAAGAATGACTCTTCCATGACATAAGAGAGCCAGCTGCCCATCCCTCTACACCAGTGTGATCAAGCTATCCATCTTCATCCAGCAAAAATATAACTCCAGGAGATCTGAGTGCCACAATGGCTTTAAATAAAGTTGCAAATGCAATTCCAGGAGTAGGGTACAGACAGCAGAAAGTCAATGTGTGTCTTTTATAGTACCATGGTGTCTACTTTAATCAGTATTTTACAGATGTTTTGAGACATTCCTGTAAAGTTGACATGGTTGACAATGCTAGACAGAATTGCCTCATGGGGAAAAAAAGAAGGAAAGATTAAATCACAGACATGTGGCAAAGGAACCTGCTTTATCAGAACTATGCTTTGTCATCATTTCTGAGATGATCAGAGAGGTTACTATGGCAGCAGGCCACATTCTGGTCAGAAGGCAAGCATGGAGGGATTTTTTTAAATTTCATTTTATGTCCAATTTCTTACTACTTGAGAAAGAAACTATAATACAAAACTAGACAGATTAATAATCCAAGGAAAATCCTGAGCTTTTACAATATGCTTTATAAGATTTGAATTTTATGTCCATATAGTTGAAGGCAGGGAACTTCCTCCAATGAAGCAGAATGAAGCCAATAAAGATGAAAGGGAACTGGAATGAAATTCCAGTCACTGAAGAGCACATCCCATTAGTTACTAATGCCATTCATAATTGAGGGAGGTTTCTCCTGGATCTTTCCAGCTTTGCTATCTAACAACCTACCCTTATGAACCACTGGAAGAAGTCCTGCCGTACAACAGTTCCCTCCCAATTCAGCTTCATGATATTCAGTTCCCTCAGCAATTAACTGACCTTATAAAAAACACACTCATCAGAGAAACTTCAAGTTTGGAAACATCGCTTTTGAGATGTTGCTATTGTTGTCAGTGGCCACTTATTTCCAAATTTTCTATTTTCCCTTAAAGAGTAATGGACTGAATGCCTCATGGTTCTTTGCATTTGCAAAACAATTTAGATTTCACAACTTTTCCAGATAGTGCCGGTACTTCTAAGTATTCTTTAATAGTCAGGAATAGCTTGTTACAATTTCTAAGAAGAAAAGAAACAACTTTCTGGTGACTGAGGTAAATTTTCTAGCAATTCAACTAAGAGCTCATATCTTAATCTCCTATAGATTTTTTTTTTCATTTTTATTTTAACTCAAATGTCCAGAATTCAACCCCTTGGATCTCTAGGTACAGCTGAGTGTCTCCAGGGAAACCAGTGTCTGCCAGGATCCTTGGACAAATGCTTTACTGCAGAGCATGATCATACCTGGGACAAGTGATGACATTCCATCTTGAAGCACCACAGCCTGACCCATGAAAGCAGCGCTGGACTGACCACACCCTGGGAGGGGAGACTTTTGCCTAGTACATATCTGGTAAATAAATGTCCACCCACATGTAACACTTACTGAGCACCTGCAAGTACTGAAATTACACTGCATCCTCATTCTCAAGTTATGATGGAAACTAATACCTAACTTGATGGATTAGAAAATGATTAATATAATTTCAACATTTTAATATAACCATATAACCATATAGGTTTTTTTTATGGTTTGTTTTCCAGTATGGAAATTTATTTGACCTCTAGCATGGAGGCTTTTGAGTATGACACAAGTAACCGAGTCCAATAACTTCATGGCAAGCAAATATAGTGAGGAAAAAATGGGTCCGAATTTAAAATTTTACTTTGGAAGTTTTTCAGAGTTGATTCTTCACTACCCCTAACACCTCCCTGCCCAGACAGCTTCTAGTCCTCTTGATAATGAGAGACTCTAATACACTATATCTATACTTTGTTTCACCAAAAAAATTGGAGTGTATCTACCCTGGTTAGTGCTTATCATATGGATTTCCTTTGATCCCTCTCAGATTCCTTGCCCCATTTTTTCTTTTAAGAACTCCCCTCATCCCATAACTGTTCTTAAAAGATAACGTTGGTCATTGTATCCCTGCAACATGCCTCTCATCTGCCAGTTAATTTCCCCAGAGGGTACCGAAGTCATTTTATCTTCAGATAATCTCCAGTTAGCTTCTTCTCTTCATTATTCTGCCCAGTTCACTTTCATAATTTTCTCCTGTACATCCTCCTCCTCTAAACATATTTCCCACATCTCAAGGAAGACACATGATGTATACTGTTTCATTTTTCTTGGCTTTTTTTCTTGTTTACCTACTTGCCAGAGATTTTAGCTTTTAAGATCCAAAATAGATTAAAACTGCATGCTCCTTCCAAAACATTGTTCTTCCCATCTAAGTTCACTGAGCATTCAATCTTTTATTTATGAACTTGGCAGAGTACTTTTAATCATACTATTGAATATGATTCTGATAACATAGTCATAAGACACAGAGGAAAGGGAACTCACCTGGGATTTTCATTTCAAAGATGGCCCTTGTCCCTCAAGAGTCTTACATTTTTTTTTTTTTTTTCTGTTGCATGACAACAACTCAGAGCTTTCTAAGGAAGAATCTTTCAGAATTGTGTGTGGGTGGGTGGGTAGGGGTGTGTATGTGCACTCACATGCAAGATAGAGAGGAACAGAGAAGTAGAATGGGAAGACAATATTCATGGTAAACATCTCTTTAATAAGACAAAAGCAAATTGATAGAAAAAGAAGCACTGGTCAATTAAAGGTTAATGAAACCACAATTGCTAGAAAGCAAAAGACCTAGTTCTGTGCCCCCACACACCCGCAAAGAGCATACATGGAAAAACAACCCTACATAACCAATGAAGAATTCATTATGCCGGTGAACTCACATTATGGTAAATGTTTGGGAAAAAGGATTGTGTGTATATACAAAATATGTGCCAAAACAATATAAAAAAATAATCTTGTGTTAGATGGAGTGGAACAGGCTGAAAGCATTATGAGAGAAATTAGTTGAGCCAGATGTTAACATGTTCTGGTTTAAATTGCAACACTCATCTTTGATATATCATGTTAAGGTATTCCCTATGATATCAAATGTCACTTATGAATATTTGCATATACCATCCTCATATATTTAAATATTGATAATTAGACCATTGTAATTTTATTTAGAGTACACAAATATTAATATTTAAAGAATTTGAAAAAAATGACTAAACTTTATGATTAAACTTCCAATGTTGTGAGCATATATTTATTTTTCAACAACAGAAACTGCAAGGAAGTATGTAGAAAATAATTTTGCCATCATCTACCCAGTAACATTTAAATCCTTCACAAATTCTTTATAATTAATATGGAAAGAACGCATTTATTTTCATTTATGAAAAGAACATATTTATTAGAAAAAATTGAAATCTCCCTTAATGAGAAACGTAATTAAAACCTATAAACACCAGGTTTTCGGAAGGCAAACTGAGATAAAGAATGTGAAAGGATTTGGTAGAAGGAAAATAATTACTCATGAAGTAGGTGTCACCATAAGCACCACTGTTGAAATTACCTGAAGAAAAAAAAGGAGAGCACAGCTGTAAACACAACGTGACCTTGCTTCTGTTTGTTTGTTAAATAAGAGAGACAGGCCACATTTCCCCTGTCCTGCAGACAGGGAACTAAAACTGTTCAAATCCAGGACTCACAGAAAATCGATAGGGTAGTAACCACTGCCAGAGGAAATCACTTTCCTCTTCAATCATCCTGTTTTTCTGACCAATCTGCACAGCTTATTTCAAGAATTCTGTGGGTTTAGCTATTATTAGGATCTTAGGAGTGTACAGAGTCTTCTAACCTGCCCTGTGGAGATTAACGACGTACTTAATCACATTCTGTCTAGCAGGCAGGCAAGAGGTTTGACTCACAGAATGGTGGCAGCTCTTTATGCACAAATGGAGGTATGTTTATGACATGTCGTGAAGAGTGAACCAGTAGGAAGATCAGGTCTCTCAGAAGTGGAGATTCCAACCTCCCGTGCACAGCAACATGACATTTCATAAATGACACCTCCTCCAAGAGCCGCCACCCAAGAGCTTACTTAAGGGCACAGCCTGTTTTTCCTATCTTCTAGGTCTCTCTTTTCTGAGCTGAATACCGGTCACATGGCCTTCAAACCCTATATTCCATCCTGAAATAAATTTTTCAAATAAATTATGTAATGATTTAATGTTAAATGTTATGTTACCATAGCTAACATTTATTTAGTTCTGTATGCCAGACACTGTGGTAAGCACTTTACATGTATTAACTCACTTCACAAACAGCTTTGGGAAATGGTACTATTAATATCCTCACTTTTACATATATAAAAAAACAAGGCTCAAAGAAATTAAGTAATTTGTGTAAGTTTGCTAAGTAATGGGCTAGGCTGGGGTCTAGTTAAGGTCTGCATCCTACCAACCCAAGCTTTTTTGGGCATGTGAAATCTGTCAAACATACCGAGAAGCAGAGGATACAAAATATACCACCAGATTTGGGAAAAGAAACACTTAACTTGAAAGACACAGATAATCCTTAACATAAAAATGCATTATAAGGTAGAATGGAATTTCTCAGTGCAAAAGAAAAAGGCATGGGGATAGAAGTAAATCTGCATTCCTATGAAGAAATTCCTATAAATCACAGTGCCAGGCATGCAGAAGGTGCTTAATAAAAGTTCATGGAACACAGAACAATATTCTGCTCTCCAAATATGTAAAAGAGACCAGATGTGATCAATGGAATAAAGACAGAACTCTCAAATAAGCAATTTAGCATGTTCTGTGGTAAAAGAGCTATTCTCTCTCTTTTTTCCCCTCCCACCCCAACCCTGGCTGGTCCTCCCTCCTCAGCTCCCTGCGCTTCACTCCCAGCCTCAGCCCCTGCAGTCATGAAGATGCCATTGGGCAGGCCAAGCACAGGGAGAGCATCTTCCTCCTGCCCAGGGCATTCAGAAAAAGATGTGAAACAATATGAGACTGTGTTACCATCCTGGGGGAGGGTGCAGGACACAGTTGGGCACAGGACTTCAGCTGTATTGGTGAAGTTCTGCCTCTCAGGCTGAGGGGAGAGAATGGTAACACTCTGTGGTTCTCAATCTTTTTGTATTCATGAAATAACTAAGTACATAGGTTAGAAGTAGTTAAGGGAATAAAGGAACTTACAGTGATTCAGAGAAGGAAGTGAATGAAAACCTAAGAAAGATGAGAGGTGAGAAGGAAGAGAAGGCACCAGGAGAAAGGGCTGGGGTGGAGGTGGGCAGGAACGGAGGCTGATACAGGAGCACTGCTCTCAGCAGGGATCTTTTAGCAAGGGAGTTAAATCACCTGAATCCAAGAGGAAAGGAGATTGCTGAAAATGAGAAAATTAGAATGAATTGGAGGGGTAAAGGTAATTTCAAATGTGACCATATGCTTTGACCTCACTTTAAATTAGAATTCTGAGGCACAACAGGATTGGTTTGATTAATGAGGCTCCAAAACAAAACCAAGTAGCTCCTCAGTCGTTGAGTTACAGTCCATATTCCATATAACAGATTTATCACTTTGAGACCAGAACTTAATTTTGGTGGCCATCTTGGTAATACATGTTATACTTCATGGCCTTCTTAAACAGAATCTGACCTTTTTCTTATTGTTCTGAGTCCTCACCAAGAATATGAGTGATATGCTAAGGGCTGCTGCTGGGGGAGAGCTGTGGCCTGGCTTCTCTCATCAGGACAGAGTAGAAAAAGACCAGAGAGTGAAACATTTAGCTACAGGGAAGCCAGGTAATTGACATAAGTTGACATCAGAGAACAGAAATTTCTTTTCTGGAAGTTGATCTTAAAGTTTTGCCCTACTGATCACAGTGACAAGTTCACATCTAAATATACTATTGTCACCACCTCTTCACCATGTGCCTCTGCCTCCCATCCAGGAGGACAGCAGTCACACCACAGGCTCCAAAGTGTACCAGGACACTTGTCTGACTGTCAATCATACATGCTGCTTTTAACCCTAGGTTAATGCACTCATGAAAAAGAAAAGCAACCTCACCCGGTCACAGTCACAAATCTCAGGTCCCAGATTTAGCCCAGTGCTGACTGACTGGGGTGAGGACATATTAGGTTTCCGACCAGGAAGAGACCATCAAAGGGAGCCGGCGAGAAGGGAATGAGCTAGAATCTGCTGCTTGGGCCCCACATGACCCCCATGAAATAACCAAGATGGTGGCCATTCTGACCATTAAGAAAGATGAGGTATCAGAAAAACTGCTTGTGCAGTGGCTTCTGAGAAGCCCTAGAGCGAAAAACATCAGTCAGATATACAGTTGAATTCTCAAACTACCAGTTACAGTGCATTAACTAATCACTTGAATAAAAGGGTATGTCATCTGTCAGGAAAGAAAATAAAGATGTGCGGAAGCAAAAAGGGGCCTTCAGTAGGTTAAAATACATCATTTTCGAACTTCAGACCTTTTTAAAATTGGATTTAAACTATCATTCTTGATGTTGGAAATTGAGTGTGGGTAATATTATCTATAGATAGCATACATGATTCACAAAGGTGCCTGAGAAAAGAGTCATCACAGTGAAAATGAACATGATTTATTTCAACATGAAAATATTAAGGGAAAAAGGACATACTGGAAACTGATTCTTCTTTGAGACTTATAAATCCAAAATTTCTATATTATTTTTGATCAGCAATATGACTATAAATTTAGCATACATACTACACTAGTATGTTACTTTTGTTTAATCAGCAGACTTTCTCAATCATACAGAAGATGATCTGTATGATTCTTTTCTCCATTCTCTCAAAGATGGTACAGAGTTAGTATGTAGATGATAAAAAAAAAAATTCATTACATTCAGTGACTACTTTAGGACCGTAGGGACTGGTGAAATCCATAAGCCACTGCCCCCCCCCCCCGCCAATTTCATAGAATATTTTTACATTATGTGCATTTGAGCAATTTTCTGGAGTGAGGTACCATTGCCTTCATTAGATTCTAAAAATACTCATGACCCAAAAGGTTAAGAATCACTATGATAGAAGTGATTAATAAGAATATAAGAAATATAAGAAGAATATAAGAAAAATCATGTTTGTGGAAGAGAATAACTCAGACAAGTGAACCCATGAAAAGATAAAGTTTCCTGTTATCAATGTTTATTTCATATGTATTTCCAAGTTTATTGCAGATTATTTTCTTCCTATACATTTGGAGACTGAGACCCTTACACAAGTCTAAACTCCCAAATTCCTCTCCTTCTACTCTGAGAATGAGGATCTGATTCTGGGAGAAGGGACTAAAGTGCATATGTGCAGCATTTTAAATCAGTTGGGTATATTTGTGGGTTTGGGAAGGTTTGGGGGTCCACACTGAGAGCATGCCCACTTCCTCACAGTCTGTGAGTCTGTCGAGATCCAGAAATGTATCCCATCAAGGTCACTGTCTCAAGTAATGGTCTTTGATTTTATGTTTCTTGCATACAGTGAAATCATGCACTCTCCCTCTAATAGAGCCAAACTCAACATTATAGAATAAAATACAAAAAAGCAATCACCCAAATATACAGAAGTGTCATGTTGATACAGAAGTGGCCTGTTTGATTCCACTAAATACATCAGCAAATAATGTGGCATTTTTATTACTATGGTAGTTTAAATAAATAAACTGCTCACTGTCTAGGTACATCATGAACAGGAATGGGAAGAGAGTAGTTCAGACACCAGGGAGAAGTGGAATGACTAAGGAAAGATTCAACATCCCTTGACAAGTCTGAGGAAAGCAAAGCTCTGTGCTCCCTCATGCCGCTATAGTCCCTGGTTCTTTGGTGTATAGAGCAGCTGGTCTAAAATGCTGTTTTATTAATGAGGAAGAAATTTTTAAATTATGTACCACACCAGGACGACACTAATGCATTAATTATTTTAAAGAATGAATTTGAATTTTCAAGGGGTTATGGCAGATAATTCCTGGCATCTCTAAAGCAGGGCTGATTATGTCTGTGTGGCTAAAAAGAGACACATCTTTGTCATCAGAACTTAACACGGAATAGAATATGGCTCCATTTCTAATTGCATGTTCATTTATGAGCTGAAGCCACACAACTACTTTCCATCTGATAGTCCCTTTTTAAAAAATATTTTTTATTTGTTCTAATTCGTTCTACATGACCGTAGAATGCATTTATGCACTTTGATATATCATACATAAATGGGGTATAATTTCTCATTTTTCTGATTGTACATGTTGTAAATCACATCAGTCATGCAGTCATATATGTACATGAGGTAATAATGTCTATTTCATTCTCCTATCCTTCCTATTCCCATATCCCCTCCCCTCCTTTCACTCCCCTCTACCTAATCCAAAGTAACTCTATTTTTCTATCTGATATTCCTTTATGACTATGTAGGTGTAATTTTCTCCTAAAACTCTAGATGTTACTTGAGCACAAGGAAACATACCTTAATGATGGCTATGTCCTGGGCACAAAATTTAAATAAAGTAAGCATTTAGATACCTTCCCCCATTATTTTAATTGTATAAAATAATTATTTAGTCAAATGCCTTTATAGTTCATAGAGCATTTGATTTAATGGTGCCCAAATGGAAAGGCCACTTTGCTCTGATCAGACAAAGTGTGTACCATTTTTCTTTCTCTAAGTAGAAGTCTCATTCAGGGTGGTAGTGAAGCCCACCCTCTTATAAAACAAGAAGGTCATGATGGGTTTGGAGGGCCAGTTATGTTGATCAGAGGAGGCTCTAACATAGTCTCTCCATTAATAGATTAAGACCATCTGTCATTTGGTTTGAACAAAGGGCACCAACCTCATTTTACTAAGCAAACAAGACATATAATTATTGTAATAACTCAAAATAAATACTTTCTTATTATGTGTTGTTTTAAAATACTTGTAAACCCAGATTTCATGTCAAAGCCCATAAATATTGTTGGAGGAGGGCAACAAAGCATAAAACACTGTAGGCTGTTCAATTTACATATGGATCCTGCTTATATATGGCAGTTTAACATTCCCTGAACAGAGTTTTCATTATGTCAGTTATCTAATCAAAATCTATTATGGCTCCCCCTTGCCCTGTTTAGTACTGACTTTTGATGACATAAGCTTATCACAATTTGGTCTGTTTCACTCGTTCAGTGCACTTCTTTACAATCTTACCAAAAATCTCTCTCAAGCCAGTGAGTAGTGCTTCACAAATACCCCTTTCTTCTGGAATTCTCACCTTCGTGTTGTTCCAAATCCTAGGGCACCTCAAGACTCGTCTCCGTTTTATTTTCTTCCAGGAAGCCGTCTGCAATGACTGCCATCCCCAGGAAACACTGGCTTCCCTGGAGACCCACAGCATGTGTTGTCTCTTTCCTATGACCTGGCAACTAATGAGCAATGCAGGAAGGTATAATTGCTCCTGGTGTGCTAGTCCTCCGTCTTTGACTCAGTGAATTCCTAGAAGGCAAACACTCCCTGTGTTCTCACCAGGCAGCCCTAATTGGATAAATAATGGACAAACTGCCTTACCCACAATTTTACTGATGAAGAAATGCATTTTGAGTTCCATGGTTCTCAAACTTTAGCTTGCATCGAAATCACCTGAAGGGCTTGTCTCAAGCAGATTGCTGAGCTCCCCCAACTCCAGAGTTTCAGATTCAATAGTTTTGGAGTAGGGCTTAAGAATGTGCATGTCTATTATGTCCCCATGTGATACTGATGGTGCTGAGTGAAGAGCCACACTTCGAAAACTACTGGTATGATTCACTCACTCAAGCAACAGATTCTAACTGGCAAAAGGAATGTAGCATTAAATACTGGGAAAAGCACAGGTTGGGAAGCCAGGAGAACTTGGCTTATCCTCTTCCTAGCCACTAACTACCTGGTCTGGGCAAGCCATAATTTTAGTTGCCTCTCTCATCTGTAAAGTTGGAATAATAATGTCTAACCCACTGATTAAGACTACTCTAAGAATCCAATGTGAGAAAATGAGTATAATAAGAAGTAAATACATATGAAAACTTGTGAAGAAAGTTATTTTACAAATATACCTGGCACATAAACAGGAGTTCAACAACAACAACAAAATTTTTCTGGTGCTGGGAATTGAACCCAGGGCCTCACACATGCTAGGCAAATACTCTACCATTGTACTACACCACCAGCCCTCAATACTTAATAAGTGTAATTATAAATACTTATAAATACTTAATTATAAATACTTATAAATACTTAATAAGTGTAATTGTGTATTGTTTGGCCCAAGATTTCAACTGTAAGCCAAATTTCTTGAGACAAGGACTAATCTTTTTCTTTGCTACAATTTCACTGGTTGGAGAGAAACTTTTATGAGGATTACTCATAACATGTACCATCAAATTTATCTCTGAAAAAAAGAAAGATATTTATCTATTATGATTACCATGCTCACTTCAACCAAAATAGCTGAACTCTGCTATATATTTTGTTTACATGTAAGTATTTTGAAAAAGAGATCAGAACCTTGAAATCCTTTTCTCAACAGGAAGACCACCAGTACAAAAATCTTGCCAATTCTTTATCTAGAAAGAAAATATCAGCTGACAATGAAAGTGATGGTTTTAAAAATAAATGACAAATCCTAGAACTCCTACCAAACAGTTACTTCAATCTCACTCTAGATTTATAGTTAACTATTTTACTGCCATATCTCATTTTATTTGAGTGATTAACCATCAATCAAATTTTAAGATTCCCCTGTGGTCTCACAACCTACAAATTAGGGAAATGAAATGTCTCCTTTACCACAGAGTTAAGATCCATGACCTTCTTAAGTATGTATAATAAAAAAGGGTCATGGGTCATTAATGACAAATGGGCTTTGTGATGGATGGCTGAAACCAGGGAAAGGACAAGATAACACACAGAGAAACATTTTAAAACTTCAGAGAAATAGAAAGGGTATAAAATCGATAGTATCTTTGCTGGCATTAGTGATAGTATTATGCTATGCTGTTCTATGTATGAAAAATCATTTACAGTTTTTCTGTCTGTAGTTAAGTAAAGAGAGGTTGATCTTTAAATATGTTTTTGGATAATACATCTAGAAGGGTAAAAAGTAACTGATTAAATACCCTTCATCGGTTGTGCCTCAATATATTTCTATATATCATAAATGAAAGTATACATATGTTTGCATTTTTACACTGTTTCCACATAGTGCACATTTTAAATGAATGAAGAGGAAAACCCTGTGAACCAATCAGCTGCCCAGAGAGTAGGAAAACAGGGCTTTGAGCATGTGACCTTTTGGTTTGTGAAAAGGTTACATGTTCTTGTGTATAAACTCACAAAGGCTGCAAATCAAAATGATGCTGTGATTCTTGGACAAAAGGAAAGAGGAGAAGGAGGAAAGAGGGGAAGAGAAATTGAAAATCAAACAGAATCGAGCCACAAGACCATTATGCATCATGACAGCCCCAACAGAGAAGTGCCCCCTCTGAGGGTAAATCTGTAACACATATCCAGGGGGGAAAAAAGATAGGTTTCACAGAAATTTTCCTGAATGTCAACAGAAATGGTTTTATATAGTTCAGTATGTTTAAAATCACATGGGGTTATTTTTCTTTTTACTTTTTGTACTCTCTCACCATTCTCACTTCATTTGCACCTATTTTTCAATTCATGTTTGGCTGACAGAAGAAAAGAGTAGAGACATTTCTAGATTGTCAGACAGAACCCATAATACCTGGCAAAGAAAAGAATAAGAAGAAAGGGGCTGGGGATGTAGCACAGTGGTAAAACATTTGCCCAATGTGCGTGAGGCCCTGGGTTCAATCCCCAGCACCACACGGGAAAAAAAAGAGAAGAAGAAGAAAGGAAAAACTGAATTTTGACATGCCCTTCTCACCTAAAATTTTCTTTTCTTTTCTTTTCTTTTTTTTTTCAAAAACACCCAAAGATTGTCAAGCAGTTCATTTCTCCAGACTATAAAGAAGAAATACAGTGGTCTCATGCAAATTTTCTTTGTTCGGAGGACTAGTGAAATATGCATTATGTTTTAAGTGCTCAATTAATAACATTTAAGTTTTTAAAATTTGAACTGCAAAATAAAACCAGGGAGTCAACGTGAAGGAAGCTCCTCTTTAACCCAGATGGTTCTTTGTAAAATACACTCCTCAAACAAAAGAAAGACCCAATTCATTTTTATTTCCCCTTTTTGTAGACCTTTTATGATTTCTCCAATCAAAAATACTACAATTCATAAAAAACTGCAAATAATCCAATATAATTACTTCAGGGGTGACAAGGTCCTCAATGCATGGAGTAATGTGTGGGGAATTACAATTTAAATAGGGTGACCAACTAGGCTTTACTAAAAGGTAATGTTAAAGAAAAGAGTTGAAAGAGGTGACCCAGGAACAGACATGGAGCTCTAGAGAAAGAAGGTTACAAATCCAGGACAGAGGCAAGGCAAAGTGCTACATTAGGAACAAAGGCTGGTATAGTCCCATCTCAGCAAGGGGGCCCACAGAGCTGCAAGGGGATAGACAAGGCCAGAGAGAGAGCAGGGGCCACATCTAGGGGTGTCTTGTGGGGTTTTGTTTTTGTTTTTATTTCTTGGTAAGAATCTTGCTTTTACTCTGAGAAGAGGTTAATAATAGACCTAAGAGTAACATGATTTGACTTTTGTATTTAAAGGATCCTGTTTGTTAGTTGAGGATAAGATGCAGCAGCAAAGATGGAAATGGAGAGAATGGGAGGGACCCCCAAACAAGATGGTGCTTGATTCCAGGTAGAACCGGTGGTGGTGGTGAGAAGTGATTGGATTGGATTCTTGACATATTTACCAGGTAGAACAAATGGAAATTTCCTTACAATTCAATGTGGGGTACAGAAAAAAGAAAGGAGTCCCAGCATGCCCTTGACATAAGCATCTGAAAGGATGGGGTTGCCATCGAATGAGTAGCTGGACGGATGGGATTGCCAATGACTGAACTGAAGCAAATCTGGGCTGGGGAGAAGAGCTGGTCAAATTGGAACATACTAGACCATAAGCACTGTAATTTTAATTGAGTTAAGGCCTGAATACAAGGGAATACAAACAATGCTCCACCATCCAAAACACGTTATGCACACTCACACCTCTCTACCCTTGAGCATGCTAATCCCTAAACCCAGGATGCCCTTTAATCCCCTCTCAGCATGGAAATTTCCAACATTCTTCTAAGAGCTAGGCCACAAACCACGTTGTGATGATTTTAACAACTCCCCTCGGCAGAAGTGGCCACAACCACTTCTTTTTTTTAAAGAGCATTTTGTGGCTGTTGAAACACTACACTGCCCAGACCACACTGTAAGGATGTGCTTGTGGCTTCACTGCTCCTCTGCAGTGAGAACCCAGGAGATCCCGCTCATGCGTCACTCAGGGGTCTCCTAGTGTACTAATAAGAATAACTCATGTTTGACGTGTACATTTGTTGAATGAATTTTTAAAAGTACTAATTAATATTTGTCACTGTCTTTTGCTTTTTCAAGACAGTCTGACTTATTATCTTGTTTGATCTCAATAATAATCCTGAGAAGAATGGGCAGTATTTTTTATGTCAGGAGGGAAAATGAAGCTCAGAGAGCTGGACTTGCCCAAGGTCATGTTATTTCATGGCTGACTGAACTCTGGCCAAAGCCTCCTGACTCTTCACCCAGGGCTCTTTCCACCAGATTGTGCTACTTCCACTGCTACAGGGTCTCATCAGGCTGCCAACATCAGCAGTACCCCCCTTGTGGTACACATACAGTTTGGGAAATTCAGACTCTGCATGGCAAAGGACAAAGAGTCCAGCAACTCCTCAACAATTGACTACTGTCTGAAGTTTTGGTCTTGACTCATAACTCTTGTCAAAAGAGCAGAGGACAAGAGTAGAATTAAATTCATAGGGAAAAAAAAAGCATAGCATAACCAAAAACAGGGCAAGGCAATATGGGTAAAAATTAGTTTAAAAGATTTACTCAGGGCTCAGGGTCACATTAGTCAAACTAAGAGGTGGAGGTCAAGGTAATTTGGCTATCCTGTGAAGATAGGTTCCTGCCGCTTCTTTGCCTAAGCTGATGAAGTGTGGAGTCAGTAAGTGGGAGCAAGTTTTGGTGGAAAGTTAGCAGGGGCAGGAAGGGGACAGACAAGAGGAAGTGCTGCTAAGAAAGGCATTCAGAATGTTAGTGGGGAACCATTTGTGACCGTTGCTGAATTTGGACCAATGTTTTGCACAAGTTGTCCTTACAAGTTACATTTTCAACCACTCCTATTTTTCCTATATCTACTCTGCCCACCTTAGTAAAAGCTTTAAAAAAGAATATGAAATAAAGAAATGGTTAATGGCATTAGTCCTGCAATATGGATTACTGATAATGAAACTAATAGCAATTACTATCTCCCCTGGATTTTCAGAGACATTAGAAACCTTTAAGTTATGCTGAATGATACAGTCTTCTCCTTCTTTAAAGAGTTGATATAATGAGACTATCAGTTTCTACCAAACACATGTCTTTGCTCCACCAGAACAATGGAGAATTCTCAAAGTTTTAAAGAACACAGTGACTAAACCTGTTGAAAATTTGCTGACATGTATCAAGTATTTACTGTGGACATTGAAAGGGAAGCAAAAGTGTCCTCTCCCATTACAATGGCAACATGGGAAAAAAAGGAAAAGAAAAAGGAAAACTGAAGTCTGTCCATGTTGTGATTAGGCCCAAAGATAAAATAACTTTAACTAAACATTTCTGAAGGTACTCGCAGGCAGGACCACTCCTAATGTGGAGTGAGATTACAAATGGAGTTTCCCAGCCCTTCTAAGTCCCAAACCTCGAGGGGTCTTTTGTTTCTGTGAGCAGAATCCAGCTGAAAGTTTAAGCTTTCCAACTTCTGTCTCTTCATCCCCTTCCCTATGATGTGTCACTCACTGCTCCTTGCCCCCAGCTACCTCCTAGCTGCCCTCCAGTCTGTGGGTGTGACAGCTGTGGCAGTCAGTCCCCAGAGACCCACACAGGTCCTGGAGTAGGTTCTGGTTCTTCAGACAGGGAATTCCAGGGTCTCCAGTCCCTGGAGAGAGGTCTAAAACCTAAGTATGGTCTGGGGACCAACAACTTTGTCATCACTTGGAAGCTTATCCAGAATCTCAGGTCTCAATCATAGATTTATTGAATCTGAATCTTGAGAATTTTAATAAGATCACCAGGTGATTCAGGCACACATTTAAGTTTAAGAAGCAAAATACACATTTCCTTGGCCTTTGAACTCTTCATCCTTTGCAGAACAGACAAATGCAAGGAAAACTACAACAGAGTCCTCTAACCACAGACCCAGGACAGGGATGCAGCTGCCAAGCCTAAGATCTGTAAGAATCATGAAGGATTTCCCTCAGGTATATACACTCCTGCACTGTATAATGACATTTCAGTCAACAGATGGCATATATGATGATGGTCTCCCCCAAGAGTATAAAGGAGATGAAAAACTCCCCTTCCCTAGGGATGTGGTTGCCATCATAATGTCAGCACACAGTGTGTTACTCACATGTTCACAGTGATGCTGGTGCAAGTAAAACTACTGAACTGCCAGTCAGATAAACAGAATACACGAGATCATGTACAGTACACATACTTGGCAAAAATTGATTAAATCACTGGTTTACAAATTTACTATACTACAGTTTTCATCACTATTTTACAATGTGGTCCCTCCCACTCATTAAAAAAAAAATCACTGTAAAACAGTATGACCTATTATGCTGGTCTCAACCTCATACACCTCATGTTTACTGTTTCTTGATAGCATTAAGAGACTACATTAAGGGACCTATACGACCTAGGTTTGTAGACGTTCACTCTGCAATGTTTGCACAATGACAAAATCATCTATCAAAGCACTTCTCAGAATGAGTCCCTATCATGCAGTGACACATGACTGTACTAGAAATCTACAAATGCTGTTTCTTAGAAATAGAATAGACTGCTCAGGAAGTGGGATACTTGGTAAGTTCAGTTATTTGTTATTTGGGGGAGGGTAGATGGGTGGTTTTATGTTAGCACTTGATCCTTGACCTGCTGTTCTAATCTAGATTCAAACCCTGGGAGGTTTCATCGTACTAACTTCTGAGAGACCTCAGCCAGTCACATTTATTGACTGTCTAGTCAGTGTGTTGGAGATACAATAAATCCTTTCTAAATTACACTGTCCATGCAACTAGATAGTACAGTCTACTTTCCTGAATAAACAGGCATAATGCCTTGTTTCTCATCGGAGAGGAAAGATCTTACAGAACTGGAGGTTGTCATTCTGCATCCTTACAATCAGTATTTGATAAACATTGTGAAAGTCCAGCCAGTTAAGCTGATCTTAATGCAAATGACCAAATGCCGGCTCTTCCACATAACTGCTCTGTGACTTTGGGCAAGTCATTTATTCTCTCAGGCCTTATTTTTTACCACTAAAATGAGGTGGTGCATCGGACATCTTCCCTGTGTTTGGGTCTGTACTTTAGTAGTAACACTAGACTTGGTAAGTTGATAAATCCTCTTTCTCAGTGTGGAAAGACTTTAGGAATGTAAGAGGACTGGCCTCTGAATACACGGTCATTCCTCATCCCTGAGGTGTGGGGGTCAACGCCAGCAAGAACTGTGTTGACAGCCTACATCCAGGGATCCATTCTGTTCTCAGGAAGATGCCTAAGAAGAGGATGCGAGTGCAGGGCAAGGGCCTCCTCCTGGGATGGTCATATCAAAGTACCCGCTGTGAGCAGAACACTGGGCAAGGCAGTGAGGAGGCAGAGGTGTAATAGAAAGTGCTGTCACTTGTGTCCCCCATTCCAGGTGGCACTAAAGATCTGCTGGCAGAGAGATTTATTCCTGGTTTCTCTTATCTAGATTGCATTTTTCTTCATAATCCAATGTCCATCTCATCAACATTTCTGTACATTTCTATATTTCTTAATTTAGTACCTTTTAATATCAATTTTAAGTCTCTCTCAGCTTTCTTTTCTTTTGGTGACTCAGACTCAATTCCTTTAACTTTTCTTCTAACAGTCTAATTTTCAAGTTGTTAAAAAAAATAGGTGCTAGGGTCTCTGTCTCATTTTTTAAGGAAAAAAAATACCATACAAACCAATGTTAATCATTTGTCAACCATGTGCAAGAGGAAGTGGTATTTTCTTGGGTTTTTACTTGTTAGGTCCTGATCTGAGTGTTTGTTTTTTGTTTGTTTGTTTTTTAGCTTTATTTATTACTTGTTATATGGTGCTAAGGATGGAACTCAGTGCCTCAAACATGCCAGGCAAGCACTCTACCACTGAGCCACTGCCCCAGCCCCTGATCTGAGTGTTTTTAATGATCTCAATTAATCCTCACAATCACATTATAAGATAGGTATTATAATCCTTATTTTACTAATGGAGAAACTGAAGCTTCTAGAAGTTAAACAAGAAGTCTGAGGTTATACAAGTAGTAGCAAGTAGTAGCAACCAGATTGAACCCAGGTCTAGCTACTTCAAAGTCTTTAACATATCTGCTATACCTGCATTTCTGCATTTCAGAAATGAAAATGTCCTTTATAGAATACAAACATGTATGCATCTCATATTTGCCTATTCATTCTGATGAATGAGTCTTCATGAACACCTGTGTGCACATACACACTGAATTAAGAAGAGGACTTCCAGTGTAATGGAGTTAAGATGTTGCTCTCCCTAAATCCACAATACAACTGGACAAAACTGTTAACAATCGTTCCAGTGCTCTGAAGGTCAACCAAAGGCATTTAACAAGCTGAGACACATTTATTTATGACAAGTACTGAATTCAGGATCAGACAAATGAGTCTGTGGCACTGTTCCTGCCCAGATCTGCGTCCACCCTACAACTCCCACCCCTGCCCTTAACCTGGCAATGTCATGATGGTATTTCACCCACCCACAGTAGGACAGACTGTGAAAAATAGTAACTTCACTGCACCTGACAAAGGGGGTTCATTTGATTAAAATGGAGGAAAGCAATCAGGAATGAAGCAATTGGGATAACCCAAGGTTGCAGTCTTTCTGGGAGCAAACAAAAAAAAAGTAATGGACTAATCAAAAATTTAACAACATTCTGGTAGGTGAACCAGATACAAGGGGATTAAAAAAAAGCTCTTCATGTATGTTGGGTTAACAAGGACTATGCAAATGCATAGGGACCCAAGCCATCCACACATATGTGGCCAATAGAGCTTGTACACACAGAAGAGACACAAGAGAGTTCAGCTGAATGTAAGTTAGGCCAAAAGTTTTTAAATAAATAAAAAAAAAAAAAAAGAAAAGAAATGAAGCCTTGGCAGTTGCACTTTGCAAAGCAAACATGCCACATATTTAGTACAAACAAGGTACTAAACAAAAAATAATAACAACTACAAATCACTTGTGGAAGAAAAGAGGCAAAACCTATATAGTTGCTACTGTGTATCTAAAATACCAGTACTAAACCAAAAAAAATATGAAACAAGCAAAGAAAAAGAAGGTGAGCCTCATTCACAGGGGGAAAGTTATTGATTACAAATGTCCCTGTGTGGTCTTAAATATCGGACTTTGTGGACAAAAACTTCTAAGCAGCTATTATAAATATGTTCAGAAACTAAAGAAAACTATGCATAAAAATTTAAAGGAAAACATGATGACAATTACACAACTCATAGAGAATCTCAATAAAATTCTAAAGATTATTTTTAAAGAACCAAATGGGAACTTTTGGTAGAATTTCAAGATGTAGCACCACCTGTTATAAAAGTACTCTTAGGGTTCCATTAAATAGTTCAATATCTGAAATGAAAATTTCAATAGAGGCATGCATAGCAAATTTGAGAAAGTCGGAGAAGAAATCAGTGAGCTGGAAAAACAGATCAATAAAAAATATTCAAGCTAAAACAATGAAGAAGGATGATAAAGAAAAACAGACAGAGTTTTAAAGAGACATAAAGATCTCCAAGCCAAACAACATAACAGCAATCATAGTCTGAAAAAGGAAAGGAGAGATAGGAAAAAAGAGGTAGAAAAAAATATTTGAAGAAATAATAGCTGAAACTTCTCAAGCTTGATGAAACATATTAGTGTGCAGATTCAAGAAGTTCAATGAACCCTGGTGGGATAAATATAGAATTTGTTATCTAGGCACATCAAAATCAAACTTGAAAACTTTAGGCAGGGCTGGGGATATAACTCAGTTGGTAGAGTGTTTGCCTTGCAAGCACAAAGCCCTGGATTCAATCTTCAGCACCACCAAAAAAAAAAAAAAAACTGGAGGCAAAGCAAGTGGAAAATGACTCATCACCAACAGTGACACAATTATCTAAATAAGGACTTATCATCAGAAAAGATGGAGGCCTAAAGACAGTGGAATTAAATAATCAAAGTACCAAATGAAAAAAAATTCTGTCAATCAATAATATATTCCATAGCTGGGCATGGTGGCACATGCCTATAACAAGTGACTCAGGAGATTGAGGCAGGAAAATTGCAGGTTCAAAGCCAGCCTTAGCAACTTAGCAAGATCCCATCTGAAAATAAAAGATGAAAAGGCCTGGAGATGTGGTTTAGTGGTTAAATGCCCCTGGGTTCAATCCCTGGTACCAAAAAGAGAGAGAGCCACAAGGAAACTTTACTTAAAACACAAAACAAAACAACAACAATAACAACAACAACAACAACAAACAGAATATATCCCACAAAGCTTCAAAAACAAAGTAGGAAAAAAAAAAAGACATTTCCAGGTAAACAAAGATTTTGTGAAGCAAATCTTAGAAAACTAAACATTATTTATGAAATATGTAAACATAATCTAAATGACAGTCAAAGCTTAAATGAGGGGGAGGAAAAGGAGATACAGTAAAGCAGAGTTTTTTATTTTATAGAATTAAGTAGTATTACTTTAAAGTAGGTTATGATGATAATTAGTTTAATGATTAGAGTCACCATTAAGAAAATTCAAATAAAAAGACTAAAAACTTCAATGGGAAAATTGGAATGGCACTCTAGAAATTATTTAGCATAAACCAAATCAGTAGAGGAAAGAAAAAAATGAAACAACAGAAAATAAATAAATTTTTGGAAATAAACCCAACTAAATCATTAATTACACTAAACATGCATGTATCAAACATCCTACAGGCAAGTTTTCAGACTGAAAAAAAAATTAAAAAGTGAACAAAACTATGGGCTATGGAAAAGAAAGATATCTTCAAAGTAAGAGGATGGAAATACATATATACTTTGCAAACAGTGCATAAGGAAAGTACCTATATTTAAAAAAACTAAATATGAAGATAAGAAATATAGAGACAAACTGAGACATTCAATGCATCAAAAAGATATTATAATTGCACATGTTATAAGAAAAAACTTGACAGAATTAAAAAGAGTAAATAGACAATTCAACGAAAAGGGTGGACATTCCAATACTCTCTCAATAACTAATGGAAAAATTACATAGAAAAAATTAGGAAGGATACTGAATAATTGAAGAAAATTATCAACCAGTTGGATCTGACACTTATAGAATACATCACTTAAAGACAGCAGATACACATTCTTTTTTTTAAACAGAAATCACATGAGTATACTTTTCAACCACAAAGAATTATGTTAGAGATACACAATAGAGAGAAATTTGGTAAAACCCAATTATTTAGAAAACAGACAACACGTTTCTTAATATCTTAAAGATTAAAAAGAAATCACAAGAGAAACTTAAAAATATCTTGGACAAAATAAAATGAAACAGAATATATCAAAATTTACGGTATACAACTAAGGTACTAATTAAAGAGAAAATAAATGCCTACCTCAGAAAAAAATAAAGTTCTCAGATTAATTACCTAAGCTTCACTTTAAGAAACTAGAACAAGAAGAGTACACTAAACCCAAAGGAAGCAGAAGGAAGGGGCAAAATGAAGTTCAGAGCTGAAACAAACGAAAGCAAACATGGGCCTTTAAAAAATATCACTGAAATTGGTAAGCCAGTTAGACTAACCTAGAAAATAGGACAGAAGAAACAAGTTAACAAAACCAAAGATGAAAGTAGAGATCTCATTAGTTAAAGTACAGAAATTAAGAGTAGAGTTACTTTAGATGTAGAGGGGAGTGAAGGGAGCAGAAGGTATATGGGAATAGGAAGGACAGTAGAGTGAAACAGACATTATTACCTCAAGTACATATATGACTGCATGACCAATGTAATCCTACAACATGTACAATTAGAGAAATGAGAAATTATTCTCCATTTATGCACGATTTATCAAAATGCACAAACGCATTCTACTGTCATATAGAACTAATTAGAACAAATTTAAAAAGTTAATAAAAAAAAAGGAATAGTAACCAAGAAATTAGACAAACAAAATGGAAAAAGTCCTAGAAAGACAAAAATTACTGAAACCAACTCAAGAAGAGATGGAAAATCTGAATAGATGTATGACAAGTAAAGAAATTGAGTTAATTAAAAACAGTCCCCAACAGAAAAACCCCAGGCCCAGATGACTTCACTAGTGAAATCTATCAAACATGTACAGATTAAATAGTACCAGTTCTTTGTAAGTTTTTTTTTATTCAGAAAATAGAGGGGTGAATATTTCCCAACCAAATTCATAAGGCCAGAATTACTTTGGTACCAAAATCAGTCCAAGACATAACAAGAACAGAAGACATAACACTCTCTCAGGAACACAGAAGCAAATATCCTTAACAAAATATTAGCAATTTGACTTCAATAACGCATAAAAAGGACTATAAAACAGGATCACATGGGGTGTATTGCAGAAACCCAAGTTTTCTTTAACATCCCCAAATCAATTAATGTACTGTACAATATTAGTAAATGATAACACCACATCATTTTAGTAGTTGCAGAAAATGCAGTTAATAAAATCTAATACCATTCACAATAAAAATTCTCAATAAGCTAGGAATAGAAGGTTTCTATAAAAACTCTATAGTTTATACATTTAATGTGAAAAAGTTAAAATTTCTTCCTAAGATCAGGGAAAAAGTAAGGCTATCCACTCTCATTACTTTTATTGAACACTACTATATGGGATCTTCTAGCTAGTACACTAAGGAATATAAGAATGAATGGCATCAAGTCAGAAAGAAATAATCAAAACTGTCTTTATGCACAGATGACATGATGTAGAAAATCCTAAGAAATCCATTTCAAACGACAATAGTAAATGGGTTTAACAACAGTATAGGATACAAGATCAATATATACCAGTTCATCTTATTTCTATATATTACTAACATACAATTAAAAATGATGTGAAGGAAATAATTCCATTCCCAATACCATCACAAAAAAAAAAAAAACTATTTTGTAAAAAATAACAAAAGAAGTACAAAATCTATACAATGAAAATTCAAAATGCTGCAGAGAAATACTTTGTTAAGAAAAATTTAACAAACATTCAATGTTTGTGGATTGAAAGATTAAGTATTGATAAGATATAATTTCCCCAAAATTGATCTATTGTTTTAAAGAAATATTTATCAAAATGTTAGCAAATTTTTCACAAAATTAACAAGATCACCCTAAAATATATACAAAAATCTCTTAGTAGAAATACAGGAGTAAACTTTTATGACTGTGGGTGAAGAAACAGATTCTTCGATACAACACTAAAAGCACAAGAAATAATAGAAAAAATAATTACATTGAACTTCATGAAAATTAAAAACTTTTATATCTCAAGAAACACCATAAGAAAATGAAAAGAAAGATATTTAAAGTAAAAAATAAGATAAAAGTAAAAAGTCCACAAAATGGGAGAAAAATGTTCACGACTTATTTATCTGATAAAGGACTTGTATCTAGATATGCATAAAGACAGTTTTGGTTATGTATGTTTTAAAATCAAACTCAATAAGAAAATAAACAACTCAATTGAAAAAACTGGTAAAACACTTAGACATTTCACCAAAGAAGAGTTATGAATAGCTAATAAACATATGAGAATATACTCCACATTATTAACCAATAGGGAAATGCAAGTAAAACTACAATGAAATATCACTACACTCCCACTAGAATGGCCATAATAAAAATAGACCAAGGCTTGGCAAGTATGTCAAGAAACTGGAACTCTCATTCATAGTTGGTGGGAAAGTAAAATGACACAGCCCCTCTAGAAAACAGTGTGACAGTGTCTTAAACAGTTAAACCTAAGTACACCATCCAGTCCACCAATCCCACAACTAAGTATCTACCCAAGAGAAATGAAAGCAGCACACACAGAGACTTGTATGCTCATGTTCAGAGCAGCATGATTCAGAATCAGAGCAGTCCCAAACTGAAAACAATGCAAATGTCTATCCACTGATGAATATACAAACATAATACTGTGTCTCCATACAATGGGATACCACTGGTATGTGCTACAACATGAAGCAGCCTCAAAAACAAGCTAACTGAAAGAAAGTAGACTCAAGAGATTCCATGTTGTATTATTCCATTAGTATGAAATGTACAGAAAAGGTAAATCTGCACAGAAAGATAACAGACCAATGGTTAACTTGGGGTAAGAGCAGAGTTTGATTGCTAATGGTCTCAAGGAAATTTGGGGAGGATGATAAAATTTTTCAAAACTGTTGTGGTGATGGTTCTGTGTTAGTTCGCTCTCACTGCATAATAAGCTGCAACATCTTTATAGGATTAAAACAACACACATTCATTAAATCATAATTTCTCACAGGTTAGAAGCACAAACATGACTAAGATGGATTCCACAAGACCACAAACCAGGTGTTGAACAGGCTGGTTTCTCACCTGGAACTCAGGGTTCTCCACCAAGTTTCCTTAGGTTGCTGGAAGAATATAGTTCTTTGCAGTTGAAGGACCAAGGCCTTGAGTCTCCATAAGTAATTTCCAATGGAGTTGCAAGCTTCTTCAAAGCCAGTAGGAAAGTGCCCCTAATGGCAGTTCTTTTTTAAGCATTTACATGTGATTAAGTCAGGCCCAGCCAGGATAATCTCCCTTCCCATTAACCCATAATCATATGACTTAGAATCTTAATGACACCTTCAAAACCCCTTCACCTTTGCCACATAACATAACCTAGTTACGGGAGAGACATCCATGGTATTCACAGATTCTGCCCACAGTCTGGGAAGAGTTTTATACAGGACACATACACTAAGGATGAAAAGCTTAGGGACCATCTTAGAATTCTGCTTACCACTGGTGCAAAATTTACAAATTTATTAAAAACCTCTAATTGTATACTTGCCATGAGTGACTTTCATAATAAATAAAGCAGTAAAAAATATGCCAAATTGTTGTCCACAGTACTACCATTCCATTTTTTAAAAATTGGGCTACTTTTAATAACTAAATAAATAAATGATCTAAACCTATGACTTTCTTCTCTAGGAAATGATTCAACAGAAAAAAGTTTTCAATATTTATTGACCATACCCTTTATAATTTGTTACCAATTAATTCACAGTAACCATTTCACATGAGACCAGCAGCCGAGTTTTCTCTAGCTGGATTTTATTCCTCCATCAGTATGAATAGAGGCTCACTTACATTCAAAGACTTCAACTTTCCAAAGAGTTGGGTTACCTTTAGACAAGAGTGTTCATTCTCTGATTTCTCCACTGGGGAGTGTTTCCAATATGAGCTTCCCTCAAACAAAATTTGAGCAACAATGATTAGTTACACAAAGCTCCCATTTCACCTGCTGCATACTTCCTAAAATTTCATTCACCCGAAGATCAGAAACTCTTGAGCTCTGGAGCTCTTTATCGTGCCCTGGACCCATCTTTGAAATTTGGCTGCTCATGGTATTTTGTTTTGTTTTGTTTTGTTTTGCTCATGGTGTTTTGTGTCTGCTAAACTGCTATCTAAAACGAAAACACTTCCTGACGTCAGTCCACTCTGAGAAATTTCATTCTGTAAAGAGCTTGCTGTGCAAAAAACAAAACAAAACAAAAATGTAAAGCAGCAAGCCTCCTCAATTCTACTTCAGGTGTTATCTTGACACCATGAAGCACTACAGATTCCCTAGGGAATGCCCAACAATGTCAACTGGATGGTTATCTTGTAGGTTGTTATTTTCAAGTCCAGACTTAATATTACCATGGAAACAAATCACAAAAGGAGCTGTCCATCCTGGTTGGGGGAGGACTGGAATTCTTTGTGTGTGTGTGGTGGGGGTGGTGACCAGGAGTGTTAAATCTAGTAGAAACTTAGGCATAATGTATTTTTGTGAAAATAAAAAGTTTCCTTTGGAATATGTAAACATTATCTTACTTCATAACCCGTGGACCACAGACATATAAGCAAACTTTTAAAGCTAACAATATAATATCATATAATATATATTTTAAATTTAGGGTCATTTGTTTCATATTGACTACAATGGCCATAATATCAGATGAACTGAAAGTCTTAAAAGCTTTATATAATTAGTCAAGAATGCAAACACATCAGTAGACTATGCTATAGGTTATCTATATTCACCTAAAGAACATCTTCAGGACACTGATTGACATTGTTACCTACACAACATTTTGCTTAGAAGGTTGGATCGTACTCTGTAACTCACAAAATGCCCTTGTCATTTATCACAGTAGTATGATATAGTAGCTTATAGGAATTAAGACTAAGGGATAATGGTCAGATTCCTTGGTTTAGCAATCCAGCTCTGCAACTTAACAGCTATGTTTTTTAATTTAATTAATTAATTAATTAATTTGGGGGGTGGGTACCAGAAATTGAACTTAGGGTTGCTTAACCTCTGAGCCACATCCCCAGCCTTTTTTTATTTTTATTTTTTATTTTGAGACAGGGCCTTGCTAAGTTGCTGAAGCTGGCTTTGAACTTAGAATCCTCCTGCCTCAGCCTCCTGAGCTGCTGGGATTGGCTATGTTATTTTAACCAGTTACTTAGACCCTCTAAGCCTCAGTTTCTCATCAATAAAACGACTATAGTAGCACAGAGCATAGGTTGGCAACTCTGTAAAGAAAGTTTTATGGGAGCATAGTTCTGCTCATTCACTTACATATTGTTTATACTTTTGGAGAGATCGCATGGCCTACAAAGTCTAAAATATCTAGTATCTGATCTTTTGCCAAAAAAGGTTGCCAGCTTATGACATAAAAGTGTTTTCAAGAAGATTAAATGGGATAATTCATGTAAGGTTCTTCATATGGTTAAGCAATTAGTAAGTGTCTGGGATTTGCTGTTATTTAACAATAGTGATGAGTTGTAAAAATCATGGTGATCTCATTTCCTCAAACCCAGAGAGACCTCTTTATTTACTCCAGGAGCAGACTGTCCATGAAATAACACCTCGGGATCAGTGTGCTCAACCCCTTTTTTGATATACTGGTCCTGGAGGTGGCTGAAGTGGTGTGATCCAGGATGTGATGTGCAGCTGTCAATGCAGGGCAGAGAGCGTGGTGGGCCACGGACAGCAGCTGCCACAAGTCATCCATTTCAAGTAACTGATACTCTGCCATTCCTTGATGGAGGATCTGTTAGTCACAGGTGTATGACACATGCACATGCATGAGTGGTCTCACTCCTCACTGAGCAGTGGACACTGAGGATGGGGGGTGACGGGGGTGGTGCACAGACAGGAATTACACTTAGATAACTACTAGCAGAGGGGCAGGCAGACACAACAGAGTCTGTTTCCATTTCCCCAGGCTGTACCTGACTTCCCAAGATGTGTTATACTTGTCTGGTTTTAGAAATAAGGAAAGGCCTAGTACCCAAAATTTTAAGATGTCAGTTTAAAGTAGCAAAACCTAGACTAACAATTCCAAATAATATAATGCATCTAAAGCTGGTAATTTATCATAGAAGTGATATTGCTGTCCCCATATTAGTACATTTGCAAATAAACACTGGTCAATTGCCAAACACTACAATGGTTCCCATAAACCTTTCAAATAATCCTCACAAAGTTGTCTTTCAAAACAAATATTTAAAAGACCTAATGAGTTTACACTAAGACAGGGATTTTCAGATACAAACTATTGCCTGTGCTCTCTGATCCTGGCTAGGGTCTTAGGCATCTCACCAATCAATGCACCTCACACACTTGCATGTTAAAGGAAAGCTGTAAGAACATGCAAAATTAAAACAGCCATGATTCCAAATTATTTCCTGCTGGATGCTGGTGAATTCTCATTAGTCCCTCCCAACAGGGTCATAAATAAACTCAAGTCCATATCAAGGAAAAAATATTGCCAGGAAGAACATTCAAACTGGCAAATTGCTTGTGTTGAAATGGAATCAATGAATCACACAAACTCAAGAGTTGTAAAGTCTGTAGCATTCTTCCCAATAATCTTCCTGCAGATCATTTTATTGGTATTATTTAAAACAGTTAGGGTCTTTTTTAGATGTAGCTGCTCAGTAAATGCCCTGCACACAATCTTAATAGGCAAGGTCATTGCACTGGAGTAGCTTACCATCTAAGATAGGCAAGACTGCTGACAGTAGAAATGAAGAGCAGGAATTCACATCAACTGGGTGACTTCATCAAGGACCAGATGAAATGGTTCTAGAGTTTACATTGTATTCAAACTAATACTCAAGTTGATACAAAGCTCTTGGCAATCCTGCTTCCTCAGATAGCCAGTGTTGATGCCCCATCATTGTTAGCTGCAAAATCTCCATACTTTACCTTCCCCACTGAAGTAGCATTGAGACTAAAACTGTGAGCTCACCCAAGGCTTTGCCTTCCTCTGCATGAGTAAATAACAACCATGTCATTTTTCATGGCAAAAGGAACCTTCTGATTATCTATTAACAAGGGCATCTGCAGAGACTTCAACAGAGTAAAGTCCCTTGGGTTCTCAGGTGATGACAATCTACACTTGATAGGGGTATCCCAATGGGAGTCAACTTGATTACAACCAGAAAGAGGAATCCACTATATATTACCAACTTTTTCTATTTGTCTAGTTAATAAAAATAATCCTCTCTCTGCAAATCCCAGCATTTCTGTATCTTAATTCATGGTATGGAGACTTTCTAAATACCTGATTTATATGGTATTTACTCCTTTGGTACATGAAGTATATAAATAAAGATATAGACATAGACACAAATAAAGGGACATAAAGATGTGGAAAAGTTGTATTTTCACTCTTCTTTATAAGGAACAGGTTTGAAACCAATGAACTTATTGCATCCTGTATTAATTTGCTGTAACCAAGTACCTCAAACTGAGGGGCTTAAACAACATGAATTTATTGTTTCACAGTTCTGGAAACTAGAAGCTCAAGATCAAGGTGTCAGCAGGACTGGTACCTCCTGAGGGCCATGAGAGAGGATTTGTGCCATGTCTTCCTCCTAGCTTCTGGAGGCTACTGGCAATCTTTGGCTTCCCTTGGCTTGCAGATCTCTACTTTCATTTTTACATGGCTTTCTTCTACTATGCCTGTCTTCATATTCCATTTTTAAATAAGGATGCTAGTCATATTGGATTAGGGCCCACCCCTGAATACCTCATTTTAACTATAAACACCATATTCTGAGGTACTGGGGGCCAGGACTTCAAAAAATGAAATTTGAGGGGACAAGTCAACCCACCACATATATGCATTTCTGAAGTTCTGTTCTACCCACCAGTAGAATGATGACACTTTTTAAGTTCCTATCTCTTCTTTGAGGTGCTAAGGAACAGAATACATGCAAAGTACCACAAACAACGATAGGAACAAACTTGTCCTCTTGCATATATTTCTTTTTATATCAAATTTCTAAGCATATGCAGTTGGTAAGTTGATGAATTTAATGTATAAAAATTGTTTCATACTTTATTGGTTTGTGAGGTTGCTAATTAGTCACAGCTAACACAAAAAATTACTGACTGTCCTCTTGAAAAACATGAATGGGATTATGGCTTGCAATAAGATACAAGTAGCTTCCAAAAGTCTATCACAGATATTGAATGCAACTGGGAAGAAGAGTATTTGTTGAATTTTATGCCCACATTCTATTATATTGACTCAGTTTGACTTTCACATATATATGATCATTTGTTGGAGGTTAAGAATATAGTTTGTACTGGTAAAAGCTCAGAATTTTCGGGCTCTGGTTTTTCTTTAGAACCCTGCATGGAGTCCTCTAGGGGCTGGCCCATACCTGAGTCGTAACAATTTATGTCTGGGGCAGGTGGACAAAGCATGTTTCCTCAGTGTTGCAGAATAAAGCCCTGCTTCCTGATGTCAGAAAAAAAAAAAGAATACAGTTTGTGTTTTGAAAAGAGTTTCATCACACAGCATCAGTAAGTGTATCAATCTCTCAGAGCTGGCACAGGGCCACTTCATTTATTCAGAATCAAGTAACTGCAGATATTGCTAAGGATATATGGTACCTACATCCCCCTGAAGCAAATCTGCCAGGTGCCATGGTGAGAAAAATGACAGGTGCATTCTACCTGCTAACAATATAGATTTATGTCATCTTTCTCTCAGCACTTTTGTTTTGACCATTGCTTATTATGGTTACATGTCTTTGTGAGATACAGCGAGGTGATGAGAAATTTTGTGTTTTGTCTCCATCTTCTAGCAAAGAAAGGGAAGTGCTTAGTATTTCTCCAGACTTTTCCAAAGCCATATAGTAGAGCTAGAGATGTAGCTCAATGTTAGAGCATTTGCCTAGCATGCCCCAAGTCCTGGGTTCAACCCCCAATACTGGGGCAGGGAGGGTCATGTGGCATCATGAGGTTTTCTAATCAACAGAGAGTAGACCTCTACTTCTCAAAATTTAACTAATCAAAGATTTTATGTACCTTTTTACTCTAGATTTCTCTCAAAAGTGGCCACACTGCTTTGAATCCAGCCCCTATAACGTACTAACTAGTTGGGAAAGGTCATGCAGTAATTGGACTCAATTTGGAATATAAAGAAAACAATAGATAAGTAGTATTTAATGATCAACTGAACAGGGGAAAAGTTTTGTTTTTAAAGCTGCAGCAGGAGTGTGTCTGCTCTACTTCCTACGCCAGCCTTCTCATTTATCATGTCTGTTCTGTGTGCCTCACTTCTGATTTCTTCAAAATTCAGATGGCAGAAAGCAATCTCAGGAAGCGCTTAACTCATCAGTGTGCAGCCACCCAGACACCTCCAGAGGGAAATGACAAGCACCAGCTCCAGACATTGGAAAGGCAAAGCCTTGTACAAATCCGGAATCATCTGCCATGAGCAAAGGCGGAAAATTATAGTGGAACTCTTTGGGGTCACAAAGATATCATTTAGGACTCCATGATGGCAATTTAGAAAATGATATACTTCTGGATTGAATGATTTCACTTGCCCACTCAAGTGCCTAATATAGAACCAAGTAGCAAAATGCAATCTACAAAGTCCAGGCATGAAATGATGAATGTTTGAATGTTCGATTTCCCATGATCTAGACTTCATCTATGTCTTCAAGCCAGAGCTGAGGACAAAATCTCCCCATTTTCTCCAACAAAAGATCCACTTGAGAAAAAAAAAGAAGAAGAAGAAGAAGAAAACAAGAACAACAACAACAAAAAAGATCCACTTGACATTTTTACAGTTTTCGATATTCATGTACTCAGTCATTGATCCTTGTACTCACTCATTCATCAAATATGGGGCACTTACATATGCACCCTGCACAATGAGAAAGGTAGTTCAGCTTTCTAAGGCAACAGAGCAAAGGATCAGTTTCCACAGTCAGAGACCTGCAGAAAGCTGACAAAATTCTATCATGAGCAGGGCCCCAAAATGCCCCCAAACTTGGTTATCTCTTTCCTCTTATCATGTGGGACTTGGCCCCTCAATATTTTCCAGAGCAACTATTCAACATTTTCATGCAATTGAGGTGATTCTTCATTTACCACCTACCTCTTAGCTGATTTTAATTTAGCTTTATTTGCTGGCTTCGCTTGGATTCTATTCCACTATGCTCTTTCAGTATGCTGAATAAACTGTCTACTTAGAAAGATATTCCTCAAACGTTGTTCCTAACTTGAACCTTGATACATTTTAAAAGCTCACTCATCATATACTCCTTGAGCACACTAAAGAATCTGTTTGACATGAATAATCACCCAAAATGGGCTTGCCATGTTCACATTTTCACATTACTTTCTTAAGCTGAAACCACCTATATATAAAAGAACAAAACAGCTGGAAAGAAGAGCTGATCTGTGTGTAAGAATTTTTAACTATGTAATGTAAATTTTATCTTTGACTTCTGAGGAAATTCTTCCAAATACATTTCTTTTAAATGTAAATGTATTCTCATATTTCATTTCACAGGGTATTTTATGAGTTATTCTTATCCATGATGTTGAGTTTCTTCAATGACCTAAAGTTCAATTAAAAAAAAAAAAAACAAAGCTCTAAAATATTTAGAATTGAATTCTGTGAAATGGATACTATTGTCTATTAGCCAGGAAATGCCATAATTTTTTTTTATTCCCCTCCTCTTCTCTTTCAGATTTTAAGTTGTTACTCTTATAGTGCTCTGTTCTTCACTCTTCTCATTATTTAAAATTTCTCTCACTCCTGCTGTAGGACACTTCTCCAGGATGTCAAAGATCTCATTACCCACCTGAGTCTTCCTTCCATCAAACCCTTCATACTCCCTATCTCTAAACTTCTGTTCCCAGTCCCAGAAAATGAATATGACCATAAACTATTTCACTGTCCCCTGTTTAATGAATCCTCTCGGCTCTAGGACAGCAATCAAGCCTTGATATATCTTACCTTTCACTACAATTTTTGCAACATAGTAAATGTTGCTATAAATATATATAATATATATAATTAATTTATTAAAATGCATATATATTAAAATTAAAATTCATGATATATACAAAGTATGTATCACAAATTAGGTAAAACACAAATAGCAAGTAAATATAATCAATTCTGAAGTAAATTGATTTTTGTTTATATGACAGTGTTAATTATCTCTGAATTTTCACTTTACTGTTTTATTCTCATAAATTATATGTCAATGTTATTTTCCTAAAAGTAGACAGGTTAAGTATACATATAAACACATATATATTTGAATGTATTAAGTATACATATATATGAAAAGTGGTGAATTTTACCCATCATGCTACAACCATCAGAACAAAAGACTGTCATCAAATTATTTAAATGGTTGAAGATGCCAAAGTAAAATTGGGCAATTTTTCAGTTTTCAAATGCTACAGTTTTTCAATTTCCAACAGTAGTTTTACAGAACACTAGGAAGAGTTTCAAATTACCCCAACCTGTTTTTTGTTTACACTTACATTCTAATAACCTCTACTTCCTAGTAGCTGTTTTAATATTCTAGTTAACTACAATTAACTTCTCTTACTGAAATGTTCTAAATAAGATGCTGCCTACCAAACTGAATACAGAACTGTCATATTAGAAACTTCAATAGCAAATATGAGAGTGATGGACCCCCACTGGAAGAGAAAGTCAAAAATCACTCATCATAAATATGCTCATGTAGGGAAAAAACACTGGAGAATCAACATGTAAAACAGCCCCATCTTGTATATCAAAACACTGCAGACAACAGCAAAATACTCTAATGCAACTTTACAAAGGAAGCTGGTTGGACATTTCTATGTTTATTCAACCCCATAGTAGAGAGGAAAGCTGCAGAACAGCCAGAAGAATATTTGCAATGCAATTAGGGGGGACAAGTGCATCTGAGAGTACACCAGACACAGGGGCCTCCCCTAATTCACACAATCCAATGTCTTCATGCAGCATACAGCATCAAACTGCACTTCCTACAGTTTTCAAACTTTTGTCAGTTAACTAGATGTTTACCGAGTGCCTCACTTGGGCACTCAACATTTCGGGTACACCATCCAGCACGATGTATGCTGTTCCAGCACCATCTGTCACTTAAGCTTGCACAGATTCAGAAATTTCAATTCAAACTAATCTACACGGCACTCAAACTGAAGCTATAATTCAAATTTCGACACGAAGCTTGAATTCCTTTTCAGTGTTCTTCAACTTTGACCCAGCTCCCCCTCCCTCCTTCACTGAAAAGGGCCAAGACAACAGCCCAGCAAGTGGGGCAGGCAAAACAGGCCTCCTTTGTTCACTTTTGTCCTTTCAGCTCTCTATTGAGGTGAGGGACTGAAAAGGCACCAGGCTTTGGAAGGCAGAAGCATACTAGCTCGCAAGCCTTCCTCCCTCAAAGAACCAAAAAGCTCCAGGGTGACACTCTTTCACAGTTCACTCTTACCTTAAGGCATAATTAGTGGAAGATTAGTACTTTTCCTCTCCCTTACCCTTGCCCTTGAGAGAGAAACTGTTCATGGCATTTAACATGAATTTGTAATGTTCGTCAAAAATGCATGCTGTAAATCATAGCATTCAAATGCCAAGGGCATCTAAAAGAGGCATGGAATTAGCTTTAAAGTTGAAATTTGGAGAAAAGATCACTACATGCTGAATACATATACCGAATTTTTTGAATGCTCTCAGCCCACTTGAGAAAGATAAATCAAATTCATTGCATATTACCCAGTGGAAGACCTCCTACAGGATTCCCTCAGATAGCCCTGGGAATAAATTTTTCTAGTTATAATGGATTTGGAGCCAACACACCATGCACATCATAAACTACATATTTATAAATAGATATATAAATAAATACAATATTTAAAAAAGCTATTTCCAGTCCTTCCTATCATTTAATAATAAAAAATTTTAAAGAATCATTTTTGTCTAATCCTGTCATTTTTATTCCCATGAGAACAAAATAATACTTTAGTGCAGAGCAACATAGAAGAAAATCAAGGAACACATAACAGAAGATAAGATTTTTCATTCTGGTTTTTAAATTGAATAAGTCATTTGGACAGGATGTTCCATAGAGGAGCATTAGTAGTTATAATTTTGTTCCCTTACTAGTGGTGTTCCTTATATTCAGTAGTTTTTTAATTACTGAATGAAATCCTGCATCAGACTGTTAAAATTTTTTTTTCTAATTTGAAATTCCGATCTTGTAGGCCAGTAAAATAGGTCAATTAAGTTGACACCACATCTTTTTTATTAGTTCAGCTAAGCAATTATAATTGGGTGGTGAGGGTTTATGCTGTCATCTTTGAAGATTCAGTGATGGGGAGAAAAGCCCAATGCAGAACTGTAATTTACAATTCTAGCACATCCCTAAACTTTCAGCATAAAGACATTCCTGTCTATGGTTACACTTGAGGTAAATTTGCTTTCACTCTGAATTAAAATAAAGTAATTCTGGGGCAATAAAACAAAAGCATACTAATTTAATCTATTCTCATAGCAAACTCATTTGGCACAAGTTTACTGCAGACATGTATATTCTCTAATTCAACATTTTTTTAAAAAACAACAAGAATGTATGTCACCAGTAGGGCCTGGTGGTGCATACCTGTACTCCCAGAGTCTCAGAAGGCTGAGCAGAAGGATCATGAGTTCAAAGCCAGCCTCAGCAACTTAGCGAGGCCCTAAGCAACTTAAGGATACCATGTTTCTAAATAAAATACAAAAAGGGCTGGGGATGTGGCTCAGTGGTTAAGTGCTCCTGGGTTCAATCTCCGGTAGGAAAAAACAAATAATAATAAAAATAAAAAAGAATGTATGTCACCAGTGCTGACTAATTCTGGATCGTGACACACATTCCCCACAACATTCATGTAAGACATGTGGTTAATCAACACATGTTGGAACCTATGCATCTCCTTCTTAATAACAGTTAAGTCAAAAAGTCAGAAAATCTTGCAAATGAGTTGTCCATTTATGTGGTATATTAATTCATAGCTTTAAAAGTTACAGGGACAGCACTTCCTACCCATTTGAGTAACTACTATCAAGAAAACAGAAAGTAATAAGTGAAGACATGGAGAAACTGGAACTGTTGTACACAGCTGGTGGAAATATAAAATGATAGTCACTACAGAAAACAGTAAGGTAGTTCCTCAAAAAAAGTTAAGATAGAATCGCCATATGATCCAGCATCTCTTTTCTGGGTAGGTACTCAAACAACTGAAAGCTGTGACTCAAGCAGATATTTGTACAACCGTGATCACGGAAAAATCATAGAAATAGCCAAAATGTGTAAGTAAGCTAGGTATCCATCAACAGATAAAGGATAAACAAAATGTGGCATATACGTATAATGGAATATGTAGATAAGGTGCTATGGTTTAGATCGTGGGTGTTCCCCAAAAGCTCACATGTGTGACAATGTAAGAAAGTTTAAAGAAATGACTGGGTTATTAGAGTTTTAACCTAATTAGTGCAGTGATCCCATGACAGGGATTAACTGGGAGGTAAATGAAGGCAAGAAAGGTGTGACTGGGGGAGGTGTTTTGATGGGGGCATGTCCCTGAGATTTATATTATGTCTGTGGTGAAGGGAGCTCTCTCTTTCTGCTTCCTTGTGCCAAATCTTCAGTTGCTTTCCTCCACCACACTCTTCCTCCATGATGTTCAGCCCCACCTCACGTCTTGAGGAATGGTGTCAACCGTCTATGGACTGAGACCTCTGAAACTGTGAGCCCCCAAATAAACTTTTCTCTAAAATTGTTCCTGTCAGGTCTTTTGGTCACAGTAGTAAAAAAAAAAAAAAAAAAAAAAAAAAAAAAAAAAAAAAAAAAAACCAAAAAAACCTCACTAAAACACAAGGGAAAAAAATTCTGGCACATGGATAAACCTGGAGATATTGGTCAAAGGGTACAAAATTTCAAGAAGGAGAGATAAATTTGGCAGATCTACTGTATAGCAGGGTAACTATGGTTAATACTATCTTGCATTCTTGAAATTTGCTAAGATGGTAGATCTTAAATGTTCTTAAATGTACCCAAAAAGGGTAACATGTGAGGGGATGGATGTGAGGTGATAGATAGCTAGCTAGTTTGATTATGGTAATCATTTCACAATATATACCTATGTCAAAACATCAAATTGTACACAAACATATGCAATTTTTATTTGTTAATTATACCTTAGTAAAGCTGAGAAGAGTGGGAAGTTTTGCCTCTGATCTGATGCTCTTTTCCTTGTTTTACAGGGCTAGGAATCAAACTCAAGGTCTCATACATGCTAGGCAAGCTCGTTACCACTGATCTACATCCCCAACCCTAGCCTCTGATGCATATTTAGACCAAAGGAGCTTTCATTTACCTGAGCAAAGGGTTAAATAAAATAAGCCACTGGACTCTTGCCCTTAGCAATCCAGGTCTCTCTTCTGTTTTTACCTGTGAGGAAGGTTCAGGGCTTCTTCAAGTGGGAAGGCATGAAATTTATCAAAAGAGCACCTAAATGTATTTAGTAATTAGTAATTTCCAATCATTTTCAAATCACTTCCTCCTCATCAATCATCTTAGAAGTTGAATCTAAACATGAAAAGATTTCCAGAGAAGATGAATTCATTGCTCCCGGCTGCTGTGCTTCTCAGATGGAAACTGTTGTTTGGAAATGGGGATGAGACTCCACAGGCTGCTGATAGGCTGCAAATCAGGACCTTTCTAATAGATGGTCAGAATCTTTCTAATAGATGGTCAGAATCAGCCTGCGAGTCTCAAAGGTTACCCTTGAAGGTTACCATGGCTGGTGGTGGCCACAGGGTGGCTTTCTCAGACACATTCTGTTTCATGATTTGAGTGCTGATTACATCAATGTATTCTGTTTGTACAAGTTCACCAAGCTGTACATTTGTGACTTGAAAGAAAAAATCTGTGTTGGGGGAGGAATATTTGACCACTGATGATAAAACTAGAATTAACCACTGCCAATAACAGAAATTCAGTTTTTTTTCATCATGGTCTCTCCAGTGCCTGGAACAGGAGGCCATACTCAGAATATATTTATGAATGAATGACTCTCTCTAGAGAAAAGTTTCCTGTGGATTCTGTTAAATAGTTCCTTTGCATATACACAATATAATATCACAGATTCCATTCAAGCAATCACACAAGGAAAACTATACTATACACAAAAGCATTATTTGAAGTGATTCTTAAGAAACTTTTTTACAGCCTCGACTTCCTTTCACATACACTTCTGAAAGACTCATTCCAGCCACAGGAGGTAGCATTTCCAAAGATGACTTGCTTTTCATTTACTGTCACTGCTGCAGTAACACTAAAGTTATATAAGGCATTCAATCCAAGGGCCACATCACTACCCTGCATTACAAGGCTGGGCCACCTCTCTCAGCCTCACTGCACTCCTTTTGAAACGCCAAGGTTTAGGTATAATTCTACATGAGTTTTATTATAACCCTATAATCCCAGGAATATGTGAAATGTTTAGCAACTTTCCTGTAATAAAATAGAAAGAAGGTTGAAAGATGAACATGAGTTTAAAAAAGATTATGAGTACAAAATGAATCCCTTTTTCCAATTGATTGGTTAATTATAATAATTCTAAAAACTATGCCCAGAATAGCTGATTTCACTTTCATTCACATTCTTCTTTTCTACTAGTTAACATGGAACATCTTTGTAAATGCGCCACACATTATCATATATTTAGGGCATAAAATGCTTTTCTAGGTTTCTATGCTACAGTCCTATTCAAGTTCAACATCCAATTTGAAGACCAACTCTTCTGTAGCCAAAACAGTATACAAAGGACATTCATGATGGGGGCCCTCAAAAAGAAACACTTGACAAATAGAAAGATTTTTTTTTTTTAAGTTTCTTAGAAACTGTGATGTACCAGGAATATCTCTAATTGTAGGGAACTCTGATTTAAGAACACTTTAGAGACTGGATTGGATTGTAGGTTAACGCCCACATATTTAAAAGCGAACAGGAATAAAAGAACATGTAAAGTACTTAAGGGCAATAAAAGAAATAAAAGGTTATTCCACAACATGGTCTTCTGAATTACAATATGGTCTACTATGATGGAGAGTCTAGAATCAAATGGGCTCGTAATGTACTTTTCTTAGTCCTGGATTTCAGGCTTCACCTAATTTAATGATAAGCCTCCAAAAGGTCACATTTTCAGTCTTGGATGGTAAAGCATTGGGGCAAAAAGTTAACCCCAATCGTCTTCTTTCTAAGTGTGTGGACTTGGGAAAGTTACTTGACCTATCCAAGTCTCTGTCTCCTAATTTTTAAATGGGGTTGTTGTGGGTAATTAAATGAGATAATATGTGTAACATGCACAGCGCCTAGCACACCTGAACCTCTCAAAAAAAAAAAAAATGTTGACCATCATAACAGTGAAGTTGAAAGTATTCACTTGTCTAAATCCATTGCAGCACTTCTGGAAGGTCTCAGTCATTCACGAGCTATTATCACAATATTTTAGTACCAGCCCAGGTCCGTCGGTTTGTATTTAGTGGCTACTCTGTTCCTTCTCAGGACAACCCAAGGAGGGAGCTCCTGGTGCAGAATCATGGCCTCTTGCCCCATTATACTCAGCTCACTCTCGTCCTGCAGTAGCCTCTGGCGAGGAAGGGCCCCTCGGATCCGCACTTTTGAGCATTAACCATATGGGACAGCGAAATGAAAAGAACGCTTCCCTCTCAGAACATCTCCGCGCCTGGTTGCAGCTCAGGACTGGAGCTACTGGCACAAAAAGGACAGGACAGAAACAGGGTAGGTAAAAGACGCCACCGCTTGGCGACCTCACTCGGTGCCCGTCGCTGTGCAGGGGGCGCCGGTCAGCGTGAGGGCATAGGAGACAGAGCCAGCGAGAGAGAAGGGAAATTAACTGCTAGCCGGCCCACCGGGCTCGGGAAGTCTCCAGTGGCGCTTGCTACTGGTTGAACATCTCTCAGAGAGAGATGACGGCTCCCTGGCTCAACCTACGGCGGTATCCTGGTCCCTCCCCAGCGCTCTAGCAGATGCCGGCCTCAAGTGGCTGAGCCGACAAACCACCGGAGGATGCTGTGGCCCCCACCCGCGCTGCTTGGAGGGGCCCGGGGGCGGCGCCTGGCGCAGATGGCGCTCGCAGCTAGATGGATGCTCCTGCGCCGGCAATCACTTCTGGTTCATCAACACAGCATCCCCGAACGAAGCTGTTGCCAGATCCCACCACGGAGAACCAGGGTAGGGAAGAGGACCCTTCCAGTCAGTCCCAAGCCCAGGCGCCAGTTTGGACAAGTCCCAGTCCTCAGAAGCTGGGTGGGGTGCTAGAACTCCCTGAGACCACACCTGTAGGCCAACAAAGCCATCCGCAAGTGCCCCCAATCCGCTGTGCTCAGTGTCTCTCCGGTCCTCACCCCACCCATCGATTCCCTGAGTCCTCTCCAGGGCAGTGATAGTGGAGGGAAATCGGCATGGCCTCATGAACTCAGCGATCCGCGCAGGTGTGAGCACATCTGAACAAAGCCCACGCCCAGATGTGTCCGTGGGGACCGGAACGCGCACACTCCCGTGCGCGCCCGGCCCAGCCCGGCCCGGCCCGGCGCTCTTCATCCCACCGGCACTGTGGTGTGAAAACCTGCGCCCTCACAGTCGGTGCCCAGGAAGCAGCTGTGCGGCCCCAGCAGCCTCTCCATGACCAACTGCCCACAAGGAGACCTCCAGGCAGGGCTTCCCTCAAAGCGTGGGGAACCGGCGCGGATACAGAAGTTGGCCACAGCCTGCAGGAGGTGATGGATGCCCGCCCGCGCCAGCAGGCTGCGTCCTTACCCGGGTGCCCGTCTCTTCGCCGGTTAAGTACCCGCGACTGTGTCGAGGGCCTGTGAGGGAGAAGGGAGTTGGCGACCCCATTCACCCCTAGCAGCAGACGCTGCCGGATAGGAGAGCTCTCGGCTGAACCCGGGCTGGAGTCCCAGTGACAACGCAGCAGCCTCCCGCGCCCTCCTCCGCTCCAACCCGGGTCCTGGAGCAGGACCGAGTGTCAACCGCCAGCGCACAGGGAGCTACTCACGTTCTCGCGCCGCGCCCACCGCTCAGTCCAGGCACAACCGACCAGGACCCCGAAGCACAGATGTCGTTGGTGTTTGATGAACCTGTCGCCTCCAGCTGCCCCAGCCAGGCCACCCCGGCGCTGTCCCCCGCGCCCGCGCGTCTGAGGCTCGCAATGCGGCGCGCATCCGCCGCCGACCCTGGCGAAGCGAGGCTGGCCCGGAGCCGGCGCGCGCCCCCGCCGCTCCCGCCCTCCGCTCCCCCTTCACAGCGCCGTGCTCTTGCCTCTCCAGGCTCTCTTTCGCGTCCTCGCGTCCCTCCACCCCCGCACTCTCCCCGGCGTCCCCCGCCCCTTCCCCTCCTGGCCAACCCCCTCCCGTCCTTCTGCTGCTGCAGCAGCGAATGGGCTCCAGTCGCCTGCGCCTCAGGGGACTGGGTGGCCCCCTCACCTGAGCGGCCGCGCCACCAGCAACCTCTGTCATCCTGCGAATGTGTGTGATGGTGGTGGTTGGGGTGGGAGGGACCGAGGGCGGGAGTGTTCCGGAGACTCGGGTGACGGATTTGGCTACAAAAGATGTTCCAGAAAATGGGTGGTTTTTAAATGCCACTCTCATAGGTCTAGGTTTCTGTGGGAGGTTTGTGGTTTCCCCGCCACATTTCCTTCTTTTTTCCCCTTCTTCTTTTGAAGGGATAGTTGAGATGGGATGGGTGTTGTTTTTGTTTGTTTATTTTGTTTTATAACAGTCCCTTCAAATACCCTTCAGAAAGAGTGCATTTGTTCTCAAGCAAATACTGCCTATTCTCAGTAGGAATAGGGTTCCTGGGCCCGGCGAACACTATTAGTTGAAATTTGCTTATTTTCAGATTTGGGAGTATTGTGGAGTTTATTTATTGCAATGTAAAATGAGGAGATTTTCTAGATGTGTAACATTTGAGGAAACACTGCAGGGTGCACAGTTCAGGTTCCATAACCCACCCTCTGCAGCAGTCAGCATGATGTCCAAGGTTCCTAGCTTGATACTACTGTCCTCTGTAATCTCCATTCTGAAAACTAAATTACTGGTCTACAGGATATCGGGGGACTTGACCATCGATTGCAGACTCCAACTCTCACATGGCTCTGCTGGAATCTTACTTCTTAGTTTGATATTTTAATTCAAGAAAACATTTTTGGAACCCTTCACCACCCCCATCTCCATCCTCTAAGACAGATACAAAGGTGACATAGGGAACGAAAAAGGACAGAGTCATCCTTCAAGGCCCTGACAACTCTGCCTTGCTCTTAACTTTAGTTTGAATTTACCACTTTAACCCACAGCATTCCACATGCAAATGAGCAGCTTTCTTTTCTTTCTCCGGATGCCAGCCACACCTGAACCTTGTTCAGTTCCTGAAACAGAACTATGATTTCTGGTTACTGGACTTTGCCCAAGTAACTTCCTCAGTCCCCTCTGATAACCCTACCTCTTACCCATCCACCATTCACCAGGGAACCTCACACCTCTTAATTAATCATTCAAATGTCCCCTAAAATGTCCTTCCAAAAATTCGATCTTACCCCTACTTAAACATCTGAACCAATTCTCTGTTGCTTATGGTACAAAGTCCAGACCTCCTGGTGTGCTTTACTGGCTGCCCCTAACTTACCTCTTCATCCTTCAGCAAAGCAGACTTCATAACCTAAGCCTCCATACATGAGAGTCTGTCTTCCTACAATATCCTTCCACCTCTTTCATCTGTTCATCTTCCAGGGCCTCAATTCAGCTGTTACCTCCTTTAAGAATTCTTTCCTAAGTCCCTGTTTTATTGTAATACTGTTTGTCACATTCTAATCATCTGTTTGTGTGACTCCAAAAAATTTCTCTTGTTCTATGTATTTTTGTGTGACCTGATTTCCCACCAATACAAATGAATCTACAAACAGCCATAGTAACTCATTTTGCACTGCTTCATCATGCCCACCTGCTTAAAGGACTCCAGGTCCCTGGATTCCCTCCCACTTACAGTAATTGCAGAGTCCTGGGTTTTTCTGCAGGTTTTTCCTTCTCATGTCCTACACTGGTGCCCCAAGGCTGTCCTTTCACCTTAGCCACATTGAACACTCAAGACTGTTCAATCACCTCACTGATTTCCAGACCATGTTCTTTTCCTTGAATCCTACAAGGCAAACCTGGAGGTAGGGAAATTACACCTTCCTCTGTTTGGTTCTTGCTCTGATTCTGTGTAGCAATTTGTCCCCTGTGAACTGAAGCAACTTCACTTATTTCCCCGTGTTACAATTTTGTAAAGACCCTTCTTAAGCAACTCCTTTAACTTCTACTTGGAATTCTCCTTTCTCTTTAGGCCCCAGCCCTGGTGCATGAAGCCAGGATGGCACAAATAGAATGAGGTCCTGGTGAGGTCCAGATCCATCCCGAAGCTTTGAAGACCCCTTAGAAAGCAGACATACTCAGGGGCCATTGAAAGAATAGAGTGTATGAATGAATCTCCAGCAAGTGACAGCTTTTCTAGGCATAGCTTTCCTCATCTCTACAGGTAGAATAATAATAATAACAGTGCTATTGTGAGGATCAGTTTAAAGCATAGGACAGTATCTAGGACATAATAAATGCTTAACAAATTCAAGTTTGAACATCCATCGCTTGATACGCTGCTTGTTGAATAAATAAACATTTGAATTTTTTACAAAGCCAAAAGAGGAAATTTCATTGACAGTATGAAATAAAAATTAAAATTAAATAATTTTGATACTGTATAATAATTGTAATAATATAAAACTATTATGCAGTTTTAATATCCAATTTATTGTTTCAACTACATTGCAGTCCTACATTGCCAAGGATTAGTCTCCTGAGAGGATGAGCAACAGGGAGAACCAAACAGCTGCTGCATGAGGAACAGAAATGAAAGGCTCACGGGAGGAGGGGACAGAAGAGTGATCTGAAAAAGGATTAGAAGGATGCCTGAGTGGGCAAAAGGATTTTCTAATATAGTCTATTTGATTTGCTGAGTGATGCGCACGGCATTCTGATTTGTTTGCACGTTGCCAGCGATATGCACAACTTATCTCTTTACATTACCTGCTTTCATTCATTCCCTGCCTCTCCCAAGCACTATCCCTTCCCTCTATCCCCTGCCCCAAACTTCACTCCATCTCTGAACCCAGATGAGGTCTGGGGAATAAGGTAAACCTGTTATCCTCATCATTTGAAAAAAAAAAAAAAAGTTTTGCATGAACCTGGTACTGTAGTAAGCACTCTGAATTCATTAACTGATTTAGTCAGACAGCAATTCCATGTAGTATGTAGTACTATCATCCCCCTTTTAGAAAATGAGGCAAAAGAGTTTAAGTAACTTGCAGAGGTTACACAGCTAGTATGACAACAAGCCCACAGTCTTAACCACAGTGCCATGCCGCCTGTCATTGACAGCACACTAAAAGTTTGTTTGGTGAATGTATCAGACTGTCACTGCTTTAAAACATCTGCATCAGGAAGTCATGGAGCCCCCCAGTGGTACCTGCGGTGAATGTTTTAACCTTTCTCTTCTTTTGCAGTCCTGTCTCAGAATTCTTCCTCTCTTCTTTTCCTTTTCCACTTTTTTCTCCTCTTGCCTTGTTTTTCCTCTTGACTTTTTTAATGCACATCCATGCTGCAGGACTCCTGAGGGAGGTGGTGCACTTGACTCTGCCCTAAAACCTGTTCTTTCCTCCAAAAGCAAATATGAATTCAGCTACGCTAAAAAAGAGCTGTGTGTCCCTGAACAAGTTTCTTCCCCTCTATGCCTGTTCCAATATTATGCCATGAAAAAGTTGGACTAGATGAACACGGAAATTCTTTTTTAGCTGTGTCATCTAATGACTCTGGTGGTAATTAAGAGCATTTGACTCCTTTAGTAAATAGCAAATGAAAGCTGAGTTCTAGGTCAGAAATATTGGAGTACACACACACACACTCCACACACACACACACACACACACAATGTTTCTACAGTAGTACCACAAGGTGGTTTGCTACAAGAATGGCTTATACCAGTGCCATCTGGGCAACATGAATTATATTTCTACAGGGTTGTGCTAAAAGTAGAAATTTTTAAAACCCTTCTATTTGAAAAAACATTGTAATCCAATATTTTCAAAAAACATAGTTGTTATATAGGCAATTCTAGGAAGATTCCCATTGACCCCTCCTCCTAGTGTTCATGACTGTGTAGTCCCTTCTACTTGAATATGGTGTTACTCTCTTTCTGTCACTATAACAAATACTTGTGATAACCAGCTTAATAGAGAAAAGGTTTGTTTTGGCTCACAGTTCATGATTGGTTGACACCTTTGCTTTAAGGCTTAGGGTGAGTCAGCACATCATGGCAGGAGTGCATGGTGGAGTGAAACCACTCATCTGGTGACCAGGGAGCAAAAGAGAGGAAGAATCTGGGGTCCCACAATCCCCTTCAAGTGTACATCCCAAACAACCTAAAGACCTCCCACTAGGCCCATTCTGAAGGGTTCTTCCACCTCCCAGTAGCACCAAGCTCCTGGAGAGTAACCCTTTAACACCAGGGCCTTTGGGGGACAGTCCAGATCCAAATTGTAGCACGTGCAACCTAGACTTGGTAATTCACTTCTAATTAATAGAACTGACCAAAGTAGTGGGATGTCACTCTTGATATTATATTTGAAAAGACTCTGACTTCTCTCTTACTCTTTTGCTTGCTTGCTCAGAGGGAAACCAGCTACCATGTTGTGAGTTATCCTGTAGAGAGGCTTGCATGGCAATAACTGAGGGAAGGCTCTGTTCAGCAGCCTATGAGGAATTGAAGTGAAACTCTTAGTTCAGCAGCTTGAAAGGAGCTGGATGCTGCTGCAGTCAAATGAGAGAGCCTGGAAGTCAATCATCCCCCACCCATACCTTGAGATGACTCCAGCTCAGGTTGACTCCTTGATTGTATCCTCACAGGAGACCCTAAGTCAGAGGATTCAGCAAAACTGTGCTTGGTTTCTGGATCCACAGAATCTGAGAGATAAGAAATGTCTCTGGTGTTAAGTTACTAAATTATCACTGATACAGTTGCTTAAATGCATTTTAGAATTCTGATTTTGCAACTGACCATACAAATAAAATCTATTTCCCGTATAGGAAAGGGGAAAGTTATCCACTGTCGTTGTTAAGAGATGCAGATTTGGTATTGGATAAAGCAGAAATATGGGGACAGATGACACATCATTGTGACTTGTTCAAAGTTAACCTCAGCATTTTGTGACTTCACACTCCAAGGTCACTCTTAACTCCTACCACCAAGCTTGGGTTGACTGTACTCCACCCACAGCTGGTCCTTTCTTCTCTTGCCACAGTGTCTTTTGACCCACATCTCTTAAAGCTTTATATTACTCATTATAGATAATAATAGGATGTGCATTTATATATTCATAATATATGAATAATAATAGGATATGCACTTTCACATGTCACCTGACTACTGAGCAATGGAAAGTTTCCACTGATGCAAGCCACCAGTTGCTTTCCCATGCTTCTCTTCATCATCTGCCATACAACCACACAGTTCTGAGTGTCAGTCTGGTGCCATTTGGGCACATATCAAACAGAAGCCCAAAAGTTGAAAGCCATTCCTTGCCTGGTGCTTAGCAACACAGTATTTCTACACCTATCTAAAGGAGGTAATGTGCAAGCAATTGGAGGAAAACGTGACCTTAGTGGCTGCCATATGTAAATTTCTTCTCTGGGAGCTTTGTGAGTCACTAGAATCTTCAGTTTGGCTCAACTCACCCCCAATCAAGTTGGAAAAAAGGAGGAACATTTTTGGTGACAATAATCATGTTCCTGTAGCCAACTCCTCCATCTGCTCCTACAGTTTCTATCTATAAGAATGTTCAAGGTTCTGCTGAAAAGATTTAAGACTGACCAAGGTCAATGTGCAATCAGCCATTGTAGATGAGGTCATCAAGGACAGGAAACTGCCACCTGGGGGGAAAAAGAGATGCTGAGAAACTCTTGATTTTGATTTGTGCCCTTCATTCCTGACTCAAGGGGAACAGATGACAGAGAAATGAAGATGAATTCACTGTAGAGGAAAGAAAGGAGTACTTCAGATATAAACATCAGAGATCTAAAGGACTGTTTCATTCATCAGCTTTCTTTCTTCTTTACTTTCTTCTTTTGGGGGGAGGGAGGTGATACTGGGGCTTGAACTAAGGGTCTAGCACATGCTCAGCAAACATTCTACCACTGAGCCACAAACCCAACCCTTTTTATTTTTTTACTTTGAGACAAGGTCTTGCTAAGTGGTAGAGGCTGGACTTGAACTTGCAATCCTCCTGCCTCAACCTCCTGAGTCATTGGGATTACAGATGTGCACCACCACATCCGGCAACAGCTTTCTTATTTGGTTGTTTTGTTGCATTTTTAAGAAGAGAATGGATCCTTGGTTAATAGACACTAACGTTGTACTTCTGCTTATATTTACTTTTAAACCTTGATTTAAATTTTACCTAGTTTTTTAAAATATAATTTGAAAAACATGGTAAATTCACATAACAAAATTTACCATCTAAACCATTTTTTTAGAGTACAGTTCAATTAAGTATGTTCATCTTGTTGAACAACCATCACCACCATCCACCTCCAGAACTCTTTTTATCTTGCAAAACTCACTTAATATTCATTAAACAACTCCCCATTGCCCTCTACCTCTGGGCCCTAGTAGCCATGATTCTACTTGGTGTCTCTATGAATTTGACTCTTATAAATACCTAAGCGGAATAATAAAGCATTTGGTTTTTGTGATTGGTTTATTTTACATAGCATGATGTCCTCCCTGTACATCCATGTTTAAGTATGCGTCAGAATTTCTTTCCTTTTTAACACTGAATAATATTCCATTGTGCATACATACCACATTTTGTTTATTTATTCATCTGTTGATGGATGCTTGGTTGCTTCTGCCTTTTGGATCTGGTAAATAATGCTATTATGAACATGTGTGTATGAGTCTCCGAAATCCTACTTTCAATTCTTTTGGACATATACACAGAAGTGAGATTGCTAAACCATATGAGAATTCTATTTCAATTATTCTGAGGTACCATCATACTGTTTCCTGTAACAGCTGCATCACTTCACATTTTTACCTACTGTGCGCAAGGATACCATGTTCTCCCTATCTTCGCCAGAATATTATTTTGTGTCTTGATAGTAGCCATCCAGGTGGGTATAAGGTCTTCTGATATATTTAGATGTCAGATATCCATAGTATCCAAGCAAGTCCTGTGCTTCAGAAGGCCCTGCTATGGCTCTTCTAGAGCCTATACCTCACATTTCTCCTTCTAGACCACATCTGGGTACCTAGGACTGAAGAGTTCTACTAGCGCCTTCCACATGCTCCTGACATAGACTGTGCTACTGGTGTCACAACTAGAGACCTCAGGGTGGTTGGTGCAGGGGTGTACTGATATCTTCAGAGTCAATGGACAGAACTTGGACATGGGTTGGGTTATTTATCCAACTGTGATTGAGGGCTTTGAAAGTTTGATACTAATCCAGAATTGGGCTGTGGGCTGATACTTCCCTTAATATCACATTCTACCACAGAACTCCGAAAATTCTAAGAATTCTAAATTCAAACCTGGACAGTCATTCAGATATTAACTTCTAAATATTTGGACAGATGGCATGTGGGCCTTTAGTTGCATTCCTTTCCCAAACTCCCCATTTGTTGGGGGAATATCCTGAACAAATGTAATAAGTTTGTTGATATATTAAGCACATGTTGTAAAGATAATAAATTAACTTCTGGATTTAAGAAATTTTATTTTAACAGTAGTTCATACTTAAATGGATTTCATCCTAATTTTTTTTTCACAGGTTATGGGAGAGGATAGAAAGCAAGATTAACTGGAACAATAAAATTTTCTTGAAAATGACTAATGCTAACGTAATGTTTGGCCAAGAACTCTGAGATATTTCCTCTAGCAGCCAAATGTCTCAAAAATTTCTGCAATTTTGTTATTAATTTCTTGAGCAATGACTTAAACAGCACTGTAGCATATATAAAATATGAGCTACTGAGAACTGAAAACACACAAGTTGGTTCTCTTAATAAATATTAATTTAAATGAGAAAGCATTTATATATAGCATATAAAAATAAAATATTTTATTCATAAAGGTAATAATTTTATAAAATTATTGAATTTTAAATCTTGATGTGTAGTTATGTTATGCTAATTCAACAGGGATATTTGTTTCTCTTACTGTTGCATCTCCAGGACCTAAATAGTGCATAATATATAGTAGATGCTCAACAAACTTATCAAATAAGTGAATACATTGGGAAAATAAATGGACCCAGCCAGAACTTCTTTCCTATGTGACCTGGAGCAAGTCACAACCTGAGGTTCAGAGAGGATGTGACTTTCTCCAGGTCACATAGGAAAGAACCTCAGGTTGTGACTTGCTCCAGGTCACATGGGAAAGAAATTCTGGCTGGGTCCATTTAGGAGCATTGAGGAGTGAGCAGAAATGAAAGTCTGTGAAACCTTTTCCAGAGGAAGAGCTGACAAAGCAGACTCAGACGCTAAAGTGGTAAAGGGAACGGTCTGGAAAGGGTGATTCGGAAGCCTCAGAAAATTACATTTCAAGGAGGAAATGAATGTTCAACAAAGTCAAATGCTGCGATAGAGGAGAAGAAAACAGAAAAAACATCATTAGATGGAGGATTGGCAATCACTGGCAGTCTCAGAGAAGGACAAGTCAGTGGAGTGAATAAAATAAAAATAAAAAAGTGGTCATTTTCCAAATTAAAATTAAGACCTGTATGTTAATGATATTAAAGAGCATTAGAAAAGCCAGGATAATACAAAGGCATATGAAATTATTTCTGATCACATTTTAAATAAGATCAGCCATCAAACTTACTAAAGTGATTCAAAATAATTCCTATAGTTTTGTACCTTCAACGTATCAACATTTAAAAGTTCTTTCCTGCTCTTCTAACTTGAAAAACCATGAGTTTTTACTCAAAACCTACATTTAAAGATAAATGCACCTCTGTCCCTTAGTGATTTTATTACTCAGGTGGTCAATTGCCCAGAACTGGGGTTCTTGTTTGCCTCTTGTTTTATGAGGGTTATTGTCATTTACCAACAGTTGTTTTAAGATGGGAAGAGGTGGCGAAATTCAAATCATTTCTAGCTTGATTCCTCTTGCTAAAATTAAAGGACCTTCATTTTTTTTTTTTTTTTTTTCGGTACTGGGGATCAAACTCAGGGCCTTGTGATTGCGAGGTAAGCACTCTACCAGCTGAGCTATCTCCCCAGCCTGGACCTTCATATTAATAACTTAACAATTTTGGTGTAACACCAAATGAAGATATCATAGTATAGTTTTAAATGATGATTAAGACTGAAAAATATAAAAATATCCATAAAGCTATATACATTAAGTGAATAGTGGAACACAAAATGGTATGTGCACTAGTATTGCAGCTCTAAAAATGAAGAGAAAGATGGTATACAAATGAATCATTCTTTTAAGATGATTTTAAATGATTCTCTTGAGATGAATTTTGGGTGATTTTTAAATCATTTGTCTAAAGTGTGATGAGGTATGTTATTTTAAAGATCTTAGTTTATTTTTTCGTTATTTTCTCTTTCCTTTCCTTCTCTACTGTCATGCCAGAGGCCAGGCTGTGGACACTGGTGGCACCTGGATGTTCAGCCTTGGCACAGACCCTTGGAACTGAGGCAGCTAATGTTCTTACTTCAAAGCCTAGGGCTCGCATGTCTCACTCACGAGTGTGTTCTGGGATAGAGGGGCCTCCACATTCTGGAGATCTTCAAAATTGGCCCAGAGATAGACTGCACTGTAGTTATTCAACCTTACAATAAGGGAAGCACACATTGTTGTGGCAGATTATGTGTTTACTATAAGAATTTCTGTACTTTGGCCTTTTGGTGATTCTCTTTGGAAATACATGGTATTTTAAAATAAAAGACCTAAAGGCAGAAATAAAAACAAAAATTCTAAACTTTGAAACTGGTAAACTTTTGCCTGCCACTGCATGCATGCACATAAAAGAGCTATGTGACAAAGTATTTCTGATTAAAAACCAATGTGATTAAATCCTTATTTTTTGAAAGTCCTGATTTTTATTAAATAATATGGGTGCTTAACATCGATGATACACCATTTTGTGTAATAACAACAGCCATGAATATATTATAATATATTATAGCTTTTTTGTACCAGGGATTGAACCCTGGGGTACTTACTCACTGAACTACTTTTTATATTTTATTTAGAGATAGGGCCTCACTAAGATGCTGAGGCAACTTTGAACTTGTGATCCTCCTGCTTCAGCCTCCCAAGCTGTTGGATTACAGGTGTGCACCACTTTGCCTTGCATCTTTTTAAACCATATACAGTGGACTGTTTCTAAATTCATGCTTAGTGTTGCATTTTCAAGCCAATTTCAGAAACAAGGCCTTTAAAATTATTTGGAAGAAAATAACATGGAATGCAAATTCATATGCAGTATGAGCACTGATCTCTAAAATCTAAGACATTATTTTCACATAAATAAGAGTGAGCTAAAATTATTTATATCCTCAATCTTTATCCTCAAACTATAATACAGACTTAGCAGCTCTTATCCGAAAATCTTGTGAAAAGAAGTGTTTCAGATTTCAGATTTTTTTTGAATTTTGAATGTTTTGTCTATGTACAATGAGATATCTTGGGATAGGATCCAAGTCCAAACATGAAATTCATTTACGTTTCCTGTGTACCTTATACACATGGCCTGAAGGTAATTTTGAATTATATTTTTAGATTTCAGATTTTGGAGCATTTCAGATGTCAGATTTTCAGATTAGGGATGCTCAATCTGTACTAGTATTAATGCTTTTAGGCAATGCATCGTATGGTACATTAAAACAGAATAACAAAAGGCAATGCAAAAAATAAAGAGGTTGGGCTAGGGATATAGCTCAGTTTGTACAGTGCTTGCCTTGAGTACACCAGGTCCTGGGTTCAATCCCCAGCACCACAAAAAAAAAAAAAAAAAAAAAAAAAAAAGGTCATATCAAATGATTCCATGATCCTTTCAAAGACTGGAAGGAAAATAGGGTTGGCAAAAGTTAGACCTGTGACATTGTATTTGAGAAGCACACACCTTGCTTTCATAACTATATCTTGCAGTGAAAATTATTAATGTAATGCCCTTTCCTTCCGTACATTAATTTCTGGGAACACAAAGATAAGATTTAATATTTTTATTAAGCATCTACTATATTTCAGGCACTTTGACCTACATTGTTCCTAGTGCTCACAACAACTCTGCATTTTTCAACGATAAATTGCTGCCTCAAAGGCCATATTTTGACAGATTTCTCCAAAAACCTTTAACACAAAACCTATTACTTCCCATGGGCTATGATCAGGGACTGTGGAGAAAGCATATACAAAACCAGGTATCAATGCAACCTACTTTGATCTGTTTGTGTATTTCTACAATATAAGATACTGTTAATGCTTTCACTTATTTACTCATTTTGCAGTACAGGGGATCAAACCCAAGGCCTCACACATGTGAGGCAAATGCCCTACCATGAGTTATATTTCCTGCTCTTTAGTGGTTTTTTTTGTTGTTGTTGTTGTTGTTGTTACCTAGATCTAGATCTTCATTGGGTCTTTAGAGGACAAACTCTGAGATTCTAAAATGCCATGTAGAAGCAGACTAATGATACAAATGGCACTTAACAAATTCATTTAGATGACAAGGTATTTCCATTTTAGAAAAATGAAAACAAGTCTCACAGAAATACACCTTTTATATGAAATGACTGGGAAGGAATACAAATTACCACCATGGTCAAAACCTATTAAAACTCCCCACAAAGTCCCAACTATTGGGAAGCAGTGGAGAGTCAAGTTGGAAATTGGACACTCAGGTCATCAAATTTAACTGGGGGAGTCCGCACCAGCCTTGGCCTTCTTTGTGCCATAATTTTCACAAGTTCTCTGTAGAATTTCTGCTAGCCTTGCCAAAACTACAGGATAGTTATTAGACTACAACATGAGGAAGTTGTTTTAGAAAGAAAAGGTCCACTATAATTCTAAGTGTGGTGTGTTACTACAGTTGTTCATGAAGGTACTGGAGCCCGCTTGCCCATTGTTTTTAAAAGGTGTTGAAGGACCTAGTCAGCAAGGTAGCCCAATGAAAAAATTCAACCTGACAAGATGAGGAAGATTCCAAGTTAGGGTGCAGTGATGAGGAACAGGAATAGGGTTTTAGAATAAGCAGATATCACTCACTAAAAGAGAGAGAAAAAAGCTCACCTTTGAAACAAAAGAAGCCTTTTATTCTGTGCCCAGAAGAGCTGCATGAGTCACTGTCAAGATGTGAGACATCAAATGGTGTGAATGGTGTTTACTGCAGGCGCTAGGTGAAAGGAAATGACAGGCTCTGTGATCTGCACGATTTTTTTTATGGTCTAGAAAGGGTCCTGGCTCACCCTGAGGAAACTGATCCCAGTCATGATTCTACCTACTAGCACAGCGAGCAAGTCCCATTTTCAGACACTAAAAAGAAATGAACTCAAGAAGTACTTTTTAAAGCGTTTTTGTTTTCCCTATCTCTTCATAATGGTATAAGGCAGATAATTCAAGACAGCCTAACTTAAGAAAAATATTAAGGACCCATAATGTATGTAGCAGTGTCCTAGAAGCTACAAGCTATTACTAAGAAGCATATGGCAAATTGAATGAGAATGCATGATATAATTATATAAACTATATTTTCAATTATGTATTGGCCGATGAGAATATTTCCTCCATTTTCTCTGATGCTTCATAAAGAAAATATGATAGTTTCAGCTACATGTTTAAAAATTGAAATCATCACTTTTGCAGACATTTTCATGATTGCCATATTGATCTTCTGCATACAAAGCACTTTTTTTTCAAGTAACTCTTTAGTTGTGAAAATGACTCATTGAATTCTTATTTGCTCTGAGGATTATTTGTGTGATGAACTGGACGATGCAGGTTTCCACATGCTAAGGATCAGGACATCACCATTTTCTCATACTGAAAACAATGAGAATGGTATATAAGCCTGCATTGCAAAATTCTATGCCATCTAAACTCACCAAAACCTTTGTAGCATATAACCCTTTATTACATCCTATTTGCATATAAATATAGGTATTTGTATTGTATAACAACTTAGTCTAAAGTTCCACTGCTTCTACAGTTTTAAGACTCCACATACAGCATTTTTCACATAATTCATCACAGGAAATTAATACATAAAGGCATGCTTAGATGTGTATGGATTAATTGTACCCTGATACCAAACATGTTCATTCAAACATCAGTAAAATAACAGCACCTGTATTTACAAGAAAGTGGTTTCAATGATTGAGGAATAGAAGAAAATTGGTTTTAAGTGACTCAATTTTAGTAGCATTATAGGAAAAAATATGTTTTTAAGACTATATCTGAAAGGTAGAGAGAGGTACAATTAAATGGACTTCATTTAACATTGTTTTTTGTTAATGGGAATGGAAGCCAGGGGCATTTTATCATCAAGCTACATCCTCAGTGCTATTTATTTTTTATTTTGATAGTAGGTCTTGCTAAGTTGCTGAGGCTGGTCTCAGACTTGTGATCCTTCTGCCTCAGCCTCCCAAGTCACTGGGATTATAGGCATGAACCACTGCACCTGGCTTGTTTAATATAGGTGAATACCAAGGATGTGTATCTTGGATCTTGGCATACATTTTGTTCTGTTTAATCGGAGTACAGATTTAAAAAAATTTTTTTTGTGGTACTGGGGATTGAATACAGAGGTACTTCACCACTGAGCTACATTGCTGCCCCTTCTCCTTTTTGGTGTTGGGGATTAAACTCAGGGGGGCTTAACCAGGCATCTCCTTTCTTTTTTTTTTCTTTTGTGCTGGAGATCAAACCCACCACCTTGTGCTTGCAAGGCAAGCACTCTACCCACTGAGCTATCTCCCCAGGCCTCCTTCTTCTTTTTGAACAAGGTTTCCTTAAACTGCCTAGAGTGGTCTTGAACTTGCAATCTTCCTGCCTCAGGCTTCCAAGTCTTTGGGATTACAGGCATGAGCCACCAGTGCCTGGAATCTGGATTGTTTTTAACTGCACATTCTTTTAAAATTATTTTGATGACCAATTTAATTAAAGAAATATGAAATTATTTTTTGGACCACAACACATTGGGAATATAACACACTATACATAAGATAACAAAGCCTTCTTTTCTCCTCAGATAACTGGATGGACTTTTGGATTGTTGATCACTCTGTTTTTCAACAACACGGTAACAGTGTATACTAAGAGTACTATCAAGTAGTAGCTGTTGACTTTACTATTTTATTCTTCTATAAAGTAGGTCCATTGATCTTGATCTTTGAAAATCACCTTCATAACACAAATCAGGAATTTAAATGTGATGTAGATTTGATTAGAATACAGCCAATGACATTACAGTATTTGTAATTCTAGATACATCAACTTAATTTTGGAAAGACCTCTACAACTCATTAACACTGTGGTCTATAATTTCCCATTGATATTGAGATAGAATTCAAGAAATATGTCTTTTCTATCATTCACCATCATCATCATCATCATCATCATCATGTGCTAAGATACAAAATAGGGATAATGATGATACCCAGAGTGTGAAGATTAGATGGCAATAAATGTTAGCTACTATTACTAGAACTTTCAATTTGTGTCACATAACCGGCTCATATTAAATCAGACTGAAATCTTTCAAATATACCTCACAATCTACGTTGCTTAGACACCAGGAATGAGTTTGTATTAAGCTGAAGATTTTTATCGTGAAAGTAAGTCAACATTAGTCAATATTTTATTTTTAATAAACTGATTATCCAGATGAATATCACGTATCTGTGGAGCATGATGAATTTCAATCCATTCACATCAGTTGAATAAAGGTTATAATAAACAAAGTAATCAGTGTGACTTCTGAGAGAGACATTAATCAAACCTTGGACCAACACTTGCAAACTGTTTAGCCAAGGACATCTGTACTCTATGAATCTTTTTTGGATGGTGGATAACTCCTGCCAGCAACAGAACAAACTCTTTTTTTAGTGTGCTTCCCCTCCTATTTCCTAGTCATGAAAGAGTAATTACCATAGATTTGTTTCAATAATAAAATTAAGTGAACAGTGCAGTTGTATTTAAACTTGGCCAAAAAAAAAAAAAAAAAAAAAAAAAAAGGAAGAAGGTAAACAAGGAGCAATAAATACAAAAAGAATTATTATTGTAATAGAACCAGAATGGAATTTTATAAATGGTTTATGTGCCCTAACTGGGTAAAGTAGCCCTTCACTTATCTGGAAGAATTACTTGCATTTTGTTGGTATTGGTGGTGGCGAGTTCTTCACTGTAAGGAGCTGTCCTATGCCTAGTGCATTACATAATATTCACCTCCTCTGACTCCTGGAGTATTAAATGCTAGTAGTTTCCCAAGACCATCTCTCCTCCCCTCCCCTGCTCTAGATTTGCAATCCTTCAGGGAGATGGGTAAAAACCACTGCCAATAGACAACCTTGTTAAACAAAGACATGAGTATCCACATAACTGAAGTTGGAATAATTTCTTTCCCCAAAATACAACTGAGGTTAAAAAATTGAAATGACACCTAGTGAGGGGAGTACATTTTTTCACCAATTAAACCCAACATCTCACAGATTCTGTTTGGTAAAATGGATTTGAAGTCATTTCAATTCCAGGAAAGGATATTCTAGGAAAGACCAACAGACTTCTGGCTAAATGAATGGATTGCTAGCTCTACCACTTCCAGTTGTGGTATCTCAGGCAAATTTTTCTAAGAAAGGGATAATGATATTCATGTCATAGGCTTGTTGTGACAATAAAATATGCTAATGCATCTAACCTGCTTAGCCCAGTTCCAGGTACTCAGTAAGCTCTTACATGGTAGCTATGTTCTTAGTTACACTACTGACACTCAGGCTGATGAAAATTCCAAACTGAGTAGAACTATTTCGAGGGCAAAGCATGTTAGGTAAAATTCTGGAATTTGAACTTTAGGGGTGCTAGGTGCTTCAGTGACAAGAAGCTCTATCACACAAGAAAGGAGGGAGCTGTCACTAGTTTACTGAGCTCTTCCCTATCTCCAAAGCAAAGCTGAAAGGCTCCCTTCTATCCCCACAGACTGCTTGCAGGCTTTTTGTGACTTCATTCCTTCTCAAAGAGTCCTTTGACGTCTCTTTTCTCTTGGATAAAATGTGGTGTGGGAGGGGAAGAAGTACACAGTATAATTATAACCCAGCCTGGGTGCTCTCCACCCACTAAGGGAAATCCCATCCAGCCTCTGCCTCTAGGGACAATTCCATCTAAGCAACTATTTTTAATAAGAATAATATCTGCAGCAAGAACAGAACTGAAATATTGCCAGTATATCATTTATTATAAAAATAATAAATGAGACAGCCAGGAGGGCCTGAGCATCAAAATAATTTTTATTCTGTTTTTCAATATAATTGAGTTGGAGGATTTATTACATTTTATAAAGAAGATTATTATTCTTCATTGCTTCTTTGAGAATGGCAGACATCTGTATAGGACTGTAAATTCATTTCAATATCTCTTCCTATATTTCTCTTGAATATTTACAGAATCTTCTTTTTGGGTTGTATTTGAACAAAGAAAGCACTGGCCTCATTATAAAATGCAGGTTATCTCAGGTGAATTACACAGTTTTTCAGATAACCAGTTTCAAGTACAATGGGGACAGGAACAATTGAAAACTAGTGCACCAAACAACTGGATGTACCTGACGTAGGTGTCATGCTATGTGGTTGAAGAAAGAAGCCATGATCAGAGTACACTTGTGTATTGTCCCATTCAAGAAGGAAATAATTGGCCAAGCACAAACAAGGAACTGAGAGTAAACTTTAGCAACACAACAGATGAACTGTGTCAGGTTACAGAAAAAGTAACCTTATAAGAAGGTACAATGTAAATATTAGTTTATTGTGCTTGAAATTTGCTTTATAACAAAGAATTTACCCAAATATTCATAATTCCAATCATCTGTATTTTCTTACAATTACAAGTTGTCCTAGTTGTATAAAAGTTTGTATATATTTGTGGTCTGAAAGGGCTATTTTACATATTTTCAGAAGTCACTGGAAGCTTACTTATCTTGTGCCTAAAAACAAAGTAACTTAGATGTTACAAATATTAGAGTTAGCTTTCCTCTTTCAGCAAGTAAAATAAAGCCCAGAGATGTTGCACATCTTCCCCAAGGTCACAGAGGGCCTGCGTAGCAACTCCTTCCAGTACTCTTTGAACAGATCTCATGGCTTCTGAGAATCAATGTTGCAAAGCTGCAATATGACAATCTGGGCAAAGGGTTAGCTTTAGTTAATATGTACAAAGCAAAGGGTTCTTACCTTTTTATTGGGAAATCTAGACATGATGTAAGAAATTACAATGGCAAATAGATAACATGACAAAAATGAATCTGTTTGTCACAATGTTTCAAGGCAAGGTTTTAATTTACATGAAATGCAGATGGTTTAAAGGAGTTAATGAACTAAGAAGCTTGACAACTTGTTTACGTGTCACTGCTCATAGATGGGTTCAAATGCTACAAGAAATGGGGAGCTATGTTGTGAACAATAAAAAATTAAAAATGATATTAGCCTTTTAACAATAGATTATTTCAATAATTTATTTTTGTTAATGATAGGAATATTTTCTCAGTAACTTCAAACAATTAATTTTGTAACAGCATATGATAAGTTAAAGCTAGATCTAGAAAGGTAAACACACAACATCATCTTCAAATTTCAGGGGGAAAAGGTGGCCCATTGGAACTTCACCTATCTTTTTTAACCAAACAATGTGAAATAAGTAAATTTTGAATAGAAAACAGTGTCTGCTTATTTCAAATGTAAAAGTATTTTAATACAGAAAATTTCATTTTCTGCATCTATTTAGATGATATTACAGTAAAAGGGAGCATGTGGATTGTAGAACACAGCTAATGAAAACATAAGTAGGTGTAAGAAGAAATTAACTTTCCTACATGAAAGAAAATCAATGATCACATGAATTCAACATGATTATGATGACTGAAAGCAATAATACAAAGTATAATATGATATTCTTAGTTTCTTGTTTGGCACGTATATTAATAAATTTTCAAATATCGAACAATTTAATATCAACATCTACTAAAACTAATAGCACAATAATAAAATTCCTAAAGCTTAGTTAACTGTTAACATCTTAAAAAACCTAATTCCCATGTGAATTCTGTAACCAAGCCTATTTCTGTACTGTGCAAACTCCTCAAAGCACTGTTGTTTTCAGGATTCCCCAGAATTCATAAGTATTTCAAAGTTAACTGGTGTTGAACCCCACAATTCCTTACTGAATTCAGTGGATCTTCTGAACAGGCCTTCTTTTTGAGAACATATGCATGTGCTCATCACAATTTTGAAAAGAATGGAAGACCTTCATACATGTCAGTTTTTAACTTTATCCAATCATTAATTTTCTGCAGAGTTGTTTTTTCTTGACTTAATATTTTTGCAACTTTTTTCATTTTTTGTTCATTTCTTTCTATATACTTCATCCCTTCCAACTGCAGCTGATCCCGTTTTTCATTTCGACTTTCATCAAGAGGTATGTTTTCACACATGACAGGGTTAGAATCTAAAATAGGTGTCAGGAGGTAACAGGCCATCAAGCATTATATGGACTTCTGTTAAAACAAAAAAGAGGGTGAAAGGTGAATAAGAAAAGAAGGTATAGGGTGAATTGTGAGTTATTCTGCAATAATCTATTCATCATTATTTAAAACCATCATCATTATAGGTACATTACAAAGATTTGCTCATTTCATTAAACAGGAGTAGAGAATTCATAACAATGAACTGAACTTCAAAATGAATTCATCTTCCAAAATACCTCATATATTCTGCTAAATTAGGATACTTGTTCTAGTACTCTCTTCTCTTTCCAAACTTGCTCTTTTTTTTTTTTTTTTTACATTTGAGGATCATCTTTTTTGAGGTATAATTTACACACAATAAAATACACCTATTTTAACTGTATAATTTGACAAATGTTGGCAAACTTAGCAGCAAAGAATCATGACAAAGCATTTCAATCACCACCAAAATTTCCTTCAAGTCCCTAAAAGTTGTTTCTCCCTTACCCTTTGCCTTTTCTACCATTTCATACAAACAGCATCCTAATTCTGTAGTTCTTTGTCTACCTCCTTTCACTTGGCAAAATGCTTTGATACTCTTCCATATTGGTATCATACAGTGTTCTTATTGCTGAGTAAGTGTTTCATTATGTAGCTTTATCAGATTTTGTTCTCAGTTCTGGTTCTGGCTCTCTTCAGTTTTAGCTACTAGGAATAACCCTGCAACAACATTACATTCAAGTCTTTGTGTGGACATATTATTCCATCTCTTGGATAAAAACCTAGGAATGAAATTCCTGGGTCATATGGTGTAAGAGTATGTTTATTTTTTTTTAAGAACTGCCATAACCATTTTGACATTCTAGAGCGTGTGTAGCAATATTATGTGGTTTTAATTTCATCTAATGACTAAAGGTGCTGAGAAGCTTTCACCTTACTTATTAGTCATTGTCTTCTTCAGTGAAGATCTTTTCAAATCTTTGGCCCACAAAGATTTGAATTGATTGTGTTCTTTAGATACTCTTTCATGTTGTGTGTGCTTGTGTGCACACATACACGAGGTTTTACAAATATTTTTCTTTCAGTCTATGGCTTTGACATTTCATTTATTAAAAGTGTTTTTTTGAAAAGCAAAGTTTGGAACTGAAGTTCTAGTTTAACTGTTGTTTCTTTATTGGTTCATGCTTTTTGTGTTCTATTTTAAAAATCTTTGCCTACTTAAGGTCATTAAGATTTCTCTAGGGCTGGGGTGTGGCTCAGAGGTAGAGTGCTCACCTAGCATGTGTGAGGCACTGGGTTCCATCCTCAGTACCACATAAAATAAAGGAAAGGTATAGTGTCCATTTACAACTAAAAAAAATACTAAGAATGATTTTATCCAGCATATCCATCTAGAAGTTTATAGTTCTTACATACTTTAGGTCTAATCTATTTCAAGTTAATTTTTATATATGGTGTAAAGGGTAAAGGTTCAACTTTTTGGACACAGGTATCTATGGTCTCACCATTCATTGTAAAAGACTATCTTTCCTCATTGAGTTACCCTGGCATCTTTATAAAAATCTTTTGAGTTTACATAATGGATCAATTATGGACTCCCTGTTATACACTATGATCTTTATGTCTCTCTCTCTTCAAATACTATAGTTCCTAACTATAGTCTTATAGTCTTGAAATCAGAAAGAGTAAGTACTCCAATTTCTTCTTTTTCACTATTGTACTGGTTATTCTAGGTTCTTTGGAAAGTATCTGCATTCATTTTATAGTGTTTGTTTATTTCTAGCCTCCCAAAAGTCAGTTTGGATCTTCATAGGAATTGCACTGAGTCTACAAGTCAATTTGTAATCTGATACCTTAACAAGGTTGTAAATTTTCAAGTCATTAGCATGGTGTATCTACTGATTTATTTCGGCATTTAATTTCTCAGTAATGTACAGTTTTCAATATTTAGGTCTTGCACAATTTTTATGTAGCTAAGGATTTAATATTTTTTTAGTTATAAATGGACCCAATACCTTTATTTTATTTATTATTTTTATATTGTGCTGAGGATTGAACCAGTGCCTCACATGTGCTAGGCAAGTGCTCTACCATTGAGCTACAATCCTTGCCCTAATATTTTTGATGCTATATAAATGATATCTATTGATCTATGTACATATCTATTTCAGTTTCCAAATGTTCACTGCAAGTATGCAGAAATACAATTGACTTTGTTTATGACCTTGTTCTTCAACCTTGCTAAACTCAATTTTAGTTTTAAACGTAGCATTTTTATAGATTCCTTTAGGATTTTCAGTGTAGACATCATCTTGTCCATATAAAGTTTTAATTCTCAAGTCTTTCATTTCCTTTATTGCCTTACTGCACTGGAACAAACCTCCAGAACAGTGTTGACTAGAACTGGTAAGAACAGACTTCTTATTTTGTTCCTGGTCTTAGGTGGGGAAAGCGTTCAGTCTTCAGCATTAAATATAATGGTAGCTCTATTTGTTTTATCAGGTTGAGGAAGTTCCCTTCTGTTCCTAATTTGCTCAGTTTTTATCATGAATATATGTTAGATTTTGTCAGAATTTTTTGTGCATTTACTGAGATGATCATCTTTTCATTTTTAGGTAAGATCATGAGACACTAATTTTTTGATTGTAAAACAATCCCATATTTGTGAAATGAATCCTAGTAGTGCATATTGTGTGTATTCCTTTTAATATATTTGATGAATTAGATTTATTAGTATACTCTATGGATTACTGCATGTATATTAATGAGAAATACTGATTATAGACTTTTTCTGGGATTTTTAAAAATAATGTTTTAGTATCAGGGTCATTCATGCTGGCATTTAAAATAAGCTAGGGAGTATTCCTCCTTTTCTATTTTCTCCAAGTATTTACAGAAAACTGTTTATGGCAAACTGCAAGTGTATTTTTGTTTCAGATACTGCATTTTTCTATTGTCTCCTTCAGCTTAGTGAACATAAGACACTTTCAACAGCAATTATAATATCCTTGTCTGCTAATTCTGTCATTGGTTTAATATTTAAGTCTGTTCCAACTGTTGTTTGGGTTTCTTCAGATTAAGGGTTGTCTTTTCTTGCTTCTTTGTATGCCTGGTAATTTTTTAATGAATGCCTGACATTGTGAATTTTACATATCTATATGCTGGAATTTGTTGAATTTCTCTAAATATTGTTGGCTTTTATGCCAAAAATGATATGAATTGGATTTGATGTGCATTTGTGTATGTTTGTGTGTGTTTAGCATTTCTTTTAAGTTCTGATGTTACCTGGACTCAATCTGAGTTGTTTTTTTTTTTTTTTTTTTAAGTTTGTTAGGGTGGATAACAGAGCATTTCTTCTAGAGCTATGTGATGCTACTACTACTTCTGTGGACTCTTATCACAAATCCCACGTATAACAAGGTCTTTCTTGTTGATGGAAATTCAAGCTATTCTGATTCCATATGGGCTCCAAGTATTATTCTGTCTAATCCTTTTTGGTGGCTCTTTCTTCTGCCTTGGGTAGTTTCTTCACATGCAGGCACAGATCAGTATTTTGGCCAAAGACTCAAGAGGACTTTGCTGCATGAAGTTGCTTCTCTAGGGTATTTTTTCTACTAATTCTTGTTTCCTTTACCTCTCTAAACTCCAAATTCTGTTTACTGAACTCCAAAAGACTGATCTATTGTTTGGGGTTCTCCCTCTATGTGCTAAGTATAGAAACTCTTCAAGTAGCAAGCTGGGTAAACATGGTGATTACCTCATTCCTTCTCTCAGAAATCCTTTTTTATGTTGCCTGTCATCTAATATGTGAAAACTACTGTCCTGTCCAATTTTCTAATGGTAGAAGGAAATATCTGGGCCCCATTATTTTATGATGGCCAGAGTAGAAGTCTTAATCCTCCTTTAAAATGTCCAAGTGCCATATATCCAAGACCAAGTTTAATTTTTAATGTCATTCTATACCAATCTATTTTAGTTTCCTCATTGTTCCTAATCCATACTCTTAAATTATATACATTCACTAATTAGTAACTGATTATGTATTAGGATGAATCACATGAATTGATTATGTATTAGGTTGAAGCACAAGAATTTACTGTCTTTGCAGGTAAACAACAATCTAGTATCAGTAATTACATGCTTCAATAAAATTCTTATTACATCTTTTTCTAAGTTAACAGTATTAAACTATCACACACTGGTATCATTAACTAGAGTGTAAGTACACTGAGGCAGCATTTCATATTTCTAGAAAATTCCAAAAGGGTCGATTACATGTTTGCAGGAGGTACTGATTTAAGTATTATGAGATTGATGGATTAAAGCTGTGTCTCAGCAGATGGCTAACAGAAAGAATATTTTATTGAATCATCAGAGAAATGCAAAATAAAATCAGAATGAGATACCAATTCACACCAATTAGGTTGGCTATTAAAGGCAAGAGATAACAAGTGTGGATGAGGATGTGGAAAGAAGAGAACCATTGTGTACTGCTGGTGAAAATGCAAACTGGTACAGACATATGCAAAACAGTATAGAGGTTCCTCAAAAACTAAAATTAGAACCACCATATGATCTAGCACTCTCACTCTGGATATACATCCAAAGGAAATTAAATTAGAATCTTGAAGAGATATTTGCATTTGCATGTTCGTCGCAACATTATTCACAATAACTGATACATGGAAATAACCAGTGTTTATTCCATACACACTGGGATATTACTCAGCCTTAAAAAAAAAAAAAAAAGCCCAACCATTTCTAATGACAACAGCTGAGAGTGAAGAACATTAAACCATGTGAAATAAGCCAGACACTAAAAGACAAATATTGCATGATATCTCCTACATACAGAATCTAAAACAGAGAAACAGAGAATAACATGGTAGTTGCCTGGGGGTTGGGGATGGGAGGATGTTAGTCAAAGAGTACAAACTTCGTAAGATAAATATGTTCTATGAATGAAATGTACAATATGGTGACTAGAGTTAATAATAATATATTGTATGCTTGTATGCTTGAAATTTTCTAAGGGAGTAGATCCCACAAAATGGTAACCATGTGGGTGATGGATATGTTAATTAGTTTTGGCTGTGAGAATCATTACATAAGGTGGACGTATATTAAAACACCATGTTGTATACCTTAGTATATAAAGTTTTTATTTGTTGATCATAATAGAGCTGAGAAAAAGAATATCCTATTAATTTAACACAAAATATGAGAAGATAAAAAGTCCAATTTATCTGTTTTTGTTGGTATTCATTTAAAGGATAAAAAGCCTTAGTGGGAGTTGAAAACCCTCACTTAGGATAATGATATAGTCAATAACATGCTGATATAAAAAGAATGATATTAAAAATGTTAAATGATGATTTTTAAAAAATTTAATAATACATTTCACACACATAAAAATAAAACAGTACTACAAAGAATCTAAAACTAAAGCTAGAAATTCAACATATACCCTCTGACTGCCCAGTACATGGCATGCCCTGGAATCAATGGTAAACTGGGTAAGGCAAAGTAAACTGCTGGGGATGGAACCTTAAGCCTTGCACATGGCAGGTAAGTGCTCTACCACTGAGCTACACACTTGTGGGGCTAATAAATAAGTAAACAAGTATATATGTAATACATATCCATATTCCTCCAAGAGAAAAAACAAAAACAACAAAGAAAGAAGACTAGAAGCAGGATAAGTGTTTAGGGTAAGATGGTAAGGAAGTTGGGAAAGTGGTCAGAAAAGGTCTCTCTGAGGAAATGACATTTGAGCAGAGACCTGAATGAAGTAAGGGTCAAGCACATACTTGGGGAAAGAGCAGTACAGCAACTGCAAAGGCCCTGGGGCAGAAGAATTCTTAGCAAGTTTGAGGAACAGTAAGAATCAAAGAGTGGCTTAGAGAGGAAGAAGGGATGTACTCAAAGGCTAGGTCTTACAGTCTAAATTTCAGTGAGAGAGGCTATTGAATTTCGTTCCCTTTAGGAAGTCTACAGGGTTTTAAGGAAGAAGGTGATTTGATTTACATGTTAGATGGATTTAAATGGATTCAGGAAGAGTGGAAGCAAGTATTAATTCCAGTTTGCCCTCACTGTAATGTACAAAGCTGTTCCCCCTGACCTTTCCGGTGCAGCCATTTTCCCCCGCCTCCCAACCACTTGTCAATCTGTGAACATCCTAGCTAGCTATTGGTTCATCAGTCAGCTTGCAAGTATCCTTCTCTGATATTGGTCCCCTGTTAGCCCGGGAATTCAATTGCTGTACTGTAGCTACCCCACCATCTTTTCTCATCCTTCTCTCTCTCCTCACTTCCTCTATCCTCCTGGCTTTCACACTCTTCTTGCGTGCGTCTTTTCTCATTCCCTTTCTTTCCCTCCCATTTTCTCTCTACTCTGCAGGGAGACACTCTGTTTGCTTAATAACTCCCTTATGTGATTTCCCGTGTCTGGCATGGTTTCTGTGGGATCCCTTACATTCACATTACTGAAAATCTAATTCCTTAAGTACTCTAATCTAATTCCAGAAGTACCTTCACTGTTATTATGTGTATATTTGAACCAACCTGACTCCTTTTGCTGCCTTTTGCTTTCTTATCTCCAACTAGGGTTTTGTGCCATTCCTACAATTCTAAGGAAGCTCCTAGGTGGAAGCAGTCTCTCTATCAGGGTAACGCTAATGAAATAAGAGTGAGGAAAATGGAAAACAAATACTTGCTCCCATGTGCTTTCTAAGCCCACTATACAGATATAACACACTCTTAGGAAGTTAAGATCAGCATGTTCTATCTACCAAAAACTAAATATTATATGCTGAAGTGTCTCAAAGTAGCACAGAAACAAACTAACCTTCTGTGTCTGTAGCACTGTTGATAACATTAGAAAGTTTGGTTTTCAGGCTTGTGTACGTCGTAGAATTTCTCACATCACTCTCGTAACGTCCAGTGCCCAGGGATACTATGCACTCCAGTGGGACATCCGGCCAAAGACATTTACACTCATGCATTGCTAATGCTGAAGGGTTATTCAGAAGTAAACCTCCATCCTGTAAGAAAAAGTTAAAAACCAACTCTTAAAAGTGAAATTACAGGTTATAAACATGAAAACAAAAATTATATTTTAAAAAGATTGGTATGTTTATACATGGAAAACTGAACTATATAATAAAATAAAGTATTTAAAAACAAAAGGTTCCTTTACAATGAACTTATTTCATATATTCAGCTGCAATCCACCAACCACATGAGGAATTTTGTATTAAGCTTTCCTTTCCCATTTTGAACAACTTCTTGTATTGCTTTGTGTATCTTTTTGTCCCCAAAACACTGAATTGAACTACTTTTTAAAGGCACATTGTTTTGGTGGTTAATATATGGCACATTCTTGGTATGTTCTATATAAAGTTAACAGAAAACAACCATGGTTCCACCAAAAAACTGAAAGTATTCTTCTCTCACAAGTCAAATATAGCTAATTAATTCTAAATTATTTGAAATTTTATCAAACAATACAATTTCAAGGTATTATATTTAAGATAATGCAGTTATAACCTAAGCAAAATAGGGATACTTTATATTTCTAAGCATTTATCAATAATCACGATTACTCTGAAGAATTCAAAAGGAAAGAAGGTAAAATATGCTAGCGAAGTACTGCAAAATGCAACAAAATAGAAGTCTTTAAAATTATAGTCAAACTATAATGGGATGCATTGTACAATTATATTAGAATATTCTAAATTGTTAATATGTTTTATTTAAATTTAGGGAAATATATCTAATTTAAGATAGTTTAAGTGACTACTCAGGCTCTTTCCCCATATACATCTAGTAATATAGTTAAATGCTTATCACCCCTAAACTCCTAAACTCAGAGTAGCATAACAGTAAATACATAGCAAATAGCAGAATCCTAAGCTAAATATATCAAAGAGCAAGTTAAGAATGTGAGAATTAGGTCTGGGGATGGAGCACTCATTAAGTGATGCATAGCATGTGATACCCAGGATTCAATCCCTAGCATTGCCAAAAAAAAACAAAACAAAACAAGGAGAAGTAGGCCTTGGCTTTCTCTGGTATCAAGTATATGGTTCAGTTCACTGAGAAAAACCTAAATGATTACCTGTGTACTCTATGGCTCGCCAAAAAGTTTATAGTGCCTACAGCTTTAGGGACTGCTACCATTATATGCAGAGTTTGAAGCCCCTGAGCTGAGCCTGCATTTGCTGAAAACCAATCACCTTGGATGGTGGGACAAGATTTTCTGGACATTAGGCCCAGTTTCCTCAAAGAAACAGCAGAGGCCAAATTTGCATGCCATTCTGAACTCCACTGTGCCTTCCATTCTCTGCTTCTGTCCCATTCATGCAGCTCTCCTCTTCTCCCATATCCTAAACCCTCTCCTGTGCTCTTACTGAACTGTTCCGCAGTTCAAACTCCCAGTGTAATCTCTTCTGAAAGTGCTATTTTCCTCTGACTTCACAGAAATGTGGCTTTCCCTGATAGGACTTCCAGTATCTCAGGGTTGGAGTATACTGTAGTATCTGATTTGTTCTTTACTATTTCTTCTAGACCATTAGGGCAACATGGAAAACTCATACTTTTTAAAGGTTCTGCTACGCAGCTATATTATTTCATTACACATTAAGCTCCAGGCACTCCTCATTTGGTGAATGAAGTCAGCATCTGGTTCATAGACTTCTTTCCACCTCAAGTCATTATTTTACCCCATGTGACTTCAACATATTTTATAACTCCTTGGAATCTCAATTCTTTAATCCTCTTATCCTTAAAATGCGCCCATTCATTTATTCTTCAAGGTCACACATCAGATTAACAAAATAAATGAAATTATTTAGTAGTATTCTCTACGTTGATTTCTTTCATACAAAATGTTTCTGACATTTATCCATATAGTTGTACTTGTAATTCATTCCTCTTGACTGCTGAGTAATATTTCATTACTTAGATATACTACAGTTAATTCACCAGTTGAAAGGAACTATTTTTAAATTTAGCTTTCTTTCCAATCAACAAATGGGCTAAGGAAATGAGCAGACACTTCACAGAAGATCTACAAGCAATCAACAGATATAGGAAAAAATGTTCAACATTTCTAGTAATAAGAGAAATGCAAATCAAAACTACCCTAAGATTCCATCTTACCCCAATTAGAATGGCGATTCAAGAATACAAGCAACGATAGGTGTTGGAGAGGATGTGGGGAAAAAGGTACACTCATACTTTGTTGGTGGGGTTGCAAATTAGTGCAGCCACTCTGGAAAGTAATGTGGAGATTCCTCAGAAAGTTGGAATGGAAACACCATTTGACCCAGCTATCCCACTCCTTGGCCTATACCCAAAGGACTTAAAATCAGCATACTACAGAGATACAGCCACATAAATGTTCATAGCTGCTCAATTCACAATAGCCAGATTGTGGAACCAAACTAGATATCCTTCAATTGATGAATGGATAAAGAAACTGTGATACACACACACACACACACACACACACACACTGGAATATTACTCAGCTATAAAGAATAATAAAATTATGGCATTTGCAGGCAAATGGATGAAACTGGAGAATATCATGCTAAGTGAGATAAGCCAATCTCAAAAAACCAAAGGACAAATAATCTTGCTGATAAGCAGATGATGACACATAATAGTGGGTGGGAGGGGGCAAGAATGAGGAAGGAGGGACTGTATAGAAGGATAAGAGGGGTGGGAGGGGTAAAGAAAAAAATAACAGAATGAATTAAACACTATTACCCTATGTAGATGTATGATTACACAAATGGTATGCCTTTACTTCATGTACAAACAGAAACGACATGTATTCCATTTGTTTACAATAAAAATAAATTTAAAAATTAGTTTTCTTATAAATCTATTGAAAGCCATAAATTGGCTAGGTATTTGTACTATTGAACTTTGTAAAAACTGACTTGAGTTTTTAAATGGAGGTAATAATAAATATTTCCTAAAGACTTTTAAAATATGAATTTTAATTTAATCTTTCAACTTTTTCCTTTCTTTTAAATTAATAGGACACTAGAATGATATTCATCTCATAGCAGAGGTAACATTTAATTCTAATTTAGCCAAAAAATTATCAAACATTTTATCTTAAAGTCTACGTTTGTTACACTCTTATCAACTGGATATTTAGACAAAATACTTTTCCATTATTATAAAGCCTGTAAAGAGGCTTAGAAAAGACAGAAAAAAAAAAAAGGGCAAAAAAGGTTTAGCAGAATTGATAATAGCAAAATCAATCCCAAACTTAAAAACTTCCAGGTTTCTAATGGTTTCACTAGTCAGTTTTCAAAGTAAATTTCTGTTCTTTGCCCACTTTTTATCAAAGTAGTATAGTAATTAAGATTTTTGGTATTGATTCTAGTCTAGTGGTGGGGCATACCATCCCTTAAGTTTGCTTATATTAGCTTACTCCTGTCAGACACCTCTTCTACTGGTAGGTCCTCAGGCTGTTATGTCTATGGTATTTCCTGTAGCCCTTCCATTCACTTGAGTACTTTTATTTATGGATATTATTTACTGTGGACTTAGCACATGCCAGGCACAATGCTAGGTGCTAAGAACTGGAAAAATGAACTGACTAATTTGCTAATTATCTTTTACACAAATACAGAGGACTGTGTCTTAACTATAGTATACTGTATGTTTGCTTAGTAGAGTTTTTTTTTTTTTTACTTTAATGTATATTTAATCATTTCATATCATAAATCAGGGCACCTATCAGGAACTAACGAATGGATAATATCAATAACTCTTCTCAGCTTTTCATTTTTTTTAGTTTAAATTTTATTGTAGTAAACTACATGTAACATAAAATTGGTCATGTTAAAGAGTATGATTCAGTGGCAATAGTTACATTCAATCATTCCCCATTCTTCCTTCCCATTCTCATTCTCTCTCTCTTTCTCTCTCATTTTTTGTAGTACCAGGGATAGAACTCAGAGCCTCAAACATGCTAGGTAAGCAATCTGCTACTGAGCTACATCTCCAGCCCTACCAATCTCATTCTATCCCTAATCAACTATTCATTCTTTATACATCAACTCAGTTGACAACTTCTTTGTAAAGATGACCCTGACAGAATATCTATACTACTTCTCAAAACTGTATGTATTTTTATTAGTGAATTTACTTTATTTCATTTATAACCAATGGGTATAGTCTTCTAGTCTGAGTTATTTGAGGACAGGATCCAGGAAGCACAAATAATATACAATCTATTATTAAAACCTATATCCTTCCAGCTAGCACAGTATTTCGCACTGAGTCAGCACTCACTACATTTATGTCTAGTTATAATGAAAATTATTAGTTGTGACCCAGCACGGACATAATTTGGTAGGTGTTGGGCAGGCTCTTTCTGCTAAAAACATACTTCACCTGCAACATTTATATGAAACTTTGTCTATTTTTTAGGTTAATGTATCCTAAGCTGTGAACATAATCTTTTAAAATATTAACAAGTCAAGAGAATGATATATTAGAAGCTGTCATCAGTGTGATGGATTCAAGTGTACTTTGGTGGTAGAGCACATGCTTAGCATATCCGAGGCCCTGAATTCAATCCATCCTCCCCTCAAAAAACCCTTAGAGTTAGTTCATTTTCACATTCTTCCTTTAAAGATAGGGAATGAACAATTTAATCTTGGAGGTGAAGATAGAAAAGAGGTATGTGTAAAAAGCACTACTTCAAGAAAAATATGCTACTATTTGGGCAGGCAGGAGGTAAAGGAAACCTAGTCAAAAAGAATTCTTCCTACTTTACCATTTTCTAGAACACGTAACACACTTTGTAAGTACTATAATAATATTCTTTTTATAGTCAAAAGCAAATGAAATCTTCCCATCCATCTTCTCATACCTCTTAATTACAGCACTACTTTCAGTAACTGCTCAAATAGAATATTAACCTATAATTTATATTCTACCTGGCTCCAAAAGGATATAAAGTAACTTAAAATAAGACATATGTCAGACATGACAGTTAAAAGGGATTTTAAAAATGAGACTGGAAATAATTGAATATAATTATTCAAAGGATTTAGGATAAGAAGGTTGTAGTAAGTACTGTGAGTTAGTGTTAATTTTGAAAACTCCTGAAGGATCAGAATGAAGCAGGAAATTCATCTGAATTTTTTTTTTAAGCAATCATGATCATTCACACTTCAGAATATTCTTTTCTTTCAGTACTGGTGACTGAACCCAGGGCCTCATGAGTGGAAGGCGAGCGCTCTACCACTGAATTACAACCCAAGTCCTTAATAAAGTTGAGACATACTGCTAAGCTGCGCAGGCTGACCTGGACCTTGAAATCCTCCTGCCTCAGGCTCCTGAGCAGCTGGGATTAAGGTGTATGCCAAAACGCCTAGCTTAGAATATTCTTATCTATCTTTTTAGTTGTTTTTTGAGGGAAAAAACCCCATGTCTTCTTCCTCAAGTTTTGGAAGAAGAGAATGGAAACTATTGCTTAAGTAGGTTGTTTAGATTCAGATTCACTTGAATGTTCTTATTAAGTGTGCCAATTTTTCTGGATGATTTACATGAAATTACATCCTCTGTTTACATGGTTATGTACTTTACAAAAATTTATATAAGGAACTTTTAAAATCTGTAGCTCATAATAAATTGAATGGTTTGGTCATCAATATAAAAATGGCAAAGCATGAAAAGAAGTATCACTAGTCTACCTGAAATAGAAAAAGAACCACTGAGTTACTTTGTCACACACAAATACACGCACACATACACACACACACACAAATTCAGGAAAGACTGAACTAAACATCTGAACTACTTTTCCTTCTTAGATAAAGAATAAAGAGAAAATGAGATAACTTTTTTTGTTGTTGTTTTTTTTGTACTAGGGATTGAATCCAGGGGTACTTATGCACTGAGTCACATCTCCAGCCCTTTTTAAAATGTTATTTTGAGACAAGGTCTCAGTGAGTTGCTTAGGGCCTCCCTAAATTGCTGAGGTTGGCTTTGAACTCCAGACCCTACTGCCTCAGCCTCCCAAACTGCACCACCCCATTGGGCAAGCTAACTTCTTTTGAAATCTGGAAACCTTTGATCCCAAATGCAGTTATCCAAATTCATTATTTGAGATTCTTGCTGATATTTGGCATAAGTGAGAAGTTTGTACCATGATGACCATCTTACAGTTATAACCTACACTATTTTAAACACATTGTCTAAGTTAGTTTTCCACTTATGACATGGCAAGAATAAAATAAGAAAGGGTGAAGTAGTAGTTAAAGACAGCAAGCTACACATTAAAATCAACCTTTGCAGTGACCAATAAATTCTGAAATCAATGTCAGAAAGAAATTCAACAGCCAGCACTTGCTGCCCTGAGGGGGTAGAAGGAAAATAAAAGAAAGGCAAGAAGGGAAGTGCACTACATAATTCAACAATGACTGATTTGATCAAGTAGGAAAATGTTTGAAATGACTCCAAAGACAAAATGTGTTAACTACAAGATTATATTACTTTTATAAAGATTAAAAAGAAAGTAGGCTAAGTTGACCATGACATTTTAGAATACATCTAAGCTATTCTATCAAAACATAGGAGAAAATAAAATTGATAAAATATTTTAGTTGTTTAATAATGATACATGTAAATTAGAATTAACCATTAACAATTTGGAAGCTTTATAACCAACATAGAGTTTATAAAGACCTATGTACAAGTAATGCTATCTGAAAATCCTTGTCAACAATATTTTTTTCTCAATAGACTTTTAATTACTAAGTAAAGAGAACACACAAACTGGAGGGGAAAGTTAAGATTACAGACTATATAAAGAGATTAATTTTAAGTGAGACATCATATAAAAAAGCTAAAAAAACTAACTTAGACATCATATAAAAATAAGCTATTGGCTTTATTTTTATCATTTATTAAGTTATAGATTAAAGTTATAGATTAAGAGCTCCAAGTCAGGTGTGATGCACACCTGTAATCCCAGAGCTTCAGGAGGCGTAGTCAGGAGGATTCCAAGTCCAAAGCCAACCTCAGCGACTTAGCAAGGCCCTAACAACTTCACCTAACCTGTCTCAAAATAAAAAATAAAAAGGACTGGGGATGTGGCTCACTGGTTAAGCACCGCTGGGTTCAATCCCTGATACCAAAAACGAACAAAACAAAACAAAACAAAAAAGAATTCCACAGAGTGGAGAAAACTTGACAGAAAGAAATGAAGTAAATGAGTGTACATAATAGAAAAAGAATGACCAGAAATAATACTCAAGTCTACAAATAATTTAACAATAATTTTAAACCTATAGATAGCATCCTGCCATTGAATAGCTGTGACTCTAGTTTAATTTCTTAGCCTTTCTTAAGACCCCAATTCCTTACTTGTACAATGGAAGTAGTTGTCTCATAAATAGCAATGATTAAATGAGACAATTCATGTAAAAAATTAAACAAGTGTTTGGTACATAGCTAACTTAATGAATGTTTAAGTCTCCTTCAAATCATACTCTCCAAAATTGTCAAACAGACTTTTGCATTTGCTGGAATCTACTTCATATTAATTTTTATGTTTGAAAGCTAACCACAAATAACTACCACATTTTTTCATCAATAAAATTATCATAATTGGCTACAAACCACACTGTATAGAATATTTCAAAAACTTTCCTAAATTATATTCTCAAGCAGAAGACTTATAAATTAACACAAACAAAAATATAATGAATTGCACATCTTTTAAAATATAAAAACATGAAGAAGTCATCTTGATTGATCCTTACAAAGTTGAGTGACATTTAATAAATGCTGATTCTTTCAATCATGTAAAATTGTAAAAGATGGGTATACATGTCAACTTACTTGATGAAGATCATTTCCCAATGCGTATTCTGCAAAGTAGCCTGGAGCAGCTGATGAGGCTCGAATGGCCTGCCACATTTTATATTGACAGCCTCCCAAATAATGAGAGTTGATCCAGGAAAATGACCATAGTTTCTGAACACAAAGGCTTTTGGCGTTATTCCTCTGTTAACTATGGTACTTACAGCAGCTACCTAGTGAATTAAAAAGTGAACACCACCACTGTAAGCAGCAATACTTGGGATCTGTAGTTAAATGCTACCGTGTAGTATGAATGAACAATCTACAACTCTCCAAAAGACACAAATATAAAGTTGAGAAAAGATTTTAAATTAGATATTTCTGTATGGCCCAACAGATATAAGTACTGAGACAATTCTGAGAAAAATATTAGAAGAGAGTAAAAACAAAAGATACATTGACTGTATAATTGAATTTGACATCAGACAGTCAAGAAGGCATATATTTCTAAATCCTTATGTGATAATTGACATAGCAGAAGTAATGATTAATAAAAATGTCTTAAAGATTAATAAGTACACTATTTCACATTTTATTTACAAATTAGTCTTTGTTTTGTGCTCTCTGTAAGTATTATGACTTTAGTAAAGATGAAACATACATAATGCTTCACAAACTCATAGGGCTTTCTGATCCATTATTAAAACTTGGTACTGATTTTTTAATTTTTTAAATTTGTTCTAATTAGTTGTACATGACAGTAGAATGCATTTATACATTTTGGTAGCTGATAACTTTTATTAAAAAACTTTAACACCAATCACCACACATCTCAGATTTTACTGCTGTACATTGAATGTATGTAAAATGTGTTGTATGATGATCTGCAATATACCCTTAATAGGCAGAAATATACTAAGGCCAAAGTTTTTAGTGTCCTATGCCAAGCCCTGCCAAGGACCCATTTGCTTTGCTATTTAATAAACCAGTCATAGCCTGAATTCCTATAATTCCTCTGTCTCTAGGTTGCTATGGTTAAGAGTTGGCCATACACTGAAGTTCAGAGGGTCTTTCTATAATTATTACAGGTAAAAATTATTATAGGTATTACATGTGTAGGTGACTACTCCATTTATTTAACGAAGCACTTTTTAATGTGGATGAAGTTTCCTCATGCTCATTCTATTCTTTATTCAAAGTTAATAACTTCTGTGATTTGGAAGCAAGCAAACAAAAGGAACCCTAAGATATAGGGAAAGAAGAGGCATAGAGTTCATCCCAGGGTCCTCCCAAAAGAGTTAAGTCATTTTCTTTATCACAGCCTATAAGGCCCTGTGCACAGTTTGATCTGCCTACTGTGCCAGCTTTATCCCACATGCTGCCCTTGGATTCTTGAGCTGTAGCCTTCAGGAACTCTTTCAGTTCCTGGAATTCTCTATGACTCCTCCTGCACAGCCCATTCCCTTTGTCTCTTTGCCAGAAATGCTCCTACTCATCAGCCTTCACGATGAGATCTCAAAGTAGCCTCACTTTACATCCCTTTAACTATGTGCTTTGAGAGAACTGTTTCTGTATTTCACAGATCTCATTCAAGAGAGTATGTCTCATTTGTGTAATTATTTCATGACTAGCTATGTTGCCGTACAGGACTACAAACTCCATGTCTGTGTTTGCTTACAAATATGTCCAAAGTGCCCAGCACAGTGCTGCCACAACGGATGCATAGTTGATAACTGCACAACGAACGAAAGTATGAAACGCCAGAGCTCAAGAGCAACAGAGGGAGCCGTATTTGTTTGATTTTTTTCATTACAGTTTGTCATCCGAGAATAAATACAAACTACATGGAATTCTTAGGCACATGAATTATATTCCTTAATCAAACAAGTATTATTAAAGAAAACAGAAAAGCAGTACTCAGATCATTAGGCTTCAAAACAAATAAATAAATGAGGAGCCACACTGAGATTATATATGATACATAAATTTTCTCTTTAAAAAAAATCTAGGGGAGGAAATGCTAACTTTCCTTAAGTCACTAATTTAATTATGACAAAATAATTCTTCCTTACTTTTAGTCTCAGACTTTCATGTTTTTAAACCTTTGTTATACTTTTACTAGATACAGAAAAGATCTAATCATCACATCCTGGATCTTCATAGAGTAACTCAATGTATAGGGAATTAATAAAATCTATTAGAAGAAATTTCTTAACAATTTTTTCCTTAACAAAAGAGCCCTCAGAATAACTGTTTTTGTCAGACCTTGTTACAAATGGATATTTTTTAAGATAATACACTACACTTACCTTAGGACATGTAGGGTTTCTTGCTGTTCAATCATTAGTGCAGAACCCATTCTATCCCTTTATTAAATGATAAGAAATAATATATGTCAAAATGATTTTCTTTCTTAAGAATCAGAAGACATGAACTTTTTTTCTTTTTTAGCACCAGGGATTGAACCCAGGGTGTTTAACCACCAAGCCACATCTCCAGCCCTTTTTATTTTTCATTTTGAGACAGGGTCTCCTTAAGTTGCTTAGGACTTCACTAAGTTGCTGAGACTGGCTTTGAACTTTCAATCCTCCTGTCTCAGCCTCCCAAGTCACTGGGATTACAGATGTGTGCAACCATGCACAGCAAAACATGTACTATTTTTTTTTTTTTCCGGATGGTGCTGGGGATCAAACCAGGGCCTCAACACTGCCAGACATTGTTAAGACACTCTACCCCTGAACCATATCCCCAGCCCAAAATATGCACTATTAAATTACTATTTGCCTATGGCTTTTTCAGTACTATAAGGAACAAAAAGAAATATAACAATCTCCCTAAGAGGCTTATAATCCAATTAATGCATATGAAGCAATATGCAGTGGTTTATTAACCCCTGATTCAGACTATAAGTATAGTTCTGAGGTGGAAAAATCAACATAGGATGTAGTAACCGAGAAAGATGTACGGAAGTGTAATTTGAGAAAGATACTGAAAGATGGCAACATCCTGAAAGCCAGTACCTATATATGGCAAAGGCATAAAATAGAATAAATCTATTGTTTTTAGGTTCCTGTTGGCAGAATATAGAAGTTGTGTTAGACTGCAGGAGTGCCAGGTATAGTGGTGCATTCCTGTTAATTCAGTAACTCAGCAGGCTGAGGCAGGAAAGATTCCAAGTTCAAGCCCAACCTGGGTAACTTAGCAAGATTCAGTTTCAAATAAAAAATCTAAAAAGCAGTGACAGCAGAGAGTTTTAGCTCAGTGGTAGAGGGCCCCTGGGTGTAATCTCGAAGGTAAAATTTTAAAAAGACTGCAGAAGTATTCCACATACAGCATAGTTACCTAAAAACCAGGTCCAGACATTTAGACATTAAACTTGCTTTAGTGGGTAACACAGAGCTGATGTCATAAAAAATGCTTTTAGAAACATCTCAGCGGGTATTTGAACCTAATGGGTCACAATTTTTACAATTCCATATAAGGGAATTTAATTTCAATGCGGACTTTTTTTTCAGACTTAAAGATTATTCTCCCTGACTAAATATAAATACTATGGTTTTATCCATCCTTCTAAGTAGATATTTTCCCAATGACATTTTTTTCAAACCACACTCAAGTTTCTCAACTGGTAGTGAGTTTCAATAAGCATAATATTTACAAATTGCTTGGTGATCTACTCTTTACAAACTTTTATAAACATCAGTGTAAAATACTAGTGTAATACTTTACAAAATGAACAAGGTCCTTATCTTTCCCAAGCTGATCTTTTACATGAAGATCAACTCAGTTTACTCTGCTGCAAACGCTGGTCTAAATTTGGAACAGAAATTCTGGGAGCATGCTGCATTCACACTTTCAAGCTAAGTTTAAACTTTGTTATTGTTGTTGTTAAAACTTTGGTTTTACTAAAAGAGTTAAAATGCTTTAATGAGTTATGAGTATAAATTTGAAGAGAAACAAATGATAATTGCTTATGTCAAAAAAACACCAAAATATTTAAATATTCTCATCAGATGCTACTGATGCTATAATTAAAACGCTGCCCATAAAATAACACAAAGACATTATCACAGGAAAAAACAACAACTCAAAAGTGTTCTCAAAAAACAATGAGATAAAAAAAAAAAAAAAAAGTCATGATAAACAAAGAACCAGAGGGTAGGTATGGTAGGGTATAACAATAGGGCCCCCAATGAATCACACTTCCTGAAATCCATGTCTTTATATATTGCCCCTTCCCACATAGACCCTTGGTTGAGACATAAGCAAACATGAGATAAAACTAAGTCCTGATAAGTGATTATGCACTGAGGATTACCCTCTCTGGGAACTCTGAGATCTGAGATGAAGAGATGAAACCCAGGATAGAAATGACCATGTGAAGAGAGACCCAGCTGTCCCAGCCATATTAACTAAGCTACCAGTTACCAGTAGCAAAACTGAATTCAGGCAAGAATAGAAGAAACGCTGAATCAAATCACAGAATCATGGAGACTAAATCGTAATTGTTTTAATTAAGCTACTAAGTTTTAAGAGTTAGTTTGCTTTGCTGTAAAGGTTAAGAGAAAATCAAAGAAAGGAAAAATTAACCATATTTAGTTTATTAATGCTATGATTAAAAATAAAGAAGTCTTTGAAAAAGCAAACATGAAATAGTAATATGCAAATATGTGAATTTATATAAAAATAAATAAAAAAAAAAACAAAAAAGATTGGACATTATACTCTTATGCAGACAGATAAGATAGAGATGGTGTTTCAAATCAGTGAAAAAAAAACGTACTTGGTAAAGATACTGGGGACATTTGAATTAATATGAGAAAATAATACAGTTTGACCCTCTTATAACACATGTCAAAATGAATTTCAGGTGACCTAAGAATATAAGTTTAATAGAACCTTAGGAATAGAAAATAATGTAAATATGTACCTACTTTCAGGGTAGAAAAGATTGAGTGTGAAAGCAAAGCTAAAATCATTATAAAGATATGGTAAAAGAAGGTTTTAAATTTTCTTCATTAAAAAGATGAGTAATTAGAAAGCATTTTTCAATATATGGTTATAAATACAATATAGAGTGCAATATCCTGACAGTAAAATGAGCAAAGACCTTGCCTCAAAATTCACAAAAGAATATAGTCAGAAAACAAACAATATTGAAATCACTAATAAAGTGACTTCAATTGAAATACCAGTTTCAAAAACTGTCAAACTGATATATTTTTAAACATTAAATTGTTGTGTGTTCATGAATATTTCATAGGATAGAAATACAGATTGATTCTGGTAGGTAAGTAATCTGGGCAATCTGTTTTATATTATCTACTTTTAAGATTTTTAAACATGCATACCCTCTGACACCAAATTGCACTTCTAGAAATTTTCCTTAAAGCTATGATCAGAGATTTAAGTAGAGATGTAAGATGTCTATGGAAACTGTCTTTTGAACTACAATGAAGTCTTAAGCATCCTTCTTTTCCAATAGTAATTTTTTAAATAAAAAATAGCAGGGAATAGTGAACACCGTCAAAGCATGTTTCAAAAATATTAATGAGACTGTAAAAGATTGTGACAAATGTTAAATGAAAATGCAGATACCAAACTACATCCCCAATTGTGAAGGGAATGAAACACACACACACACACACACACACACACACACATACACAACCCCCTCCAGAAAATTCTAGAAAGAAATGTTGGTAATGCTTTTGATCTTAGTAGAATTACTGATAATTTTCTTTATATATTCTCTATTTCCAAATGATGAATATTTTAAAATGACAACAATTACTTGATTCAATAATTATGTGTCTTACAAACTGATCTATTGGTATATTCTGAAATGTGGGCAGAAATTTAAAGTTTCCTACCAAAGCAATGCTCACAATCACAAAAAATTAAAAGCAATATAAATGTCTTAAATGTCCATAAATATCATAAATGGAAATGGTTAAAAAAACACAGTAGAACCATACTCCGGAATATAATGTAACATTTTAAAATGTATCAAGAAATTTAAATAAAGCTAAAAAAAGGGAAAGGCTATCAATTTACAACTATAGTGTCAGCTCTACAAAATGTATATAAAAATGTATACAATCTAGGAAAACCTAGAAGGAAATATATTGCAAGGTTTATAGCTTTGAACAATGGGATTGCAGTTGATTTTAAGTTTCTACTTTCAACTTAAACTTTTTGATTCATAATATTGAATGAAATTTAAAAATTATTAAAGATCTTGGAATAATGACTTGAGAACAGTGTGCGATTGTCCTCCACTATGTACAAAATAGTCTCATATTTTTAAAAAGGTAATTTTAACTTTTACATGCAAATATCATGCATATGAACCTAAGAATTTATGATTATAATGTGGCTCATTAAAATAGGAACAGTGATGATCTCCAATTAGTGGTATTAATAATTTAAGAATCTTTATTTTTTGTATTTTAAAAACTATAATATGCACATACACCTACATAATTAGAACATGTTTTAGAAGAATCATAACTTACTTAAGAATCTTTTCCCATGTTTGACTGTCGTAAAATGCGTGGCTCCAACTCATTTTGACTGTCCCAACAATGACATTTTGTGAAAATACATCGGATCCTAATTTTCGATAAAGTTCTTCACATTCGTCCAAGGGCATGTGGAACAATCCCAACATGAAAGCTAATATGGCTCCTGAAAGAAAGAAGTCTTAGTTTTTATAAGCATTGATGTTACTGTACTTATAATTTTAAGATCTTCTGAGTCATAGACCTGGCTAAAATTTTAGCTTTAATACTGGGACAATTCTAGCTATGTCACCTGAGACAAATTCCTTCACTTCTCAATCCTAATTTTTTTACCAGTAAAATAGGAAAAAATAATAACTAAAATACTTAAGCCCCTTGTACTGGGACAACACATGTAAAGGGCTTTACCAGGTCCCAAAAATGATTAAATACATACTACCTCAAGATGATATTATAAAAATTTTTAAATATATTAAAATGTTCTTTACATTAAATGTATAAGAAAGAAATCATGGTTGATAATTGTCTTTCTAACAAAAATTACTTAGTTCTAGTCATAGAACACAATATATTTAATAACTCACAAATTCATTAAGCAACTATTCTTTCAAGTTGGTTCTAGAACCAATGTAATTAAAGAAATTAAACACTCTGGGATTTCCTTTTAAATAGCTGATTTCATGTGCTAGCTGTAACTGGAAGGAAACACCGCCACCTAGTGTGTCTAATTGGCCTAACCCTTAACTAAAGAGAAAAGGGAGGAGAAAGTTTATACTATACCAACCACCTCCAGGTCTTCCTACCCGACTCTCCCTCCTACTGGGGATTTAACCACGGGTACTTCACCACTGAGTTATATCCCCAGCCCTTTCTATTTTTTTGAGAACGGGTCTCACTAAGTTGCTTAGGGCCTTGCTAAATTGCTGAGGATGGCTTTCATCTTGCAATCCTGCCTCAGACTCCAGAGTAGCTGGGATTACAGGAATGCGCCACAACGCCTGGTCCAACTAGCAATATTTAAAGGGAACTTTCCTTTTTTCTTTTGGTACTGGGGATTGAATCTAGGGCCCTCTACCACTGAGCTACATCCCTGGCTTTTAAAACATTTTTAATTTGAGACAGGTTCTCACTAAGTTGCAGAGGCTGGCTTTGAACTTGTGATCCTCCTGCCTCAGTCACTGGCATTACATGTCCAACTAAAAGTAGCTTTTTAAAAGCACAGATTCTCACATTTTTCAATTTAAATTCTGGCTCCAAACAACAATATAAAAATGATACAGGGAGCAATCTTCTCATTGAGAGACACCTCTCACAAAAAAAAGTAAAACCTTATCCACCTTTAATTTTCTATTCATTCAAGTACAATGTTTGCCTTCTGCTTCATCACTTTCCTTACAATGAATATACCCTAAAGCAATAATTTATAATCTGCCATTGTCATGGTGGTTTATTGAAAACGTATTACAAAAGGACACTAAAATCTTTCTGAATGGTAACTTACTTACAATAAACATCTTTACAGGTTCATTAAGCAAACTGAAAGATTACTCATCATCAAAACATGAAATCAATGCCCAACACTTCAGAGAATAACCATGATCTTTAGACTAATAATCATTACCTGTGCTTACTCCACAAATATAATCAAAGAGCTGATGAACTGGTTTCTGTGTAAGTTCAACTAATTTCCTCAGTGTCTGAAGAGCAACCACACCCCTAAGGGGGGAAAAAAAAAAAAATCAAATGCAAAATGGGAATTCCTATTTCAAGAAAAATTAATTCAAGTCATTGAATAAAATAATCCTATGAACTGCTTTTGTAGTTTGTATACTAACATGAAAACTAATATACAAGTCATCATCAGTAAAAATTACCTGACCAAACTTTTAGGATCATTTTTTAAAATCCAATATCTAAATAAAGGTATCAAACCTGTGGTATGGCAGCACATTTAAAAATGAGTACTAGAATACACATTTTGATTTATTCTTTGAATTAGAATACAAAAATATAAGATATATTTTTAAACACCTCAACTCTGAAAAACACCTAAAACCTCCCCTGACCAACTTTGGGATGTCACACATTGGGGTTTCATCTCTTATCAATACAATGATCACCTGTGCTTCTATATATTTGTGTTTTATGTAGTTCATTAGTCAGACTTTTTCCCAACTGGGGACTGAACCCAAGGGCACTTAAACCTCTAAGTCACATCCTTAGTCCATTTTTTAAAAAAAATATTTTATCTAGAGACAGGGTCTCACTAAGTTAGATAGGGCCTTGCTGAGTTGCTGAGGCTGGCTTTGAACTCACAATCGTCCTACCTCAGTCTTGAGAACTGCTAGGATTATAGGTGTGCACCATCATGCCTGGCTATTAGTCAGATTTTTAAGCTCTCTTTCATTCATTCATTTTTTAAAATTCAGTAAATTTAGGACAAACCTCTGCAGTAAGGTATATTCACTAATACTGTTGACCTTGTTCATTTCTAAATCTTTGCCAAAGGCAGGATATACTTCATGAAGGAACATGAGAAGACGAATGAAAGTCAAATTAGGGCATGTACACAATATAAATAATTCTTAACACTGGGACAATATATAAAAATCAGTGAAAAGTTCTATTCCCAATACATGATATAGGCCAGATCATTCCTAGAACAGTAAAAGTAGGCACCACAAAATTTAGAGTTTCGAATTTTGCCTTAATACTGCCAACAGGAAGTCACTAGAAATCTTAAAGACAGTTTAAGATTAAAGTAGTAAGATGAAGATTGATAATGAAATTATCTTCTGAACAAAGAATGGATTTATTTCTTGTATAGGACCAGAACTGGCATGTGCAAGGGAAGACATGGGGAACCAGGGAGTTCGTGACATAGAATTTTTTTTAACTATCACTTTAAATTATAAAACAATGCTAAGATTCTTGAAGAATAATGGCTGATAAGTTCATGAACTACCGAAAAGATTTAAAATATCAAATTAAAATATATACATCAAATCAAAATAAAAGTGATTCAAATATATGTTGGAATATTTCATAGACTCATATAGTAAATTAATAAAAATATCAATTTCATGTATCTTAGAATTTGATTTTATAATAATATAATTATATCAAATCAGTTTTTTTGATGCCTAAGGCTGAACTGATTCTGTGGTTTTTAAAAGTTATTTTTCTACTCTTACCTCGTTCCTCCACCATCAATTGTGAGAATTCGGATACCCCTCCCTTTCACAGGATCCACATAGCCAATTAAGGCCAAAATTTCTCTTACTGCAGCCTGAAGAGTTTCATCCTTAATTTGTCTAAGTCGTAATAAATATGGAATAATTTTTTCCTGTATTGAGAGAAAAGATATTTGGTTGGTTTTGTCAAATCAAGAAGAAAAATGTATGATTTTTTTTAACTAACACAAATAGATTATCACATAAATTAGAGGTGTCAGTATTCATTATTTTCTCAGTAATCATAAATGATAGATTAGTTTTTGATATGTTACTATCAATATATATTTAGGATATGTTTGTCCTAATACAGCAGACAAAAAGTAACTTCTAGCCAAATATCTTCTTTAAAATGTGCAATGCTTAAAAATTAGAGAAAATAAAACTTGCTTAATACAAATTTATAAAAATATTAATTGTGACAACAAAGGTTAATATCCTAAATTATATACATATTTTGTCCAAATCCTGAAGAGGATAAAACTCCTTCATAGTAATTATTAAAATTAAACTGTTACTAAAAGGAAAAACAATAAACTATCTTGTATATATTTCACACGGGACAAAAAGAGACCTGTAGTACAATATAAACAAATGTTAATTTATAAAATAAAACTGAGGTAGAAGATAAAAGATGACCATTAAAATTAAATAATAAGTTCAAGATGGGGTCACTGGCATGTGACTGTAGCTCAGCTATTTAACATACTGAGGAAGAAAGTTTAGGGCCAGTCTAGAAAACAGAGTCAGACACTAGCTCTTAATATAAAAAATAAAATGAATTATTTAAATAAACCTAGGTCTGCAAGATTCTAAGTATTAAACTTCATATTGCTGGTGACAGGCAAGAGTTTAAATCTTAGGGTTCTATACTGAGCTTTCATACACAGGAGCACTTCATATAGTAAGTATCCCAGGTTTAAGGGAATGGCTAATGCACTTCTGCTGTGTATCTATAGCAAATGAAATAGTTTTCCAAAGTATCACTGTTTTCTTTTTTTATAATCAAATGTGAAATATTACTGCTCTAAATTTCTTCTTCTTTTTATCCTTGACTAGTATCGAGCTTCAAAGTGCCCTTAGAAGAACCTGAACAATGGTGGAGTTTAGAAAGGCAAATTTCCATTTCTGGTTAGGATGGAACAATTTGTTACAGATCAATGATCATGCCAAGAAAACTAGAACAGCTTGATAAAACACAAGAAAAGCACCATCTGTTTAAAGGCATCAGAGAGCTGCTGAGGCAATGAGCATGGAAGAAACTAGGAATCTGAGGAAGGGATAATTGCCAGGGAGTGAGCTGATAAACTACAGCTTTTCTTTCCTTGGGGCACTTGCTGATTCTGTGAAGAAGCAAAATGATGGGAAAACGGGCCTGTTTCAGACAGAGGGCCACAAATGAACAGAGAAAAAAGAGCTTAGCATTTAGTCTCATGGAGTTCAGAGAGACAAAACTGAAGACCCAAGGCTCTTGGCCCACATGTGTGATTTTACTTCAAGACATTTGCAGAATTCTGAAACAATGAGATATGAAAAGGTAAGAAAGCGAAGATGATGACTTCTGGAAATCAAGAGTGAATTTTTTTTTTTTAATTCTTGGGACTGTATAACTCACAAGGGTGGTGGCAGTAAACACACAGGCTCTCAATTGAAAACCCTGGAGGAATGTGGCCCCCAAACAGGGAAAACTAGGGGTCTTAACCAAACTGTAACCCAGCCTTGACCTAAAAGAATGAATGCCCTAATACCACCAGGCCAAGAACAAAATCAGCTCTCTGAAAAAAGGAATCTGGAGCCTATGCAGTTTTGTTGTTACTGCTGCTGTTATTTGTTTTTATTTATCACGTCCAACATCCAGAATACATGTTACAGTATGAAATGATCAAAGACCAAGGGGGATCCTCTCATAATTACTAATAAAGATGCTAAAATAAAAATAAGAAAATTAGCATTCAAAAGCAACAAATATCTACAAAGTAAATTCAATGAAAGATGTGCAAAACACTCAATGAAAATAATGGGGGAGCATAAAGATGACCCCCCCCAAATGGAATAATTTACCAAATTCATGGCACGGAAGACTCCATATTATAAAGATAAAATTCACCCCAAATTGTTCCATAAATTCAAAGCAATTCCAACATAATTTTCTTCTCCTGTATTTATTTTTCTATGGATAAGTTAATTTGAAAATTTATATGGAAATATGGTAGACCAAGAATAACCAAGATAATATTAAAGGGAAGAACAAAGTTGGGGGATTTATACTACCAAATGTTAAATTTATTATAAAGCTACAATAATTTAGGTAGTGTAGTACTGAAGCAAAAACAGGTAAATATGCCAATCGAACAAAATCTAGTGTCCACAAAAACAGACTTATATAAGTGACCACCTTTATGACAAGTCTTTTCAATAAATGGTTCCGTGTCAATTGGACATGTGTATTTAAAAAAAGTCAGAACTCCTATTTCACACAATAGATCGAAGTTTATTCTAGATAAATGATAAATAAAAGCAAGAAAAGTAAAACAAAATTTAGAAGAAAATACAAGAAATGAAAAATTTCTTCAACAGAACACAAAGACAAATATAAATTGGACTAAATTAAGATATCCATTCATCAAAAACAACAGAAACAGTAAAAAGGTAAGCCACAGAGTGGGAGAATATATTTGCAAGGCACACACACACACATATTCTGCCATAATATATAAGGAAATATACAAAATCAATAATAAAAAGCTGGCTAATCCTCCCCCACCCCCCCCACCCCCGCAAAATGGGTAAAAAGTTTAGTTGGGAAAGTTCTCAGCAGAGTATACAATGCTGACTTGCCTTAAGCAATTTATAGAGGTCACTGTTTTTCTTTTTTTTTTAATTCATTTTTATTGTAAACAAATGGGATACATCTTGTTTCTGTTTGTACATGAAGTAGAGGCATACCATTTGTGTAATCACACATTTACCTAGGGTAATAGTTTTTGATTCATTCTGTTATTTTCCCCCCCCACCCCTCCCACCCCTCTTATCCCTCTATAGAGTCCCTCCTTCCTCCTTTCCTGCCCCCTTCCTACTCCCTATATGTGTCATCATCCGCTTATGAGTGAGATCTTTCGTCCTTTGGTTTTTTGAGACTGACTTATCTCACTTAGCATGATATTCTCCAACTGCATCCATTTGCCTGCAAATGCCATAATTATATTATTCTTTATGGCTGAGTAATATTCCATGGGGGGTGTGTGTGTGTGTGTGTGTGTGTGTGTGTGTGTGTATATATATATATATATATATATATATATATATATATATATATATATATATATATATATATATATACCATAGTTTCTTTATCCATTCATCAATTGAGGGGCATCTAGGTTGGTTCCGCAATCTGGCTATTGTGAATTGAGCAGCAACGAACATTGATGTGGCTATATCTCTGTAGTATGCTGATTTTAAGTCCTTTGGGTATAGGCCGAGGAGTGGGATAGCTGGGTCAAATGGTGGTTCCATTCCAAGTTTTCTAAGGAATCTCCACACTGCTTTCCAGAGTGGCTGCACTAATTTGCAACCCCACCAGTAATGTATGGGTGTACCTTTTTCCCCACATCCTCTCCAATACCTATTGTTGCTTGTATTCTTGATAATTGCCATTCTAATTGGGGTGAGATGGAATCTTAGGGTAGTTTTGATTTGCATTTGAGGTCACTGTTTTTCAATGCTTATTATTTAGGGAAGGATAACAATTTTCTTTGAACTATCTAGAGCTTCATTCATAATGAACCTCAATATCCATTTCTATGGCACATTTTTATTGGTATTGCAGAGTCCTTAGATTTGGGATCAGTTATGAAATGTTAGAGAATCCTCAAAGTTTCAACTAGCAAGTTTTCATAGCAGACTAAAATTGAAAACTACTCAGAAATCCATCAACAGTACAACAAATAAATGTAATACACAATGAAATACGAAAACAATGAGAATGAATAATTGACAACCAACACCACAATGTCAATGATTCCTAACAATACATTGAGTAAAAGAAGTCAATTAGGCAGAACTAATCTATAACTGCCTTTTTGAGAGACTGTGACCAAAAGGGGTAGAGAGAGACTTCCGAGGCATTGGTAATGTTCTGCTTCTTCATCTGGGTGCTGGTTACATGGAAGTGTTGTTTGTGAACTCTATGCTTAGAAATGTAGGGGTTGGGGAGATAGCTTAGTCGGTAGAGTGCTTGCATTGCAAGCACAAGTCCCAGGGTTCGATCCCCAGCCACCAAAAAATAAATAAATAAATAAATATATATATGATACCTGAATGTTTAAAAAGGTTCTTTAATATTAGTGTTTCCCTAAAATTAATATGTTGGTGTTTCTAATCTCTTCCTCTCTCCCTGCTCCTCCCTAATCTCTCCCCCTCCCTAATCTCAGGGGAAACAGGATTACCTTTCTTCCCCATTCTAGAGAGTTATCTGTCCTTGAGCACACACCCACCACAGGAATGAGGTAATCCAAACTATGGGGATAGTACAGAAGATCTCAGAAATGACTTTCTCCCAAATTAACCAGTGAATTACAACTCCAAGAGAGAACACATGGAATCTTGCCTTTGAATCATCTTTTTAAAAGTTCCCTATTTTTGCTGATGGATGGAATCACAGACTCTGGGAGAGGAGTTCCCTGTGTTTTTCCTTTGCGAGGAAAGCAATAACTTTTTCCTTTTTCTCAAAAAAAAAGCAAACAAACAAACATTATGTTGACACCTAATACCCAGTGCAACAGAATTAAGAGGTGGGGTCTTCTGGAAAGTGATAAAGTCATGAGGTCTTTGCCTCATGAATGGGATTAGTGTCCTTGTAGAAGAGGTTGAAAGAAGCAATTGCCTCGCCCCTCCTGCCACATGAGATTGCCACAACCAACCACAGACACAAAATCTGCCAGCTTCTCATCTTGCATTTCCTAGTCTCCAGAACTGTAAGAAATAAATATGTTATATATAATCTTCCAAGTTTAGGGTATTTTGTTAAAGCATCCCAAATCGACTATGGGAAAGTAATTATCTCTCTACTTTATGTATATGACTGAAATGTGAAATACACTTAAACGCACTTGTATATTTAGAAAATTTGTCTTCTAAGTAAGAAATTTTATAAATGTGAAAGACAATCCCAAATTTTAGGAACATAAAATATTAAGGTGTATGTATCATAATATATTTGCTATATAACATTATGGAAGAATGCATTATTCAAAGATTTTTTCAGCAAGGTGATTTGTCAAAAAGTAGATAAATGTGAATGAGTTAACTAATAATTTCTTGAATGACACACTAAACATAAACACTAATTTATTTCTAATAGAATTTTTTTTTTTTTTTTTTTTTTTTTTTTTTGCGGTGCTGGGAATTAAACCCAGGGCCTTATGCTTGGGAGGCAAGCACTTTACCAACTGAGCTATCTCCCCAGCCCTCTAATAGAATTTTAACAATATCTATCATATGATATTTTCAAGTTGTTCATTAAGTATTACAAATAATCTTATTATAGACGGAGAGACTCACATATATTTTAAAGAACTTTCTAAAAACAGTCTATTTAAATGGGTCTAAATTATGTTCACTATTTTATGTTTTTAAAAAACAGGGTAGGGAAAGTTCATTGTTTTACTTAAGATTACCAATTCCATTAGTAATAAGGTCATTACAATTTTTAGGCTTTCAAATATGGAAAGGTCATGAAATAAAAACTAGCAATGGCTTTACATATGAATTATGTATCTTGTCTTATGAGTTGTTAAAAGTATAAATATCTATACTGCAAGTAAGAAAACTTTGGCAGCTTTTAGGTAATTCAATGAATATACAGATACTAATCTATTATAGATGTTTAACCTCAAAATATAGATGTCAATACTAATAGAATAGTTTACATCACAGACTAAGAGGAATTCATTACCATAATGTTTATCACAGAATAAATGAAGCAATTACTGAATACATATAAAACTACAAAAATTTTTTTTAAAAAGGCTTTGCTTTCTCCATTTAAAAAAGGGTTTTTTTTTTTAGCATTTTTATTCTAAGACAAAGCTAGATTAAATAAATTTAGAAATTACCTTCACAGCCACTCCTTTTCCTTCAGGAAATTCTAGAAGATGAAAAGTTAGTTCTTCAACCCTAGTAATGCAGAGCTTTGGGTCAGCAGTTCTTCTTAATGCCTGAACCAACGCCCGGGTTCTGTTATCAATACTCACTCTTGCAATAATCTACAAAGACATATATATATTTAGAATATAAAACCGCTCTAACAAATGGTTAATGTTTCTTAGGTTCTGCTATGAAACAAAATTTTAAAATCTGACAAAAATTAACACAATCAAAACACAATCACTGAAAAACAACTTGCCTTTTCTCGCTGAAGAGACAAGCGCTTTTTCTCCTCAGGAGTTTTGTCTTTGCTGATAGCCTGCTCAGTTTTAGTAGGATCTTCCTGTTCTTCTGGCTGACTCTTTGAGTCATATTTTAATTTGGGGACAAGTCCACCAATATAACCACCTACCAAAGCTTGTACACCTTCAGTGGGTCGAGAGAGAAAGTTAGCAATACTCTGTTTAGTAGAAACTGGAAGAACCTCAGGCATTCCACTTGGACTTGCAGGCTTGTCCATAGAATCTATGGAAGATTCAGAGCCTGGTTTATCAATCAGCATGCCAGGATCTGGAGAAAGGGACTTCTTTTCTTGAGTCTTTTCACCTTCAAGTTCTGATTTATCCTGAAAATGTTTATTTTCCTTTTTTGGAGACATTTTTTCCTCACGTTTAAAGTATGAATTAATATGATTTGATAAAAAGTAGAATGACTCTCCAAATTTTGTGGTTATACTAGTTGTGTAACGAAAAAGGCTTTGTTTTCCTATATCTTCTGTATCTGCAATGTGACTTTTCTCTTCTGCAACAGGACTCTTTTCTGCTGATTTATCACTATATTTTTTCAGAGATTTGATGGCTTGTTTAAAAGTTTTCTGTTTTAACCAGCCACCATCTGATACTTTTCTTAATATTCGAGAGCTTGGCTTAAATTGAGCTAACCGTGAAATCATTTCATTTTGATTACCAAAAACAGCCTTTGAAACAGAGTTCAAAGTACTTTTAATACGGGACATACGAATGCTTACTTTTGTAAGTCCCTTAGGAGCAGAAGTACTAAGTTTCAAAATTCCAATATGTAAACCATGGTTGCTTGGGGAGTAACAGTGCTTACTCCAAGAATAAGTTTCATTTTTGGCCCATTTACATCTTACTTTGCTGGCATGGAAACCTCTTTGTAGACTGATATGGCTTATCCTCCAGAAATGTTTAGGTGAGTACCCAAAATGCAGCTGCTTGCTTCTCTGCTTCCCACAAAGACTTCGTGCATTACTAAGGAGGTAAATATATATATCTATAGTCAAATTAAAAGACATAACTTAAGAATCATTTATTTTCTATATGACATTCTTTTACTTCATTTCTGAATGCTTCATTTAAGAAATGCCATAATTCATGGTCTTACCTGCAATAGCAAAAAAAAAAAAAAAAAAAAAAATTAGGATTTAAGTTAAAAATAAAATTGAATATAAAATGCATGACTATTTGAAACATACTTAGCAAACTGCCTATATTTCCATATATTTCCAATATAGCTGATATTGATTTCACTTTTAAGATAATAGAAAATAATTCACCTTTTGAGTCTGAGTAATAGGATGTTTAGAAAAAAGCTAACTTAAAGAAGTTTCCCAATAGGTAGAATTTTTCTTCTACAATATATTATTTAATATGTAATTTAGATATTATGCTACTTTTTTCTTCCTCATTGGTAAACTATTTGATTAGTTTATATGACATGAGACTTTAAGTACTTTGAGAACAAGGGCAGTGTCTTTATTCATTGCAAACCATTTATAGAATACTTAATCTGCATTAGACATGGTGCTAGATGTTAAGGCTTCAAAGAAACAGGATACTAAGGAACATCTAGTCTACAGCAGGAGATAGCCACATGAAGATTTCACTATTGGGTTGGGGATATAGCTCAGTTGGAAGAGTGCTTGCCTTGCAAGCACAAGGCCCTGGGTTCAATCCCCAGCACCACAAAATAAATAAATAAATGAATCGCTATTTAGTAGTAGGATCCTGGAAATCAGACTAGAAAAAACTATATGTAGCAGCCAACAAAAAGAGGGTTACAACCACAATGTAAAAATCACATATGTATGAAAAGAATAACCTGATTTTAAAATGGGCAAAGGACATAAATAGGCCAGTCACTTAAGAATAAAAACAAACAGGAAAATTAGAAAAAAAATACTTCACCATCAAGAAAAAGGGCTGATTAAAACAGACATTTTTCCCCTGAAGATTGTACCCAATGGTGTTTTACTACTGAGCTGTATCCCCAGATCTTTGTAATTTGGAGACAGGGTCTTGCTAAATTGCTTAGGGTCCTGCTAAATTGCTGAGGTTTGGCCTTGAATTTGCATGTGTAATTCCTGGGATTACAGGCATGTGTTATCACACCTGGCCAAAACAGATATTTTGTTCTTTCAATTGGAAAGAATGTAAATAAGTGATAATATCTCCTATTGATAAGGGACTAGGACAGTAGGACAGTATCTGATAAAATTTTACGTGCTCTTAAAAATTCAAATGCAGGGGTGGGGGAAAGGGAAAAATAACAGAATGAATCAACCAACATCACCCTATGTAAATTTATGATTACACAAATGGTATGCCTTTACTCTATGTACAGAGAAACAACATGTATCCCATTTGTTTACAATAAAAAAAAAATTCAAATGCATGTATTCCACTTTCAAGAACCTTTGCAGAGATACTTGCTTAAGAGTATACATTCTCTACAATGGTTGAGATAACAAAGCAATGAAAAAACAAATGTCTTCAGTGATAGATATTTAAATAAAGTATGGTAAATACAAAAATGGAATGAGTTACAATATTATATTATGTTGCAGTTTATAAAAACTAGGTGATCTTTGTATATTGATGAATTCATAAGTGAAAAGGCGATATTAAGCAAAAAGCTGAACAAACTCCTCTTGGATCTGCAGGGTAAGGACACATGACAAACCACTGCCCCCCAAAATGGAGAGATGGGTGAACAGGAGTTAAAGCTTACTTAAGCAGAGAACAAGGAGCAGAAACCTCTGTGGGAATGAGCACCAGAGAAGGAAAAGCGGAAGGGTAATTGATTAACTGCTGGAGGCTCAGAGTTAAAACTCCCTGGGGACCAAGCCCAGTGGAGGATCCTACACTTTGTGAGTTTAACCTCTAAGAACTCGACCAGGTTCTCAGACTCCAGAGAAGAAAAATCCCCTCATGCTTCTAGTAGCTGGGAGAGAAATAAAATACAGAGCACACTATTGTGCTAACAAGGTCTGCCCTCAAGAGAAAGCAGTTGACCACAGCTTATCCTGCTAAGATTTTATCGGACCACAACTGACCTGAGCGAATGAAAATACCCAATTTCTTATGTGTGGGAAAAGTGAAACATCCAATTCTAGCCCACTCCAGCCATCCTGTATCACCTAAGGGAGGAGAAAACTATGAAACACTTATAACATTCACTATACAGAGACAGGCTCACTAAAAGACAGACCTAACTACAGGAATATTGAAAGTTTTCCTGCCGTCCACCTTACCACATTACTAAGGGCCTACTTATAGCAATTCCTTTTACCTGGTACAACGTGTCCAGCTATCAAGAAAAAGTTACAAGGCATACTAAAAGGAGAACAACACAACTAAAGAGATAGAACAAATATCAGAATCAGGTAATCAGAAGAGAAACTTAACAATTATGATTAATATGCTAAGGGCTAAAATGAACCAACTATACAGCATACAAGAACAGTTGGGCAATGTAAGCAGAGATGGAAATTCTAAGAAAGAAAGAAAAAAAGAAATGCTAGAAGACAAAAACGCTGTTACAGAACTGAAGAATGTCTTTGATGGTCTTAGTAGAGAAGACACAACTGAGGGAAGAATCTCTTAGGATATATCAATAGAAATCTCCAAAGTGAAAAGCACAGAGAACAAAAACTGACCAAAAAAAATAACAATATAAAGGACAGTTAGACAACTACAAAAGGCGCAACATATGTGAAATGCAAATATGGAAGAAGAAAAGGAGAATGTACAGAACAAACATTTGAAACAATAAGAACTGCCAATTAATGTCAGACGCCAAACCAAAAATCCAGGAAGCTCAAAGAACATCATGCAGCAGAAATGACACACACACACACACTCCCCCAACAACAAAAAACTACACATAGGCATATCATTTTTAGACTACAGAAAATCAAAGACGAAGGAAAAAAAATCCTAAAAGAAGTTGAAGAAGAATAAAACATCTTACCTACAGAAGAAAAAGGTAAGGTATGAGTCCATTTTGGGTTACTATAATGAAGTACCCGAAGCAGGCTATTTTACAAAGAAAAGAGATTTATTTTGACAAAGTTCTAGAGGCTCAATGCTTATGTATGTTTACGTACAGGTGAAATGAATGACAAGGACAGAAGGGTTGGAAGGGAAGATTTAGTGTTGTTTTATTATTACAAGCCACTCAAATTTATCTGTGAAGAAGCATAGTGTTATTTAAAACTGGATTTAAAAATACAATTTTCTCATACTAGACAAAGGGGCCAAAAATATGCAATGGAGAAAAGATAGCCTCTTCAACAAATGGTGCTGGGAAAACTGGAAAACCATATGCAACAGAATGAAATTAAACCCCTATTTCTCACCCTACACAAAACTCAACTCAAAATGGATCAAGGACCTCGGAATCAGACCAGAGACCCTGCATCTTATAGAAGAAAAAGGTCCAAATCTTCAACTTGTTGGCTTAGGATCAGACTTCCTTAACAGGACTCCCATAGCACAAGAAATAAAAGCAAGAATCAACAACTGGGATAGATTCAAACTAAAAAGTTTTCTCTCAGCAAAGGAAACTATCAGCAATGTGAAGAGAGAGCCTACAGAGTGGGAGAATATCTTTGCTAACCATACTTCAGATAGAGCGCTAATTTCCAGAATCTATAAAGAACTCAAAAAATTCTACACGAAGAATACAAATAATCCAATCAACAAATGGGCTAAGGAAATGAACAGACACTTCATAGAAGAAGATGTACAAGCAATCAACAGATATATGAAAAAATGTTCAACATCCCTAGTAATAAGGGAAATGCAAATCAAAACTACCCTAAGATTTCATCTCACCCCAATTAGAATGGCGATTATCAAGAACACAAGCAACAATAGGTGTTGGCGAGGATGTGGTGAAAAAGGAACACTCATACATTGCTGGTGGGGTTGCAAATTAGTGCAGCCACTCTGGAAAGCAGTATGGAGATTCCTCAGAAAGCTCGGAATGGAAACGCCATTTGACCCAGCTATCCCACTCCTTGGCCTATACCCAAAGGACTTAAAATCAGCATACTACAGAGATACAGCCACATCAATGTTCATTGCTGCTCAATTCACCATAGCCAGATTGTGGAACCAACCTAGATGCCCATCAGTTGATGAATGATAAAGAAACTGTGGCATATATATACAATGGAATATTACTCCGCAATGAAGAATGATAAAATTATGGCATTTGCAGGCAAATGGATGAAATTGGAGAATATCATGCTAAGTGAGATAAGCCAATCTCAAAAAACTAAAGGACGAATGATCTCGCTGATAAGCGGATGAGGACATATATTGGGGGGTGGGAAGGGTTAGCATTAGGTTTAGGGTTAGGTTTAGGGTTAGGGATAAGGAGTGTGGTAAGAATGAAGGAGAGAAGGACTGTATAGAGGGAAAAGAGGGGTGGGAGAGGTGGGGGGGAAGGGAAAAAAAATAATGAATCAGACATCATTGCCCTGTGTAAACGTATGATTACACAAATGGTATGCCTTGACTCCATGTACAAATAGAGAAACAACATGTATCCCATTTGTATACAATAATAATAAAAAAAAAATTAAAAAAAATAAAAAATAAAAAAAAAATAAAACTGGATTTAGGTTAGTTTTAAGTGTACATTGCAAACTACAGGGCAACCATTAACAAAAGTTTAAAAAAAAAAAAAAAGGTATAAAAGTTATAACCAGGGCTGGGGAGATAGCTCAGTCGATAGAGTGCTTGCCTTGCAAGCACAAGGCCCTAGGTTCAATCGCCAGTACCGGAAAAAAAAAAAAAAAAAAAAAAAAAAAAAAGATAACCAATATGCTAGGAAAGGAGAAAAAAATGGAATCATAAAATAATTTAAACCATAAAAGGCAGAAAAAAGTGGAAAACAAAAATAGGAACAAAGCAAAAGGTTATCAGATAGGGAAGGACATCGAATATAGTAGATATTAATTCAACTACATCAATCACTAATGTCATTGGTATAAATACACTAACTAAATATCAACTGTCACAGTGAATCACCAAAACAAACAAAAACCCAACTATGTTGTTTATAAGAAACCCATTTTAAATAAAAATATAAGTAGATTAAAAGTAGACAGAGAAAAATATGCCATGCTAACACTAATCAAAAGGAAGCAAGAGTAGGTATGTTAATTTCAATCAAAAAGGAAAAGAGAGAAAATCAGTAAGGACAGTTTAACAATATTGATCAACTGGATATAATTAACATTTATAGACTACTAAATCACAGAGAATACACATTCATATCATGCCTATTATGGAATATTCACCAAAAAAGACCACATTCTGGGCCATAAAACACAACCAATTTAAAAGAACATAAATCATAAAATGTCTGTTCTTAGACCACATGAATTAATTAAACTAGAAATTAGTAACAGAAAGATAACTGGAAACCTCAAAACATATGGAGATTATTTCTAAAACACACAGGGATCAAGGAAAGGGGACTTCAGAGATATTAAAGTTCACTTTGAATTAGAATGAAATCACAACTTTGCAAAGTGTGTGGGATATGGCAAAAATAGTTCTTGGAGGGAAATTTATAGCACTGAATACATATTTCAGAAAAGAAGATAATCAATAATCTAAGTTTTCACCTGAGGAAACTAGTAAAAGATGAGCAAACTAAGTTCAAATAGAAATAAAAACTAGAGCAGAAATCAATGAAATTGAAACAGAAAAGTAATAAAGAAAATCAATGAAGTGCAAAAGTTATTCCTTGAAAAGTTTTTTTTTTTTTTTTTTAATTATAAGTCTCTAGCCAGGGTAAGTAAGAGGAGACAGAGGGGCAACGAACTGATCTCAAAAATGAAAGAAGGAACATGACTACCCAATGGACTTTGAAAGGATAATACAGGAATACTATGAATAACTATATGTCCACAAGTTTGATAACCTACATGAAATGCACCAATTCATTGAAAGGCATAACCTGCCAAACCTCACAAGAGCCTACAATCTGAATAGGCTATATACCTATTAAAGAAATTGAGTTAATAATTAAATAACATTCCCAAATAGAAAGCATTAGGTTCAAATGGTACAAAATAAACACATGCAAACAGAAAAAAAAAAAAAAATGTAAAAAAAACCACATTGAATACACTAAGAAATTGTGCAGTAGCGCAGTTTTACTATAGGACCTTGTGAGATTACAGGAGGAAAAGGTGGAAGATGATACTGAGGAAGACAGAACCAAGAACCTATTCTTGTTATCCAGATAACATTCTCAAATAATATTGCATGTGCACATATTATTTTAAAACATTCAATTGCACAGGGGGAAGGAGAGAAAAAAATGTAAACCTATCTGCTTTCTTGGCCCATCTGAACTTGATTTGCAGACAATGTAAGAAGCCAAGTTAACAGAAAAGCCCTTGATAAAATATATGTAAAGTACTTGTAGATAAAAAGTCATACCAATGGAGGGAAATCTGCAAGTTGAATTTCAGGTCTGGGCATGCAAACTACCGTCATGGTGTAGAGACCCTAATGAAATTGGTCAGCTGGTGACAACTGGAATTTAGTAATCAACTGAAACCACCATGTTAAGACACTTCCAAAGCCCAGGGCAGTGGGACTTCCATATGTAACAACTACCATTGAATGTTAATGGAGAGATTACAAAACATGCAAGAAAATGAACTGTCACCTACAGAAAAAATCAGTAAATGCAGCCAATAGGAAAAAGTGCAACCAGATTCAGAAACAGAGAAAAAGTAAGTAGGTTTAAAATGTTCAGAGACATACCAGGAGCAAAAATAAAGACAACAAAAGAGTCGTAAAGAGTTAAAAAGAACAGTAAAATTTTGGGAATGAAAACACCAGTTACATGCTAGTTTTGAGATCCACTTATAATCTAATGACAAAACAGGTAATAAAGGAATGTGGAAAAATGATGTAATAACCAATATAAAGTAAAAAGTCTTTTAAGGCAAATTTAAGGGAAAGACATTACATAAAAAATAAAAAGGGGGAACTATAATAATAAAAAGAATGAACCATTTACTTATTAAAAATCAGGTAGTCTTGTGGGTCAACACAATATTTTAGCAAATAAACAAATACTATAATGCATATCATCAGAATGAGAAGTGCAATGAATCAAAATGAAGCAGGAGGTAAGGGAAGACGGGCATAGAGAATGTTATTTTAGACATATGACCAGAAGTGAGTTGACATTTTAGTGGAGATCTTAAGTGAGGAAGCAAATTATTAAGAGAATCTGGGGGAAAAAACTTTCTAAGAAGAGGAAAAAGCTAGCAAAACTTTGGAGACAGTAACCGGCTTTTTACACTCAGTAACAGCCTACACAAGGTGGATGAAGGGAAGTGAGGAAGGGGAAGAATCACTGAGATGAGTTCAAGATTGAGGCAAAGACAGAGCAATGTGAGCCTAGACTGTGATTAAGGAGTGTGCATTGTTTCTTTCTAAAAAGATTCAATCATCATGACTAATCAAAAAGGTATCTTTCAACTTTGCAGAGAACTGTAGACTATAAAGAAAAAAAAAAAAAACAAACAAAAAGAAAGAAATGGAAACTACTGCAAGATAATGATTTTATGAAGCAAATAAGGGATTTTAATATACTCCTCTCAGAAAACTACGACTATCAGGCAAAAACACAAAACATAAAGGATGATCAACAAGCTTAACTGGTTACCAAATGACCACACCAGTAATTCAGGGTAAGTGTTTTGAGAGTAAATTCAGTCAAACCAGAGTCAAGAGTGCAAAAATGGGGAAAAGAATTCAAAGTTCCATCATCAATAAGAAAAGAGTAAGAAATAAGAGGTGGTGTAAATACAAGAGAGGTTTACATAGAAGAGGCAGGCACAGTGGCACACACCTATAATTCCAAATTCCAGCAACTCAAGAGGCTGAGGCAGGAGGATTGTGAGTTCAAACCCAGCCTCAGCAACTTGGTGAGACACTGTCTCTAAATAAAATATTTTTAAAAAGGGCTGGGATGTGGCTCAGTGTTAACCACCCTGGGTTCAATGCCCAATACCAAAAAAATAAAAAATAAAAATAAACAGAAGGAGGAGGTTTGTATAGGAATGGAATTTTAACTAAAGGAATTAAGGGAATTGCCAGGAAGAGGCCCATATTGGATGCAAAGAATGAATTTATAGATATCATGCAATCATTGCAATAATGTAGCCAAAAAGGTAACAAGGGTCTGAATTAATAATTCTAGAACTGAGAAGGAGGCTACTGGGAGCCACATCTGGAAAAAGGAAGAAGGAAACTAATAGAACAACAATGAAACAGGACTGGTGACACCAAGAATAGGATATGGAGAAAATGTCAAGAGAACTGATGGTTGTAAATCAGAGACATAGGGAGAATGCAATTTGTGAAAATAAAAAAAAACTAGGAAAGAGCCAATTTAATATGAGGGAAAAAATGAATTTTCTTTTGGATTTACAGAATGAAAGGTGGGGTATTCAAACTGAAATGTACCTAGACTATAGTTTCATGTGTGGGATTATCAGCACAGTGATACCTGAAACCATTAGACTGCACAGATTTAAAGGATAGCCTATAGTATATATCACCTAAGTATCACTGAACCTGATAGATGTTCCTCTTTATCGAAAAGTGCTTATTTTCAAATGCACACTATAATTTCTGTGACATTTCAGGAATATTCCCAGACCTATTATAGTATCCCTTGGGTTTCAAATGTCAAAGTTCTGGCTTAGAAAGAACAACATGTGTAGTAGAAATCTGAGTGACACTTAGATTTTGGAAGAGAAAGAAAAACCCTCCAAAGAAACAAGGGAGCACAGGAGAAAAAATATCCTCCAAAATTCAGGAGTAAGTTTTAATGGATAATAAACAGGATAAAATACATGATATAGGACAGGAAATTAGAGCAGAAAAATGACAGGACAGGAAGGTGTCTAGGGCCTAGAATTCTAACTCTTGACCTTTTTACAAATATATGTTCCACAAGTGAAGCAATATGCATGCTTAAGCACAATCCCTGTCTTAACTAGAGGAAAAAACAACTCAGAGTACAAACTGTTCTTGAATCAACTTTGCATACGAAAACAAGTGAATATATAAACAGGTGAAACTGATTCATCATCTAATATCATTCATGAAAAAAACAAGATTTTATTTTAGATCTCAGAAAAATAAGATCAACACTAAAGTTTAAGTATGAAAGACATGTTCTTACACTTAAAGTACTACTAATCTGCATAAGAAATTCAACAAAACAGCTAAAATGAGCTTGATACAACTACTTCACAAGAAGCATAAACTCAGTTTACAATTTAATGCACTTTAAAAAAAATTCTCAGATTTTAATGTTAATATTACATTATTTGAATGACTTTTTCTTGAAATCCTGAAACACACTTTTGTCATTTTTGAAATCTCAACAACTAGGACTGCAGATCCAGAATACAACTGTTCCTGGAAATAAAAACAGTATTTTTAAAACTACTGTATGACAGTCCCTTATGTCACATCTCTTCTGTTTTTCCTTGGAGAGTCATCACTTTCTTTAGAAAAGTTATCATTGCACTAGGCGTGGAACCAGGTTCCTCTCAGCATAATCACAGAAATGACACAAAGGTAGGAAGTACTGCAATACAATGATTCATACAGCTTCACCTTTAAAAAAGCACACGCACTTAAATCCGCTTAAGCAAAAGCAGCAGTGATAAGACCAAATGTGGGTGGGGCGAAAAAGAGACTGCTGATGAATAAAAATATCTAGCAACGAAAGCCCAGGGAAACTGTTTTTGAGAGTCACCAGGGACCTACTGGAGAATACTACAATCCGGGGGAGACAGGCTCCGCTAAACTGGGCTGGCAAGTCGTAGGGGTGGGACAAGAGGCGCAGGGCGGGACCAGAGAAACCAACCGTGACTGGGGCGGCAGCACCGAAGGAGCAAAGCAGGCAGGCGGCACCGCGCACCAATCAGCCCCGGAGCCCGCGGCCCCTTCCGGACCCGGCTGCTACTGGGTGCCTGGGTGCTGGGACCTTCCCGAAGCCGGGCGTCTCCCCACCCCGACTCTGGAAGTGCCCAAAATAGAGAGACACAAGGAACCGGACAGACAAGTGCCCAGAGCGACCAGCCTGCCTCTCATCCTGTTCCAGTCACCTCGCGGCCACTTACCGGGATGCAGGCCGCAATCACTGGCGGCTGTGAAGACTCGACTCTTCCCGGCATTGACGTCCACTCTGGCTGGCCCGCATCAGCTGAGCTTCCAGCACAAACAGGCGCAGCAGGCGGAGCTCCACCCCCTCAGCTTCGCCCCGCCCCAACGGAAGTGACGCACAGGCCGTTCGGGTTTACCCGCCGGAGACCTTGCTGTTCCTCTGCCTCCCTCCGGCACCTGCCCTCTCTGTCAATCGCTGCTTCCTCCCCGCCCTGAGGCATGCGCAATAGAGCGTGACAGCGCCAGGCCGGACTACAGCCGCAGACGTGCGTGCGTGCACGCGCGCGTGCTTCCGGAGGGGCGTGGCTTGGTAAAGAGGCGGTTGGCATTTATGGTCTTGTCTAGGAGCTTGAGCCGAGGGAGATCGGTTTTGCGCCTCTATCTCAGGGTAGAGTCCATACTTGCTTTTGAGTCTCCATCCCTTTTCCGCAGAACCAAGCCTCCATCTCCACGTTGAAGGACCATGCTCTGTTCCGGTCTCGGAAATGGAGGCCTCTTTTCCAGCCTCCTCGAGGGTCCTACTACGCTGCTGTCACTGTAGTGACACTTATTCTTTATCTGCATCTGGATATGTTAACCCTACGAAATGTCACTCAGAAGCACCTTCACATATATTATCTTGTTGAAGTTAGCAGATTCAGTCTCTCCAGTGGTCCATTGCTAGGACACTTCTTTCGAATTCTGAATTTTATGAGTATCAGGTAGGCAAGCTAGAACCCACAGCAGGTCTTGTGTTAACTACCAAGACTGTTAAATTGTGCCTTCAACAATCGCCTTCTCAAAGGTGTCAATGCTATAGCCCTCTGTAAAATTTTTTAAAGTCCTTTAGGAAGGGAGTTATGAGCTGCAAAATTTAGTGTGTGTTAGACTGAGTATTTTTTAAAAAAAATTAAGGAGGGGAAACCAACTTCCTAGACTCTTGAGGCACAAATGACTGGATTGTGTACATCATAATGCCTGCTAAACCCCCGCAGTGCATAAACTAGACATATTTAGCTACACAATTGTTAATAAATTTACACCACAAATTAAAATGTGGAGGAGAATGGCAGTAACTTTTACACCACAAATTAAAATGTGGAGGAGAATGGCAGTAACTTTAGTTCTTGAGAGACATTTTTTTCCCCATTTTTAAAGAAAATACTATTTTGGCCCTTGTTAAAACATCAAGAAAGACTATATAGGATTACTGCAATAGGTGTCACAACAACAAGGGAGAAATTGGGCTTGATCCAAACACAATAAAGACAGCTGGGATTTAGGGTCAATGAGCAAAGTGAGTGGTCAGGGGATTGAAAATTACTAAGAGTGACATCAAGGGTGTGTATAGTCTTGCTAAACTGACTTAAGATTCTTGCTGAAGGTGGGTAAGGGTGACCAGATATGACAGGACAGGAAGACTAAGCTGACTTAGAGGATTCCTGCCGAAACAGGATTTATGTAGGTATGAGGCAGTGACTAAAGGCAAAGTCCTAGTTAAGAAAAGGTTCCAGAGGGGCTTAACTAAAGGTTGATAAGAAAGAGAATCTGTCATCATACTCTTTCCCCTTGTATTCCTTCATTCCCTAATTTAGTCAGATAATAGCAAATATCCAGATTTTTCTTCCCTGAGAGAAATTTCCAAGTAACTCTCAACCCCTCCTTCTCCTTCTTTGCCCTGCCTTACCTACCACCTACCTTTAATTAGTCATGAACCCTGATGAATCTCACTGTAGAACCTCTTGCATCTTTCCTCAGTTCTGTGTTATTTTCACTGCTTCGCTTTAGGCTTTCATCCTCACTCATCAATCTCATCTAAACTGGTTTTACAGCTAGTAACTAACCTCTAGCCCAGTCTCTTTTTTGCAATCAAAGTAATCTTTCGAAACTACAAATCCAATTATGTATTTTCCCTGATTGAAAAACATTTGGCGGCACATCATAGGATAAATCATAGGGGCAAGATAGGCCCTGACCCTGCTGCCTTCCAGGCCTCACTTCCCCACTCACTACCTCTTACTCTACCTATACTTCCCAAACTACTGAGTCTTTTCATATTTAGTGCCTCCATTCATGCTGTTGGCCCAGCTTCCCTTCCTCCCTATTCTTCTAAAGATTTATATGTCCTTCCACCAGAAAAATCCTACCTTACTGTTTCCTAGATTAAATCATTTCTTCCACCTGTGCTTGCCCTGGCTGCACAGTATTTTAATGTATTCATTTATATGTAGCCAAGTGTCATATAGACATGGAGTATAAGGAAATCATATTTTTGTCTTCTGAATCTAGCATAATACCCAACAAATAGACTTTAAATTTCTGCATGGTTGAATTGACTTATTTTATTAAGGCTGATAGTTTGATAAGTTAAAAATGGGAAATAAAATCCACTTATGATTTTTATGTTGGGCAAAACTTTGAGAGGAAAAGAGAATTTCATTTATTTTCAACAACCAAAAAAAATTTTGTAGTATGCAAAATAGCAGACCAATGCCTTCAGGAAACCATCCAAACTTGGAATAATGATAAATACAGTAATTGTTTAACCCTATAGTCCTCTGCAGCTAGGTAAAGTAGACAACCACATTGCTCCTGTATCATTTACAAGGTTTACTGATCTTGTTATCTATTTCAGATTTTTTTCCTTCCTCTATATATCATTCCTCTATTAACTATTAAGATCAGTTCATAATAACTTCTTCAGAGAACTTCTAGTCTCTTTAATGTTGAAGCAAAGCTTAATGCCATAGACAAAATAGATTTAGTTATATTGTTGTAAAATATTTCTCCAAATTACCTAAGTGAAGGATGAGCTAGAAAATAACTCTGGAAGAATGGTCATCATGGTAGACTGAATAATGGCCTCCTATAAAAAGGCACATGCCTGATCCTTGGAACTGGTAAATATTTTGTTACATGGCAAAAGGTACTTTTGCAGATGTAATTAAGTTTACAGATTTTAAGAAGGAAAAGTATTGTGGATTATTCATGGAGGTATAATCTAATCTCTTGGGCTCTTAAAAGCAGTAGAGATGTGGTAGATGGGAAGTCAGAGAGGTTCAAGAGGGAGGTGGTAAGGGAAGGCAGAGAGCAATTTAATAAGGAATGGAGGTGACCTTAAGGAGCCAAGAGAAACTCCTACCTGAAAGCCATCGAGAAAAGGTAGACTCAGCCATATAGCCACAACTCTGATAGTAACTGAAATAACCTTGAAAGCATATTCTTCTGTAGAGCCACCAGATAAAAGCCCAGGTCAGCTTAATTTCATTATTGTGAGTCCAGTAGCAGAGGAACCAGTGGAAATGTGACAGAATGAATTTGAGTTGTTTTAAGCTGCTAACTTGGTAGTATTTTGTTTCAGCAGCAACAAAAAATTAATATTGTTACAGAGTGTGCAAGAATTACAAACCACCATGCATATTGTGCCAAACTGAAAGGGAAAAAAGGGTTCTGTAATGAGCTTGCCAGGCAAGCAGTGGCTGCGAGCAGGCTGACATCTCAAAGAACTCCCAGCACCTAATTTTGGAAGTTCAGAGTTTATAAAGGCAAAACCCACAAGAACAATTGAGGCACATATAGGTCAGAAAAACCCTGTAGCGACAGTTATTTTGATTACACAAGAGAACTGTTTTGATTATACATTTCAGTCATTTTGTTATACATCAGGGCCATAGTCAGGGACGTCAACATAGATATAGCTTCAGGAGACTGAAAAAAACATTATAAGGAAGCATACAATGGAGACAGGTCAGAACAAAATGGTGTTACTCTGGTTCTTTTCCATTTCAATATTAACCTTATGTAGTTTAAGACAGGAAGGCAAAGATTTTTATCTGTTTTGGTCCTTAACCCTGAGGCCTGCATTTAGGAGGCCCCTATTAAATATTTGGTGAGTGCATACTGTATTAATTAGATTCTTTAATTCCAACCTTTACTGAGTGCATATTATGTGCCTGATATTGACTATTTTCCAGAAGTAAAAAATTGAAGATATTCCATAGAATTCAAGGTATAAACCAGGTAAAAAAAAGAGTATCATGGAGATATTCACCAGATGTTATAAGAACTTGAAACAGGGATAACCTCTGACAGTTGGTTGGGTCTGGAAAGACTTACTCAGGGAGAGAACTTTTAAGACTTGTTAAAAATGACATCCTTGCTGGGCATGGTGGTGCACGCACGCCTATAATCCCAGCAGCTCTGGAGGCTGAGGCAGGAGGAGCACAAGTTCAAAACCAGCTCCAGCAATGTAGTGAGGCTAAGCAACTTAGCGAAACACTGTCTCAAAAAATATATATATATATATATATATTAAAAAGCACTGGGGATGTGACTGGTTAAGCACCCCTGGGATCAATCCCAAGTACAAAAAAAAAAAAATGACATTGTTGACAAGGTAGATGACAGTAGTGGAGGCAGTAAAGGTGAGGGAGAAAAGAGAAAATTCAAGCAGAGAGAAGGGACAACTCATGAGATCAAGGGCATTATGGCAATGAGTTAATGAGTGCTTGCCATGATGCTGAGAAGAGCTTTGCTCCATGTGGCTGATAATGGAAATGTGATAGAAGGTTGGGTGAGAGCTGAAGCTGAGCTTGGACTTGATTTTCTAGTTGATCTAAATCATTGTCAGATTTTAAGGCAAAGAACAATATGGTAGAATTTAAGTTTTAGGTAGATTTCTTTTGGCACCATAAGAAAGCAAGATTTGAAGATGAGGAGCCATGTTATCATTTTCCTATTTAACTTTTTAATAAAACCATTCTTTTTCCACCCCCAAAATAACCTTGAAGAATTTTCCTATCTGCCCTTTCACTCCAGGCCTCTCTGTCTGACTTGAGACCAGTTTATCTAACTTCCTGCTGGGACATTCCCCAGATGAATTAAACCAGGAGAACATAAAAATTAGTTATATAAGGTAACTTTCTGAGTGAAGAAAGAATGGTTTTATTAGCAAAAGCGTTTTATCTCAGATGTCAACATGGTAACAACACAAAATTTAAATCTTAAGGACACACATAATTGTATTTCCTTTAACTAGCTTTTGAATCTGAATTATATTTTACCTTTAGCTAATAATTTTAAAATTATTCCCTGCTTTACCTATTCATAGAACATCTCATCCAGTTAAAATTTTGGGAAAAAATGTAGAAATGCCCCAATATTCAACTTGGGTGTGGTTATTGAGGTGGAACCCAAGGACACTCAATCACTGAGCCACATCCCCAGCCCTATCTTTGTATTTTATTTAGAGATAGGGTCTCACTGAGTTACTTAGCGCCTCACCATTGCTGAGACTGGTTTTGAATTTACGATCCTCCTGTCTCAGCCTCCCCAGCCTCTGGGATTACAGGAGTGTGCCACCGCGCCTGGCCCCAATATTTTATTGTCAATTTCTTGTAAGTAAGTATCTATAGCTCTATTTCTTAACTTCAGAATTAAGGCAGATTTGGTGGACATAGCTCAGGTTTATTTGGACAACCTCACAGTTCACTGGTTTTAATACTGTATCATATAATAACTTCTGCAAACTTCCCTTTTCTCACCAGTGAAAGTTCTCAAAATCCTAATTCAGTCATTTAAGGGCATCATGATCTATGATAAGAATATGAGTTACCATGAATAGACTGCATGCATACTGTGCGTAGGCTATCCCAAGTGCCTCAGTAGTGCCCTAGGGTGTTTGGTTTCTCAAGAAAACAGTAGTTCCCAGAGAAATACAGACTTTGTCTTGAGAGAAAAGTTTTTCTCAGAAGAGGAATACAGGGCAAAGAAGCAAAAAGGTAGGGCCACAGAGCAAGCAAATAAACACTGGTGGGAAGTATTGATACCGCCGTTTACCAGTGACGAGTTCTGCTTCCTCTAATGTTGAAGTTTGAACACTAGAGAAGCACGCCAAGGCAAGCATATTAAGCAGGTTTTATTTAAAAGTAGTAATAATACAGACTTCTCCCAGGAGGGAGAAGGGGGCCATGGCTGATGTTCTAAAGTTCCCAGAAGTGTGCGCACCCTACATCTTTTATAGGTTAAGGTCTCTTTTGTTCTCCAGTTCTCTCCCCCCTTATCTCTCCTTCCTGCCTGTGTGACTAGGCCCGGTTTTGCATAAAGTGAGAAGCAGATGGGCAGGGGGAGGGCCAAAGTGATTCAGCCAGGCAAGGGTCAAGGGGCCATTAATTAGCAGCTCCTTGCCTGCAGTCCTTGATAAGGGCAGGTACATTTGGTAATCAATGGGCTCTGGAGATCCTTGACATTCCATTCTCCCAGGGGCAGTCTCCAACTTCCAAAGGCAGATGGCTTTCATGGCCTCCATTTCCTCGATTTGACCTGATACCCTATTTCTACACTAACTACCTGTACCCAATTCTGGCTTCAGTATGAGTGAACTCATGCATAGATGCAACAGAGCAAATGACACTTTTCCCATAATGCTTGGGATAGTTTGTGGGAGGTTAGAGATTTGTCAGGTATTAGCATATTTGGGAAGTGCAGTGTCTATAAATAACATTTGCTTCATTGTGGAGCACACTTAGATTCCAGTTCTACTAACTTTGCCACTTACTTATTCCAGTTCTAGCTAACCTTGCCACAACTACAAGTAGTCTCAGTTCCAACAGTTGAAAAATATACTCTGTTTACATGAATTTTTCATGGCATTTGAATCCAATTTGACCCAGACTAACTATTTTAATTTATTTTTGATTCTGACAATTGAACTTGTAAGCTCGGGAGCATGGCTAGTGGCCAAATAAAATGGGACAGAAAGTGGCTGAAGCAAGCTTTATTGGAATTTGTCTCTCGGGTGAAATCCCCAGCCCCCAGGGGTACAGGTCAGGGTAGGGAGCAGGAGAAAATTGCACAAACTGCCCAGGGTCCTGCCCAGAGAATGGGCGGGGGTCTTCCTGAGTGACAGGTGGAGTTAAGGGTCAGTGGAGTTTCCTGCCCGTTTGATTGGTCGCTGTGTGGCACACTGCCCTTTGCCTCAGTTGCTCCACTGTCCCTCATATAGTCGCCCAAATTCCGACCTAACAGAACTCAGGGTCTCAAGCATTCTAACCATGCCATGCAGTCTACCACTAAGCTTGAGAGGCAGGCACTCTACCAACTGAGCTATCTCCCCAGCCCTAGAATGTTTATTTTTAAAAGCTCTAAAAGTTCCTTGGATTATATCATGAAGTCACTCAAGTATGAACTTCAGAACTATATGAACCAGAGTTGGTATTTTGTCACTGTGATGGGCTGATAGATCTGGCTCCATGAGAATGTTATAGGTCAGACTCTAAGGGAAATGACTAAACAGACTCCATTTTGCTCTGAGACTCCGTGTTATGTAGGAAATAAGTTTCTCCCATGGGAACACCCTGCCCCTGTGCCCATCATCAGTTACTTAGTGTGATATGTTTAATAATACAGAATGATAATTCCTATGTAAAGAAAAAATTCTCTCTTTTGATTCCTATTGCTTCTATATAATGCACCATGTGAACAGTGATTGTGTGGATGTTAGTAACCATTCTTTAGTTTGTACCTAGGTTAGGGTCATTTTGACCCACTTCCCCCTCTGTTGATGATCTCATGATGTTAGTTTGTAATTTCAAATCATAGCAACAGACACTTATGATTAATGTGATTTTTGGTATAAGAACCCCTACAACCCTGTGGTCGGGGCTGTTCTCCCAATAGCCATTTTTTGGGGCATTGTGTGAGACAGTCAGCTAGTCAGCTTAATAAAGACTCTCAAATTTGAACTTCTCAGTGGTGATCGGTCTGTCCTTAAGTTGCGCCCCATAACAGTCACTCCTAACGTGATAGCTAGCAAGACTCCTAACCTCCTCTCTGAGTCTTACTTTTCTCATAAAAAAAAAAAAAAAAAAGGTCACAATGATACCCATGACATATTGTTCTGTGGAGCAATAATTGTGATCACACATGTAAAATGCCCAGTATTTATTTAAAATATTTATTGTATACCTGATCATTGTGGTAGTCCTTGGATATAAATCAGTCAAAACACAGTTTGCCAGGCATGGTGGCACATCCCATAATCCCAGCAATTAAAGAGGCTGAGGCAAGAGGATTGCAAGTCTGAGACCAGCTTCAGCAATTTAGCGAGGTCCTAAGCGATTTAGCGAGGTCCTAAGCAATTTAGAGAGGTCCAAGCAATTTAGAGACTGTGTCGTCTCAAAATAAAAATAAGAAAGGACTGGGGATGGGGCTCAGTGATAAAGTACCCTGGAGTTCAAGCCCCTGTATCAAAAAACAGATGCAGTCCTAGCCCTCATGAACTTTACAGGAAGACCTTGGAGATATTGCAGGTTCAGTTTCAGACCACTACAATAAATCAACTGTTATAGTTTGAATATGAGGTGTCCTCCAAAAGCTTCTGCATTAATGCAGGAATGTTTAGAGGTGAAATGATTGGGTTGTGAGAGCTGTAAATTAATCAGTCCATTCTACTTTGAATGGACTCACTGGGTGGTAACTGTAGGCAGGTGGGTCATGGCTGGAGGAGGTAGGTCACTGGGAGTATTCCCTACACCACATGCCATGCAGCCTGCCCACCCAAAACCTCCTCTAGTCAAAGCTAAAGGCTGTGGAGAGTGTACACATGGGATTTGAGGAGCAGAGATGTGAAATATCAGGGATGCTACTTACATAAAAGCATAGTGCACCCATGTGGAATTGCTCTTATCTTTGGGTTCTGTTGACAGTGAATTTTGTAAAGTGAAATGTACACAAATGCAAAGTAAGAAACCCTCAGGTTAGGACAGGAGGTTTGGGGTTTGGGGACCTTCCAGCCCTGGCATCTCTGCAGCTCTGGGACTCCAAAAAAAAAAAAAAAAAAAAAAGTTTTTAATTATAAATACTCCATCATGCTGTTTTTAACATATATGTTATTTGTAGGAGTTAGGTGATGAAAGAATGAGTATTATGTTCTTATAACATAGGTTTTTTTCCATTAAATTTATCCAGAAAATTGCTCTCAATCTGCAAAATATAGTTGTAAGAATTCTAGTTTTTGCAGCATTTCAGTATTGACTTGGGTTGAAAGCAATTTAAATAATTCCAAGTTTTATAGTTCAATTTTTAAAAACTTTAGTCTTTTAATAACATGACTCCATTAAAAATTTTTGTCCAGATCAAAATGTTTCTAAGAAACTCCTCAGGAGTTGGTAAGAAGACATCCCTATAACAGACTATATGCTATTTCAATTGAAAATGTTGTGTGCTTATGAAGCCCATGGTCATAGAAATGGCAAATAAACTATAAAAATGGTAAAAGGTTTTGTTTGTTGAGAGTTCCTTGTTAACACTGAAGACTCTGGACACTAGGCCGTCTGAGCTAAAATTCCTGCTTTAACCTCCTTGTGCCTCATTTTCACAAATGTGAAATGTGGGCAGTAGTAGGTCCCTCAGAGCAGACTAAAGGTCCAATTTAAGTTGTAAGTCAGATATTGCTCTAAACCCATGCTTGCCATGACCCCACAAATGTTCATGCATATATAATTTAATGAGCGAACTCATTTTCCCTATTACACCATTTTGAAAGTAAGGCCTGGTTTTAGGAAAGTGTTGAGTTTAACTAAGGCTACCTTTGCTTTGGGTGATATGAAATTTCTTTCCTGGTCTGTCACAATTCCTAAAAGTATGGTGATTTTAATCTGATCAGAATCACTAGAGAGTTAAGATGTGAAATATTTTAATCACAAATGGGAGTTCTTCAAAGGCATTTGGTGGAATGAATATAAAGTTGCATAAAAGATAGATAAATGCTGCAAAACCAGACTGAAACATTTTGATGATATCAGAAGGAGAAAAGGAGAGAAGGGTGTGTTTAGGATGCAAATATAGAAAAACAAGCAGTGAGGGGTTGATTGCTGCTTGTATGGGTCCTGGGGTGTCAATACACCTAGAGCCTTTGGTCCTGGGCTCCATGTAGTGCTGCACCCAGGAAGGAGCCTTCCGCATTCTTGGAGAAAACGGACACAGCAGAGGGGCAGCCTGGGAACATCTCAATGTCTCAGCATCTTTCTACCTTGTGCATGTGACTGGGAGTGAGAAGCAGATGACGCTCCTTACTCCTGTGATATCATCACAGCCTTCTTTGAAGAGTTTTAAAGTAGATGCCACACTTCTAAGGATAAACCATAGCTACCTCAGGAGTCACTGGTCATCCTTTCAAAGACAGTGGCATGAGTTCCACCATGATGGCTTAAGCTCTACCTATTTCCAAATAATTTCTTAGACCACTCCTCACAGTTCACCATATTTTCTGCTGTTTCACATCTGTACCATCTGCTCATGCTTCAAATTTGTGTTCCTTCAAATACCCAGTTACTCCAAGTTGCTCTTTGACTAAGCAAGTTTGGAAAATTCTAGATAGATTCCTTTCTTAGAGAATTACCATTTATATCACTGTTTAGACAATCAACATTTTCCAAACTTATCTGTCACCATGTAAACTGATGAGTATTTAGCAGTGCTCATGTTTGGGATACTTGATACATAAGTTCAGGATTGTTGTATTGATTAAAACAGAGAATGCACATAGCTTCTAATGCGTAAAACATAATCAGGGCTCAATAAAGGTAGAGTGATTATCAGCAAGCTTAGGTAAAGGTCTGACTATACCCTGAGCAACACACAAAAAAGTAGACTACAGCTGAATCTGCTAGCTGCTCCTGGGTGACACTTTTTCTCTTACATGGTAAAGCTGTTGGGGTCAGTGGATGAGGTGATGAGAATCCAAGTAAGCACAGGTTTACTGGCCACAGCTGACAGCCTGTAGGCCACTCAGGCACATCAGTTCCTGGCAGGGTGGGCAGGATGTACCACCTCTGGCACTCAATCGCAAGTGTGTACACCAGCTGAACCAGGATACAACTCTGTTTCTCATGGGTCATCTGAGTTACTTTCATGTCTTGCTGGACAGGAGGATGTTAGGGTGTCATCAGAGTCCTGGCATTCCACATTGGGACCTCTTCAATTCCTCATGCCAGTGAATCTCAAGTCCCAAGATCTCTGGGTCCTGGCACCAACTCACCTTATTTTCTAAAGACCCCTGATGAAGCTAAGAAAGAGTCTCTTACAGGAGTCTTTTAACCCCAAACAATATGTTTCAAACAATCTGCATCCACAGGAACCTGCCGCTTTTCCTCTGGCTCTGAGTCTTTCCAGAAAACTGTTGCACTCTGGAAGAAGAATTAAGGCCAGTGGATAAGAACCTAAGAAGAAGGAGTGCTATCCCCATAGCTTTAGGCATGATTGCCCAACTGTGCCTATTATTCTCTGCCCAACTTCTTAGCCCTGAACAGAACGTGGGTTCTGTCAATGTTCAGAACATTAGGAAGGTTCCCTGCCACTGGTCCAGACAGTGCCAAGGGTTCGTCTCTCAAAATTAGCATGATCCATGATAAGCACTGAATTCAGGAAAGGAGGTAGAGTTTTCTTGCCACCATGTTGCCAGCACATTTCTGGCATGAGGGTGATGCTAAAGATCTGATTTCTCACAAAAAGTGAATGATATACATCAATGAAAATGAGACCCAAATGGGGATGAAATGAACTGCGGTAAGATTGCCTTCCACAGGGGTTTTAGGCTTCAATTTCTAACACAGGGGTGAAGGTTTTCAAAAATGACTGTAAAATTATTTTACATGCCTCCCATCAAGTTGTGAGGCTTATGTTCTCCACTTGGAAACCTGGATAGACTGGCAACTACTTCAAACACTAAAATATGATGGAAGTAATACCATGTGACCATCAAGGATGGGTGACAACAGGCAAGGAGGCTTCTGCCTTGCCCACTGGATCCCTTGCACTGGAGCCACAAGCTTTCAAGCTATATGTTCAACTATCCTGAGGCTGCCACATTTGGGGCAAGCATAGCTGCATGGAGAGGACTCATAGATGCACTCTGATTGGCAGTCCTGCTAAGTTCAGTGTGTAAGACATCTCAGCCCAGGTGCCAGACATGTGAATGGAGACTCTCAATGATTCTAGTCCCTACCTGTCAAGTCCCCCTCATGTGTTTGAGTCTTCCTAGATGAGATACCAGAGAACATGAAGCAGAGGCAAGCCATCTCCCCGTGTACCCCATCCTAACTTCTGACCCAACAGGGCCTGTAACCATAATTCAATTGATATTTTTCGCTACTAAGTTTTGAGGCAGTTTTATTCAGCAATAATATCCAAAACAAATTTTGATGATAGTGGAAGGCCCTACCACTCCCATACTAATGTCATTGAGGAAATAACACATCTGTTTATTCCAGTTTATGCCAAATACTTTTTTTTTTTTTTTTTAATTTAATACTTAGCAGTGTAACATAAGATGGCAGGTTTTGTGCAGAATGCATTTGTAGTTTGGCTCTCTGCACAACAAAGCACATGTGAAACAACCTGTATATTTTTTTCTAGGATGAGAAAAACAGTATTCCATGTACAGTATTAAAATTAGTTAAATAAATGGACATTTTTAGACACAAATGTTTCAGTATATGAAAATATGGTATTCATATGCTGTAGGACAACAGAAACATACAGTTACAATTTATTATATGTATCAGGCACTGCTCCAGATATTTTACTTTCTCTCAGCCAACCAGCCAGCCAGCCTGCCAACAAAAGAAGACAGGGTCAAAAGACAGATAGGTGATTATCAAAGAAAAATGTAAGTAGATAGAACTTCCCCATCAACCAGTTGCTAATACCTCTAGGGGAGTGGTAGGATCGCACTTTCCAACACAGGCAATCACTCACTGAATGACTCTTCTCCTGCCTGTTGGTCACATTGGCATGAGGAGAAAGGAAACCTAAAATCTACTTCAGGGCAAGACATCCCTACTCTCGTGGGCACCAATTCTGACTCCCCCGCTCTCTGGAGGATTCTCTCTTTCTCTCTCTCTCTTTGACCTGTCTCTTAGATAAAATTTAGTTTTCACTCTTGCCTCAGCATTTCTTGGGTGTTTAGTCTTCAACACTTGGGGAACGAGGACCTGATCCTGATTTTCAAGACAGATATCAGATGGGGGCTCAGCGGGATCATCACTGAGGTGAGCTCCTTCATACCCCACATCTTTATAAGGTGCATCTTCCTGTGACTTTCTTTCTGGAGGGCAATAATGGGCACCCATTGCCTAATTAAATGCAGTTAGTAGAAGCCATGATTCTACAAGACTCAGGTGAGAGGATTCAAGGCCTAGGTGTCTCCTAAACACCTATCCTGTGGGTCAGGCATGTTGGGTTCTGCCAAAGCCATTTCTCACTGTCCTATCCAGTCTTGAAGCATGTCTGGCATTAGTAGAGTGTCCCTAATCCCAGTTTGCCTTGTGATGCCTGGAGAGAGGAATCAAATTTTGAAATAACTTTGAGATTCTGGCCAGGGTGACTCCCTGGTGAATCTCAAAGGTTTCTATCCCAATGTCCTCTCCTGACAGCCCTAATGGGATATCTTAGGATCGGTGACTGGTTGATCAAGTGATGTTTGTGAGTGCCCCTGTGACATACACCTTCATATAAGCTGAATTGCACTCTCCCATACTGGCTCCTCCCAAGCTCTCTCCTCCTCTCCCCAATCAGACTCTGACCCATCAGACTCTAGGCCATAAGATTCCAGTCATTTAGATACTAGGTGTTGAGAAAGGGACATATTACACAGCATGGTTCCTAAGGAAATGCCTACATTCCCTTCGTTCACACATTAGACCCTCACACGTCTGTAGGGATCCCCCTTTGTTGTTTCTGTGCTCCTTGAGTTTCTTTGGCTGTAAAAAGGGAGGTGTTTTCAGAAATTTCTCTGAGAAATAGACATTAAGCATCTAACTAGATGTCCTCCTTACCCTCTGTAGATTCCTTTAACCCACAGGGCAGAGGAATATTCCCCACTGTAGTTCATTTCTCCTGATACTACCCATGGATCATCACATTTGGAAGTTTAATAGTGGCAGGAGGAGATCTGTCATGCCACTGAGTTTGATTCCACCAGGGTTTTTGTCATGAGGCAAACAGGGACCTTGTTCATTCTCACCTGTGAGGCAGCAATAAATCCAGCAGAACCAGATAGTGAGAGATGGGTTTGCTGGCCATCAGATGCTCATCTAGTGAGAAGAAGCTCATCTAGTGAGAAGTTCCTAACAAAATAGGCTCAGATGGGAGCTTTGTTCTCAACATTTATGCCTGGCTCACCACTAGCCTGTATACTGAAAAACTGTAAAAAATTTTGGTCCACTGATGCTCAAAATTGTGCCTCATTTTCTTCTGCTGCCAGGCCTGGGAAATGACCTAATCACAGATGGAAAAAGGAGATGTCTTATAATTTTTTTCATCCAAACCTGGCCTTATTACCAACAAGGGGAATTTACAACAGTCTCCAGAAGAAACATAAACTATAGCACCACATCTAAGAAACTGATTTTACAAACAAAAAAATGGTTAAAATATTCTATATATGAGGTTTTGCCTCTCAATCTCAAAATAGTAGCTTACCTTACTTGTTAGCCTTCTGCCATCTCTCTCTCTCTAAGGCTTGCATCTGAAATGTAAGCAACCGAGGTGATTATCCAAAACCGGTTTGAAACCAAAGGGGGAAAAAAGTGTCCCTTTTAAATTCAAGCCACTGTGGGACCTAAAGGACTGACTATCCTATATGCTCTTGTGCTCTACCACCTACTTTCTTAGTAAGTTCCTCCCTAAACCCTGCAGTACAGAGAGGAAAAATTGAATGATCTCATGTATATGTCTTCTTTACCTTGAGAACTTTACCTGAGGATTTCAGGACTCTCACATTCTTTAAATATCTGGACTGACTCTAATCTGACCCAAAAGTGCACTCTGATCTGATAAAGATGCTCTGCATGCTCCTTTATTAGAGGAATTATTGCTGTGTCATGGTTTTAAAACTCCTTTTTTTTGTCATTGTTTTTAATGTCTATATTTTTGAGCTCTTGGTTTTAATGTGAATTCACATTTGATCCTGCATGCCTAAATTAATATATTTTTCTGATCACTCTTATTTTATCTAACTATAGAGGTTTTTACATTCTGACTTTGTTCAGAGGGTAATTTTTCTTTTTTTATTTTTTTTTATTTTTACAGACTGCATTTTGACTCATTGTACATAAATGGGGTACATCTTTTTGTTTCTATGGTTGTGCACAATGTAGATTAATACCATTTGTGTAATCATACATGTACCAGGGTAATGATGTCTGTCTCATTCCACCATTTTTTTCATACTCCCACCCCTCCTCCTAGAGGATAATTTTTCAATGATCAGTTCTCAAATACATTGGAAAAATCTCCTTTCACAAAATCCTAAGCAGGACATAGACCTGGTGATCTTGGGAATGAATCTGATAGCCATTGAGGACAAGTGGCCACCTGAGCTTTTGATTTCAGTATCCACCATGGCTGTTGGACTTTACACCTAACATTTCCAATTGTATAGACCTTTCCTGTATTTAAGTCATAATGTAAAATCTGCTAGGCTCTATCTTAATTTCTAACAGGTTAAATCTAATAGAGGCTTTAATAAACATCTATAGTGTTATCTCCTGCCTGTGATGATATACCTACAAAAAGCTACAAGATCTTTTTTTCCTCTCTGTTTTAGGTATTGTTGTGTCTGCATATGTGTTGAGTTCATATATTATGTACATGGTATCAAAATTGGCTTATAGATAAATGAGCACTTGTAAATCAAAATTTAAATGAAGAAATGGACCCAAGTACTGTTCATGTGACTTTAAAAAAATTTCAATTAACATTAGGTAAACATATGAGAATAAATATGTTTTTAAAATTACTAATTCACAAGTTTGTCTTTGTGGTCAGACAATTAACTGAGTGTCAGTTTTTATAAAATGTCTAGAATGTGATATCCATTGCCTCTAGGAGTTTTCTTCTACAGGAAAATATGGCTAATATTGTTAACTATACTTGTTTGATATCTTGGTTTCTATAGTTAAAAATGAGCAAGTCAAATTTAACCTCAATGGAATTAATCATAAATGTGTTTATTAGAGGAGACATTCGATAAATTAGCCAAGTTAAAGTGCTAAAATATCAACTGCTAAATATAAAATCAAGTACTCTTGACTTTTCAAACTCCATAAGATAATATATTTAAACATTAAATGTGTTTTCACAAATTGGTAAAAGGAAAAGTGTTTAAGAATGCTTTGTCTCTGTGTTTTCACTAAAAACAAGGTTTTTAAGAATCTTAAGAGTTAAGATTCTGTCAGGAGTCATTCTACATAGAATACAAAAATTTTCAATTAGGTTCCAATTAAAGTACTATAAAAGTGCTTTAAAGTTTATAAAGTACATAAACTTAAATACATCTTATTAAAGTGTAGTAATTTGTCCAAATTCAGAAATATCATAAGGATTGTTTCAAATTGTGAATTTTAAAAGGGATCAACATCCAGGAAAGAGATATAAGAGGGTTCAAGGTATAGAAATATATATTAGTATGAAAGGATAAGGAAAATGAAGTGTTTCTGGATGAGAAAATCTTTTGTGTGTAAAGTAAAAGGTTGTAGAATGCCTAAATAAGTTTCGGAGGGTTTGTGGAGGGTAAACCTCAAAAAGTTTGTGTGTAACTAAGTTGACCATAAGTTAAAGCTATTCAAGACTTTCTCCTAAGGTCAAATATTAATATACTGATATAAACCAAAGTTTAATGCTCTATGTGTTAAAGTAACAAAATTTTCTTAAAACATTAATCTGCTCTTATCCAACAAGATAATTTCTTGTATCTGTTAAATTTTATTCTTTAGAAAAACTGGTCTTCAAGGAATTAGGGTTTGTGCAACTCTGGGTAAACAACATTGTTATTTTAGAGTATTGCAATATACTACAGATTCTGAAATTTTTCTTAAAAGCTAAACATGTTTAATATACGAACGTCAGCACAACTGTGTTGCTGTTACTGGCTTCTTTGTATACTAGATGTATTCATATTTTCAAAGAATACTAGTCTTCAAAATATAAGGTTTAGAAGAGCATTTTACTGAACTGATGTTCTTCAAACTGAAATTTGAAGGAAAGATTTGAGATTATAAAAATTTATGTTTCTTGGTTCATAACAATTATACAATCTCAAAATGTTTTTACTCTTGTTAAAAATTCATTTTATATTTTTCTTGTAAACTTTATAACTATGGTCTTTTAGTGTCCTACAAAAGTACAATTTCTTTTTTTGGGGGGGGGTACTGGGGATCAAACTCAGAAACTCAGGGCCCTGTGCTTGCAAGGCAAGCACTCTACCAGCTGAGCTATCTCCCCAGCCCTACAATTTCTAATATAATAACCAGAGTGAATTTGAAATAACAGGCCATCACCCAAAGGACAGACAGGATATAAGCCTGACTTCTAGTCCTAATACTGACCTCAACCAAAAGGAAGTGGTAAATAACTGTAAAGTTATAAACATTAAAGTTAAAACCTAGTACTTGTACTTTAAGACTGGTGAAACTGGCCAGCTGGATGTTTAAAACCAAAACATAAAGACTAAGCTTAAGGAAGTAAAAGCACCAAGAAGGAAAGAGTCAATATTTGGCTCTTGCCCTCTGAGGTCAACCCAAATCCAGGAAATGAGGGAACTTCTCTAAGGACTTTGCAACTCTGGGTCATATGACCTCTCAGTCAGGGGGATCAATGAGACTTAGAGAACAGAAAGTCAACCAGTGCATGTCCTGCAAAGTAGAGGGTCATTGAGAGGAAAATGTCCCTGATGATTCCAAGGGAAACCATGGGGTCAACAAGACCCTGACCTATCCTGGCAGATGGTGCCAGAGGAGCTAAGAGGTTTCTCCCAATTTCCCAAAAGTGACCCCCTGAGGAAACTCAGTTGACTCTTAACAGTAGATAGGAACAAGTTCAATTTGACCACGTTGGTCTTAAACACCTGACAAGTGAGTTATATCCAAAACATAGCCATGTCTGGGCATTAGCAAAGACAATAGTTCTTTTAATGTAACTTGAGATGTATACTTGTGTTAGCCCCACCAAAAGTAGAACTGGAGGCTATGAAAGAAAGATTGTTAGGAGTGCTTAATAACTATCAAAAGAAACTATTAGTGTCAGAAGCTTTTTTTAAGAGTTAAGACCTAACCACATACATAGGCAGACTTGATCTATGTTCACTAGTTAAGTGACAGAAATAAAGGGATCACTTCTAAACACAGAGTTTATGACAATAAAAAGGTATTTTATATGAATTAGATGACATTAGATAGCTACATCTTACAGGGCTATCTGTGGCATTATAATAACTAAGTGTTGTGTGTAAATTCCTGATAACTCTGGCAATAAAACTAATATCCTTAAAGATTTACATTTCCAAATAGAGGCCAAGTCCTCACCAGTCTTGTCATGGGAACGACTTCTTAGTTCCTTCACCTCTTGCTGAAAAATTATTGTGTTTCCATCATCATCATGATATTCCTTGACATGTACCAGATGCTACAACATTTATTTTGTATTAATCTCATTCCAGTACTCATGTGTTCTTGTTTCTCTCATAGACACTCCTATCTCCTGTTGAGAACAGGGTGACATCTGGTGCAGCCATGTTGTATGAACAAGCCATTTCGGGAACTGGCCCGTAAAACCTCCCCCCAGGAAAGGGCGCACGGGTACTACCCTCAAGAGCCAATGCAGGATAAACAGGACGTACTGGGCCCCCAGGGTTTATCAAGGCTGTTAAGAGATATCTGTCCGACAAATGGGCAGCTGCCCGGAAACCTTATCTATCAAGGACAGGGGAGGGGGCCTAGCCCTAACTCATCTCCTGCATAGTTCACCCCCGCTCTCCTCCCTTCTTCCTCCAGGACCATTCAGTTTTGGCGGGACCCAATGAGATTCAAATAAATTGGCAGGACCCAACCAAAAGAGAACAAATGTTTGGCTGTTCCAATGTTAACCAATAATGTACAGGTCTTTGTATGTGAATGATTGGAAATTTCTTAAGTAGAGTGCTTTCTCATCCCTCGGGGCTGCTCCCCACTCAGCCATGGTAGTGGTGAGAGGCTGGTTGTGGTCCAGGCTCGAGCTTGCAATAAAACCTTGTTGTGTGATTTGCATTGTCGTGTGTGCATTTTGACTCTCTGGGGATCGGTCAATATTGAACCCCAATACTCCCAAATGACTTTAAAGCCCTTCCTTTCTGAATCAGAATTTTACCATGGACCCCTTGACTGACCCAAAACATTCCTAAAAGGGAAACCCATACTGCTTGCCACATGTCACCCTCCTCTCAACCTGAAGCAGCCAGAGCATTTATCGCCCATTTCCCTTAGTCAGAGAGGGGAATGAGACTGGTACAAAGGACAGGTAGCTGATTATCAAAGAAAAGGAATGGGAAGAGAGCACTTCACCTCACCTGGTTGCTAACAGATCTGGGGGAGGGGAAGGATTCCACTTTCCAACACAAGAAATCACCCTCTGCAGCTCTCTTCCTGTCTTTTGATTACTTTTACTCACATAGGCATGAGAAGAATGAAAATATGATTTCTATAAAGAGGCTGAACACTCCCACTACCTTGGGCACTAGCTCTGTGTCTCCTTTCCTCTTCTAAGGAGTCTCTCTCTGTTCTATCCTTAAAATAAACTCCTCTTCTGCCCTTGCCTCGGTGCTTCTGGGGTGTTTCGTCTTCAACTCCGGGGGAACAGGGACCTGATCCTGATTTTCAAGACTGGTTTCAGCAGCCCTTGGAGAGGAGAACTCCAGAGTTTATTTTACACTGCAGGGCCCAGAGGAGAACAAACTCTAAATTCTGAGCCCTGATCCACGATTTCTCACAACATTTATAGGTTATTTGACATCACATATCCTATCATTGGAGTTTTTTTTTCCCCTCTTTAAAAAATTTCTAATCTAGGTGACTGAAGGCCTTTTGCAGGATCTCTCACATAAGGCATTCTTACAGAAACAAGTAAGAAGAAATGCTCTTTTCATAGGCATCTGTTAAATCTCTAGCCTGGAAAGCAGAAAACTGAAAGTTGGGCACTGGAGTGTCTACATATCAAGAGGGAGTAGTCAGACTCCTAGGGCAGTTATTTACAATCCAAAGAGAAAGACTGAGAGAGGGGAGGTGAACTGACTCTTTCCCCAGGCATTGGTTTCTTACCATAACGTTTTTATAATATCATTTCCCAACCAGATCTGGTTTTGCCATCACTTTATGTGCCAAAATTAACTTTTCTTCCTCTAAGTTGTTCTCGTCATGTATCTTGGTCAAAGTAACACAAAAGCTGACTAAAGTAGTGACTATCTCATTAAAGCAACTCACACAAATTTCTTGGTCTCCCAACTGCATATAAAAGTTATGTCTACACTATACAGTAGTCTAATAAATACCTAAAATAAATTATGTCTAAAACACAATGTATATACTTTACTAAAATTATCATTTTGCTAGAGAACACTAAGGATCATCTGTGTCTTTGGTAAGTCTTGATCTTATCGCTGATGGAGGACTTTGCTTCAGTGTTGATGAGTGCTGATTGATGAAAGTTGACTGATATGACAATTTTTTAAAATAAAACAACAATAAAGTTTGCCACATCCATTGACTCTTCCTTTCATGAAAGAATGCTGTTAACAGTCTTTTACCCACAATAGAATGTCTTATTGGGTCAATACTCTTGAACCTCCTTGCTCCTTTATTAACCAACCTCATTGAATGTTCTAAACTTTTTGTTTTCATTTCAACAATGTTCACAGCCAAGGGTGTTGGCACATTCCTGTAATCCCAGTGGCTCAGGAGGCTAAGGCAGGAGGATCACATGTTCAGAGCCAGCCTCAGCAGTTTATCGAGGCCCTAAGGAATTTAGTGAGACCCTGTCTCAAAATTTAAAAAATTTTAAAAGGACTGGGTGGGTGTTTCAGTGGTAAAGAAGCACCCCTGGTTTCAATCCCTGTTACCAGAAAACAATAACAACAACAACAAAATGTTCACAGCATCTTTACCAGGAGTAGATTCCATTTGAAGAAAACATGTTTTTTATTCATGCACAAGAAGCAACTCCTCACCTACTAAAGTTTTTTCTTATTCTTCTGAAGAGTAATGTTTAGCATATCCAAACCCTGAAAGAAGTGTCATTGAATTAAAACAATATTTGGTTTCCCAAAATCACCACCAATAGAACTTGGGAGCAAGGATATTTTGTTACCAAAACCTGAATGGGGATCCTAATGCCAATCCAATAAGGAGAACGTGGTTGTAAGGAAAAAAAAAAAAAAAAAAAAAAAAAAAAAGACATTTTATTGCTTTACTAGTAAAGGAGAAACACAGGGTATTTCCTGTCCCAAAGGCTATGATTCTGCCCATCAAGGAGAACTGAGGGTTTTAAAGAAGTGAATCAAATGCTATATTCTAGGTGTTCCTTTGTGGGTCAGGGTGTGTGATTCATTTGTTAATTTGGGAGATAGCCATTTCTTAGATCTTCTAGCACCATCCTGAAGTTTGAATTCCTTGGGTCCTGTGGTGGGTGGGTGTGCTCAAGGGCAGATAACTCCAGCTAAGATGGGGGAAAAAAGATAATCCTATTTCTCCCTAAGTTAGGGATGGGGAGAGGGAGAAAAGGAAAAAAAAAATGTCCATTTAAAATTATGTCCATTTAGAAATAAGCCTCAGTTGTACAGCAGCAAGGGCTATATTCAAAGCATGAGATGGACCATGTTATACTTTGTGTGATTTTTCTATCTCATCAAAGTGAACTCAATGACTTATTCCCATACAAATCCCAAACCCAAAAGGACTAAAACAAAAAACAGAAAATCCACTTTCGGGGCTGGGGATATAGCTTAGTTGGTAGAGTACTTGCCTTGCAAGCACAAGGCCCTGGGTTCAATCCCCAGCACTGCAAAAAGAAAAAAAAAGATCCACTTTCTAATTTTCATACAAGAGACACACCCTACTTAAGATCCATTTGGGCTTGTGTCTCAAAGTGAAACCATCCTCAGCTGACAATCTGGTCAGCAAGCAGCTGTTCCAAAGATGGATCACTCAATCTGATATTGTCAGTATCAGAAATATCAAAGCAGATAGAATATAGTCACCCATAAAGACAATTCTGTCAATGATGGACTTCATGCATGATGATTAATAAGGTTATAATGCAGCCGAAAAATTCCTACAGCTAGTGACAGTGTAGCCATCAGGAGGTTGTACGACACACTGCTCACATGCATGTGGTAATGCTGGTATAAACACAGCCACTGCAATGTCAGTCATACAAAGTACAGTGCATAATACTTACAAATGATGATAAATTACTGTAATTGAGGGTTTTTGTTTTTGTTTTGTTTTTGTTTTGTTTTGTTTTGTTTTGGTACTGGTGATTGACCCCAGGGGCACTTAACCACTGAGCCACATCCAGTCCTTTTTAAAATTTTTTATTTTGAAACAGGTTCTGCCTACATTCCTTAGGGCATGGTTAAGTTGCTGTGGCTGCCCTTCAACTTGTGTTCCTCCTGCTTCAACCTCCCAGGTCCCTGGAATTATAGGCAAGCCTTCGCACAGGGCTGTTATTGGCTTATGTACTTACTATACTAGACATTTTTGTCCCTGTGTTCCACACAGCAAGGGATCAGTAAACTGAATGGAGGTGTAAACTGACTGAGAAACTTAAAGTCTGAAATAATTAATAAGAAATAAAAGACAAAAGACAAAGAAAAATAGTTTCCCAGTGGGGACCAGGGGAGTGGAATAGGCTCTGGGTCTATTCTGTAATAAAGAGTGAGGCTCCGTGTGCTTTATTTATAGGGAAGCACATCAAAGGGATTTATTGTGAGACAAAGTTTTGTAAGATAAATAAGAAACAAAAGGTTGTGGGGAAACTGACCTGATTGGAGACTTACCACTTGAGCAGTAATTCTTCCTCCTCCAGGCAGCTGGTGCCTCAAAGTCTATTTGGGTATACTGGTATCTCTTTCCACCTCTGGTAGGTTGTGTTTGAACAACTGTTTGGATTGAGCCAATACATTCCACAGTATCACAGAATTCTCGTTGAGCAGGATGTTGCCAAGGCAATGGAGCAGTCTCAGATTGGTGAGATGGGCACTGAGAGCTCTTTGAGGGGCACACCTCTGCTTAGAGATGGCTCAGACAAGCCCACGATTCATTCACAGCTCCCAAGAATTTTTTGGTTTTTCATTACCTTAGAACTAGAGTGTTCCCTACTGCCAGGCAGTTAAAAAAAAAAAAATAATAGTTTATTGTAAAACGGTCTGTGGTGTTATGCTAGCAGCATTGGCCTGCCTTTTGGGTTTATTGGGTCTGGTGAAGGCACCAGTTCCTCTCCTGCTTGACTGAGCCTCCTGTTGTTTTGTTAATTGTGGTCCTAGGAGCAATGGGCTCTACCACATACAGGTACCCTACAGCCTGGTGTGTAGCAGGCCAGGCCACCGAGGTGACCGAGCCCAGTCACCCCATGATGCCCTTCTAGTGCTTGTTCCCATTGTTAAGCTAGACATGGTTGTTTTAAAGTTAAAAAAGGAAAACAAAACATTTCATTTCAAACATATTTCACTTCGTATACTGTAAACATTTAAGATGGGGCCAGCAGGTCCAGAGGCTTTCATACAAAATATCTGAGTAAAGGGCAGGGTTCTGGACAAAGCTTGTCCTCATCAGAAGAACCATAAACCGCTGGGGAGCCCTCGACCTATGAAACATCCTTCTGAGGGCTAAAAGTGACAGCTTTTCAGAGGTGAGCTCGACTCTTTCTTTTCAAGGTGCTATTTCTTGCTTTAGTTATAGCAGGTTGCCAACACACCTTTATCTGCAGCGCTGGAACTAATGTGCCAGATTTCATTCACCTGATGCAGGAAGACATTTTTATTTATAATGTTATTTTCATCATCAATGTCTCTGACATGGATCTAATTATCATATTTAAGAGCCTGCATTTCAACCAAAAACTAAAATGCATCTGCTTCTACAGCTGGAGGTGTTAGAGAACGTTCCTGGAACTCTGTCCCATACATCACCATGTATCATCCTCCAAATAACTGCCTATGCATTTGGCTTCTGATCATGGTCATGTCCTTGCAAGAGCCAGTTTCCACCTCACAGCCCCCTTGCAGTGCCCGTGCACTCCTGGTCAACAACAAACAACTCCAAGCTGCACTCTTTCTAACTCACGCTAGCTTGGTAGGCCTCACTTCCTCCACCGGTTAAAGTTTTATCACCAGAGTGTAGCGATTAAGCCACATCTTCAGGTTCCACTTCTAATTTTAGTCCTCTTGTTACTTCCACCAGATCTGCAGTTACTTTCTCCAGTGAAGACCTGAGCCCTTTCAAGGTCATCCATGAATGCTGGAACCAAATTCTTCCAAATTCCTGTTAATGTTGATGTTTTGAGCGTCTCCCATGAATCACAAATGTTCTTTTTTTTTTTTTTTTTTTTTTTGGCGGTGCTGGGGATCGAACCCAGGGCCTTGTGCTTGCAAGGCAAGCACTCTACCGACTGAGCTATCTCCCCAGCCCCACAAATGTTCTTAATGGCATCTAGAATGGTGAATTTTTCCAGAAGGTTTTCAATTTACTTAGTTAGATCCATCAGATGAATCACTACTTATGGGAGCTACAGACAGTTATACTAAAAGTATTTATTATATAAGACTTGAAAGTAAACATTACTCCTTGATCCCTGGGCCACAGAATGGATATTGGGTTGGCAAGTGTTTTAGTTAGCTATTTCGCTGCTGTGACTAAATGATCTAACCAGTACAATTATAAAGGAGGAAAGGGTTTATTTGAGGGCTCACAATTTCAGAGGTCTTAGTACATAAAAGGCAGGCTCCATGTTCAGGTGAGACTGAACATCATGGTGGAAGATGTGGCAGAGGGAAGCAGAGAGAGAGTCTCCACTCTCCAGATACAAAATATATACCCCAAAGTCACGCCCCAATTCCAATCTCCTCCAGTCACAACATACCACTTCAATTAATCCCATCAGGGATTAATTCTCTGATTGGGTTAAGACTCTTATAACCCAATCATTTCTCTTCTGAACCTTCCTGCATTGTCTGACATGTGAGCTTTTGGGGCATACCTCACATCCAAACCATAACAGTGGGCATAAAAACAATATTAATTTTGTCATACATTTCTTTTAGAGATCATGCTTAGCGAGGAGTACTATTTGGAAAGTAAAAAGGAGCAGAACAGTGGACTTAAGATATTCAGTAAACCATATTGTAAACATGTCATCCAGTTTTTGTGCCCATTTATACAGCACAAGCAGAGTAGATTTAGTACTTTCAGAATAGTGAATGACCATGAGCTTCAGCCTAAAGTCACTTGCTGCATAGCCCCTAACAGGAGAGTCAGCTTGTCCTTTGAAGCTTTAAAGCCAGATCTTGACTTCTCTCCAGCAATGAAAGTCCTAGATGATATCTTTTCAATATGTCTGTGTAGACTGAAAACCAGTCATTTATCAATTATCTTAGCTAGAGTTTCTGGAAATTCACTACTGCTTCTACATCAGCTCTTTCTGCTTCACCTTGCACTTTTATATTGTGTTTTACAGTGTCTTTCCTTAAATCTCATGAGTCAACCTCTACTGGCCTCAAACTTTTCTTCTGTAACTTTCTCACCTCTCTCAGCCTACATAGACTTCAAGAGAGTTAGGGGCTTGCTCTGGATTAGGTTTTGGCTAAGAATAGTTTTGACTGATTTGATCTTTTGCACAGACCACTAAAAACTCTCCATGTTAGCAGTAAAGTGGTTTCATTTTCTTAACAGTAGTGTGTTTACTGGAGTGGCAGTTTCTTTTGTTTTGGTACAAGGAATTGGACCCAGGGGCACTTAACCACAGATCCACATCCCCAGCCCTTTATTATTTTGAGACAGGATCTTGCTAAGTTGCTTAGGGCCTCGATAAGTTGCCGAGGCTGGCTTTGAACTTGTGATTCTCCTTCCTCAGCCTCCTCAGCCCCTTGGATTACAGGCATGTGTTACCATGCCTAGCTAGACTGAACCAGTTTAGCAGGATGCTAAATTAATGCAAAAGAAATGGCATTTATGAGTACCCAACCATATGAAAAACAGTGAGCTAGTATAGTTTCCATCTTCAGTGGGTTTGTAGACTTATAAAAGAGGTAAGTCTCTGTATTTCCTATAAGACAAGAAAGAATGGAATATGATGTGTAACAAAAGAAACAAAGTGCCGTGAGAATTCAGAGAAGGCGGTGATTGATCCCAAAAGGTGGTTAGGAATAGGATTGTCAACTTTAGCAAAATGAATACTGCATAAGGCTTATTTATTCTAGAAATTTTTGTTGTTTATCTAAAACTCAAATTTAACTGGAGAATCTTATACTTTATCTGGTCACCTTAATTAAAGAGAGTTGCTGTCAAGCCATAGAACTTAATTATTTCCAAGTGGAAGAATATGCAGGATGTGAAATAGGTGTGGAAAGATATTTAGTATAAGAAGAACAACATCATGCCTGTTACTCTGAAAAAAAAAAAAGAAAAGAAGAGAAAAACAACAGAACAAAGGCACAAAAATGGGGGGCTGTATGTGCCCTTTGCTGAGAATGAGGTGAAAGCCAAAGGCTTGGAATGGAATGAGAGATAAAGGAGGAAATACACAAAGACTAAATCACAAAGGAGCTTGAATGAATGAACTAGGAATTTGATCCTTTTGATGAAGATTTACACTGGGATATAACTCAGGTGTAAGTGAAATCAAACCTTTTTATTCCATTTTGAATATTTATATTACATGGCTATAAGAGAAGAAAGTAACATAGAGGTGGCCAGGTAGGAATGCTCTGAAGAAGTGAATTTTTGGAGAAAAATGGGACACTGAAGGAAGTTAGTAGTGACTTCAGATCAAATTTAAAAAAACAGACAAGATAACAAGAGAAAAGTCCTGTCTTAAAGGAACAGGGAATTCTTTCTAGGAAAATTAGTAATGCCTAGGCACGTGAAGTACCGACTTCAGAGTAGGTGTAGCAAGCCCATAAGCAACCAAAATGTTCTGAAACTATGATGCGCCTTACAAATCTCTAAGGAACAGGAAGTGAAACAGCTTCAGAGAATCATAATGTGTTAGTCAGGAGAGCATCTTATCTCATCGAGGATGCCCAGATGGGAAAACTTTCCTACTTATGTGACCAAACAGGTACAATGACAGAAATTTGCAGCATGGAAGAAGGAAGCGTTTGCTAGCTACCACTGTAGCTTCAATGAACCTTTTCAAGTTAATTAAACTATATACATATATATATATATATATAAAGTCTGAGGTAAAATAGTCCCAAGAATGTGATGGGAGGTGAGGGAAAACTCAGAGCATGCTATCTCAATAATGTTCTATAACATCAATTAAAATGTCCCATAATACTTATTACTAGGAGGAAACCATATAAAGATACTGATGTTCTCTTCCTCTTCCTTTGACATTGCAGAAGTATTTCTAACTTCTTGATTTATTTGCTGTAAAAATACCAAGAGAAATGAACCAGTAAACCTGACTCCTATCCCTTGAAAATCACTATTTAAAATATGTTCAAACTTTAAATATTTTAAAAATTGAAAAAGACACATTTTATACTACTTTCTGTATTTTAAGAAACTGCTTCTATAAATAAAAAAAGACCAATTGCACTATGTAGGTATGACTATATAGTTTACACAGACTAAATGTATAAATTGTTTTTATAGTCACTAAAATTTTTTGGTTTCACTTTATGCTCCATAAAAATTGAGGTGTACATGTGATGTATAACATATTAAATCTAAAATATTCAACTTTTGAGTAATTTAATTAGGTTTATGATACTTACACAGGTAGCATCATAGGTAAATAATATTTAATACTCATAAGTAAATATAGTACAACTGAATCATTTCTCAATGACGAATCAGAATTTAGATCTAACTTTTTGATTTAGTTATAATGGTTTATTCAAACAAAATCTGGTCAGATTGTGATTTTTGCATAAACTCAATAATTTCCTATTAATTCTAAGGCAGCACTTTGTGCACCTATACATAAAACCTGGTTGCCTCCACACCTCCTCCAACTAACAGTGTTGTGATACATTGATTGGCAAGTGGCTGCAGAGTGTTGCTATGAATAGTCTCCAAATATATATATACAGGGCCCTCCATGTGCTCAGGTTTTTATGTTGATTCATAAGAAAATATTTAAAAAAACAACTTAAAAAATTGTGCCTGTACTAAACACATACCTTCTCTTTTCATGTTATTCCCTAAGCAATAGAGTGTGACAACTATTTACATAACATTTTCATTGCGCTAGGTATTATAAAAAAATTTAGAGATGATTTCAGTATATGGTAGGATGTGCATAGGTTATGCGAAAATACTACACCAAAGAAACTTGAGCATCCATGGATCCATGGTATCTACTGGAGTCCTGGAACCAATTCCCCACAGATTCTGAAGGGTAATTGCATTCAGAAACCACTTTTATAGTTTTCTAGGTATGAGTAGACTTTTGGGATACTGATTCATTCTGTCAGATTCATAAGATATTTTGATTTGCTAGGATGTCCATGTGTTTGTTTACATGGGGAAGTAGGTGATCTTTTATTGATATCTGCTATCTAGGATATCTTCTTTTTAATCAAGAAAAATCAAAGCATCTAGGAAATAAAGGCTGCTATAGCAAAGTGGCTAGGAGAGAATGTTCACAGAAAAATTGGAAATAGTAGGAAAGGGCTTTTAAACAAGAAGTCCCTGGGTTTTAATATCTGTCTTGGCAACACTTGATGATTTCTTCATGCTTACAGTTCAACTACAACTGTGTCTTAAATTTTATGACTTACATAGCTGATTTTATTAACTATTACATTTCTGAAGCTATGTGTATTTCAGGAGTGTTTGGAACTTAAATTGAAACATTAATCTGCATTTGTGTTTACTTGCTTAGCTTGTCATTAGACTCCATTTTTTTAATGAAATATTCTTACCATAAATATACTTTTCCATTAATTAATACTGCCTCACCTCCCTCTTTTCTCTCTGCTGCATTCGTAGATAAGTGTTTAGAAATGTGACTCTCCTTTATCTAAACTTTCTTATTTGCCTATTTGCTCATTAAATCTTTTTTTTTTTTTTTTTGGTTTGTGCATTTCACTTTATTTTCTAGTTCATTTGCTTGTGAATGGTCAGAGGGAGACTGCCAGGGCCTCTCCTCCACAGTTAGAGCTCTGTTGGATCTTGAAGAGTGAGAAACCCCAAATCTTTAGAACAAAACCCACCTTGGTTCCAAGAACCAAGTGTCTGCTTTGTTCTTTTTTTTTTTTTTTAATTAGTGATTCTTTTTTTTTTTTTAATTGTAAACAAATGGGATACATGTTGTTTTTCTGTTTGTACATGGCGTAAAGGCATACCATTTGTGTAATCATAAATTTACATAGGGTAATGTTGTTTGATTCATTCTGTTATTTTTCCCTTCCCCCCACCCCTCCCATCCCTCTTTTCCCTCTAAACAGTCCTTCCTTCCTCCATTCTTGCCCACCTCCCTAACCCTAACTTTAATCCTAACACTAACCCCTCCCAGCCCCCATTATGTGTCATTATCCACTTATTAGCGATATCATTCATCCTTTGGTTTTTTTGAGATTGGCTTATCTCACTTAGCATAATATTCTCCAACTGCATCCATTTGCCTGCAAATGCCATGATTTTATCATTCTTTATGGCTGAGTAATATTCCATTGTATATATATATACCACAGTTTCTTAGTTTCTTTATCCACTCATCAATTAAAGGACATCTAGGTTGGTTCCACAATCTGGCTATGGTGAATTGAGCAACTATGAACATTGATGTGGCTGTATCTCTGTAGTATGCTGATTTTAAGTCCTTTGGGTATAGGTCAAGGAGTGGAATAGCTGGGTCAAATGGTGGGTCCATTCCAAGTTTTCTAAGGAATCTCCACACTGCTTTCCAGAGTGGCTGTACTAATTTGCAGCCCCACCAGCAATGTATGAGTGTACCTGTCTCCCCACATCCTCACCAACACCTGTTGTTGCTTGTATTCTTGATAATCGCCATTCTAATTGGGGTGAGATGGAATCTTAGGGTGGTTTTGATTTGCATTTCTCTTATTACTAGAAATGTTGAACATTTTTTCCTATATCTGTTGATTGCTTATAGATCTTCTTCTGTGAAGTGTCTATTCATTTCCTTAGCCCATTTGTCGATTGGATTATTTGCATTCTTGGTGAAGAGTTTTTTGAGTTCTTTATAGATTCTGGAGATTAGTGCTCTCTCTGAAGTATGATTGGCAAAGATTTTCTCCCACTCTGTAGGCTCTTTCTTCGCATTGCTGATAGTTTCCTTTGCTGAGAGAAAGCTTTTTAGTTTGAATCTATCCCAGTTATTGATTCTTGCTTTTATTTCTTGTGCTATGGGAGTCCTGTTGAGGAAGTCTGGTCCTAAGCCAACATGTTGAAGCTCTGGACCTACTTTTTCTTCTATAATCTGCAGGGTCTCTGGTCTGATTCCGAGATCCTTAATCCATTTTGAGTTTAGTTTCGTGCATGGTGAGAGATATGGGTTTAGTTTCATTCTGTTGCATATGGATTTCCAATTCTCCCAGCACCATTTGTTGAAGAGGCTATCTTTTCTCCATTGCATATTTTTGGCCCCTTTGTCTAGTATGAGAAAATTGTATTTATTTGGGTTTGTGTCCGTGTCCTCTATTCTGTACCATTGATCTACCTTTCTATTTTGGTACCAATTTTACCATGCCGTTTTTGTTACTATTGCTTTGTAGTAGAGTTGAAGATCTGGTATCGCGATACCCCCTGCTTCACTCTTTCTGCTAAGGATTGCTTTAGCTATTCTGGGTTTCTTATTCTTCCAGATGAATTTCATAATTGCTTGCTCTATTTCTGTAAGGTATGTCATTGGGATTTTAATTGGAATTGCATTGAATCTGTATAGCACTTTTGGTAGTATGGCCATTTTGACAATATTAATTCTTCCTATCCAAGAACATGGGAGATCTTTCCATCTTCTAAGGTTTTCTTGAATTTCTTTCTTTAGTGTTCTGTAGTTATCATTGTAGAGGTCTTTCACCTCTTTTGTGAGATTGATTCCCAAGTATTTTATTTTTTTCGAGGCTATTGTGAATGGGGAAGTTTTCCTAATTATTCTTTCCAAAGATTCATCACTTATGTATAAAAATGCATTAGATTTATGTGCATTGATCTTATATCCCGCTACTTTACTGAATTCACTTATGAGTTCTAAAAGTTTTCTGGTGGAATTTCCTGGTTCCTCTAAGTATATAATCATATCATCAGCAAATAGGGATAGTTTGAGTTCTTCTTTTCCTATTCGTATCCCTTTAATTTCTTTGGTCTGTCTAATTGCTCTGACTAGAGTTTCAAGGACAATATTGAATAGAAGTGGTGAAAGAGGGCATCCCTGCCTTGTTCCAGTTTTTAGGGGGAATGCTTTCAGTTTTTCACCATTTTGAATTATATTAGCCATGGCTTAGCATAGATGGCCTTTATAATGTTAAGGAATGTTCCCACTATCCCTATTTTTTCTAGTGTTTTGAGCATGAAGGGATGCTGTATTTTATCAAATGCTTTTTCTGCATCTATTGAAATAATCATGTGATTCTTGACTTTAAATCTATTGATATGGTGAATGACATTTATTGATTTCCTGATGTTGAACCAACCTTGCATCCCTGGGATGAAACCCACTCGATCATGGTGCACTATCTTTTTAATATGTTTTTGTATGCGATTTGCTAAAATTTTGTTGAGAATTTTTGCATCGATGTTCATTAAGGATATTGGTCTGAAATTTTTTTTCCTCGATGTGTCTCTGTCTGGTTTAGGTATCAGGGTGATATTGGCTTCATAGAATGAGTTTGGGAGGGTTTCCTTCTCTTCTATTTTATGGAATACTTTGAGAAGTATTGAAATGAACTCTTCTTTAAAGGTTTTGTAGATCTCGGCTGAGAACCCATCTGGTCCTGGACTTTTCTTTGTTGGTAGGCTTTTGATGACTTCATCTATTTCATTACTTGAAATTGGTCTATTTAAATTGTGTATGTCCTCCTCATTCAGTTTAGGCAATTCATATGTCTCTAGAAACCTGTTGATGTCTTCCAAATTTTCTATTTTGTTGGAGTATAGATTTTCAAAATAGCTTCTAATTATGTTTTGTATTTCACTAGTGTCTGTAGTGATATTTCCTTGTTCATTCAGAATTGTAGTATTTTCGGTTTTCTCTCGTCTTCTCTTTGTTAGTGTGGCTAAGGGTTTATCAATTTTGTTTATTTTTTCGAAGAACCAACTATTTTGTCAATTTTTTGTATTGTTTCTTTTGTTTCAATTTCGTTGATTTCAGCTCTGAGTTTAACTATTTCCTGTCTTCTACTACTTTTGGTGTTGGTCTGTTTTTCTTTTTCTAGGGCTTTGAGCTGTAGTGTTAGGTCATTTATTCGTTGATTTCTACTTCTTTTGTTGAATGCGCCCCATGAAATAAATCTTCTTCTAAATACTGCTTTCATAGTGTCCCAGAGATTTTGATAGGATGTGTCTTTGTTTTCGTTTACTTCTATGAATTTTTTTATTTCCTTCCTGATGTCTTCTGTTATCCATTCATCGTATAATAGCATATTGTTTAATCTCCAGGTGTTGGAGTAGTTTCTGTTTTTTACTCTTTCATTTATTTCTAACTTCAATTCATTATGATCTGATAGAATACAAGGTAGTGTCTCTATCTTCTTGTATTTGCTAACATTAGCTTTGTGGTATAATATATGGTCTATTTTAGAGAAGGATCCATGTGCTGCTGAGAAGAAAGTGTATTTGCTCTTGGTTGGATGGTATATTCTACAAATGTCTGTTAAGTCTAAATTATTGTTTGTGTTATTGAGATCTATGGTTTCTTTATTCAATTTTTGTTTGGAAGATCTGTCCAGTGGTGAGAGAGGCGTGTTAAAATCACCTAGTATTATTGTGTTATGGTCTATTTGGTTTCTGAAATTGAGAAGGATTTGTTTGACATACATGGATGAGCCACTGTTTGGGGCATAGATGTTTATGATTGTTATATCTTGCTGATTTATGCTTCCCTTAAGCAGTATGAAATGTCCTTCTTTATCCCTTCTGACTAACTTTGGCTTGAAGTCCACATTATCTGAAATGAGGATGGATACTCCAGCTTTTTTGCTGAGTCCATGTGCATGGTATGTTTTTCCCCATCCTTTCACCTTTAGTCTATGGGTATCTTTTTCTATGAGATGAGTCTCTTGCAGGCAACATATTGTTGGATCTTTCTTTTTAATCCAATCTGCCAGTCTATGTCTTTTGATTGATGAATTCAGGCCATTAACATGCAGGGTTGTTATTGAGATATGATTTGTATTCCCGGTCATTTGGTTCATTTATTTAATTTAATTTATTTATTTATTTTTTTGACATGACTTGGTTCCTCCTTTATTTGGCAATTCCTTTAGGATAATTCCTCCCTTTGCTGATTTGCTTCTTTGTTTTTCATCTCTTCCTCATGGAATATTTTGCTGAGAATGTTCTGTAATTCTGGCTTTCTTTTTGTAAATTCTTTTAGCTTTTGTTTATCATGGAAGGATTTTATTTCATCGTCAAATTTGAAGGTAAGTTTTGCTGGGTATAAGATTCTTGGTTGGCATCCATTTTCTTTCAGGGCTTGAAAAATGTTGTTCTAGGCCCTTCTAGTTTTAGGGTCTGGATTGAAAAATCTGCTGATATTCGTATTGGTTTCCCCCTGAATGTAATTTGGTTCTTTTCTCTCACAGCTTTTAAAATTCTGTCTTTATTTTTTGTATGTTAGGTATTTTCATTATAATGTGCTTTGGTGTGGGTCTGTTGTAATTTTGTGTATTTGGAGTCCTATAAGCCTCTTGAACTTGATTTTCCATTTCATTCTTCAGATTTGGGAAATTTTCTGATATTATTTCATTGAATAGATTGTTCATTCCTTTGGTTTGTTTCTCTAAGCCTTCCTCAATCCCAATAATTCTTAAATTTGGCCTTTTCATGATATCCCATAGTTCTTGGAGATTCTGTTCATGTTTTCTTAGCATCTTCTCTGTTTGTTCAACTTTGTTTTTAAGGTTAAATATTTTGTCTTCAATATCTGAGGTTCTGTCTTCCAGGTGTTCTATCCTATTGGTAATGCTTTCTATGGAATTCTTAATTTGGTTTATTGTTTCCTTCATTTCAAGGATTTCTGTTTGGTTTTTTTCAATATCTCTAACTCTTTATTGAAATGATCTTTTGCTTCCTGTATTTGCTCTTTTAACTGTCGATTGGTGTGATCATTCAATGCCTGCATTTGCTCTTTCATCTCATCATTCAATGCCTGCATTTGCTCTTTCATCTCATCGTTTGCTTCCCTGATCATTTTGATTATGTACATTCTGATCTCCCTTTCTGTCATTTCTTCTGCCATGCTGTCATTGGATTTTATTGATGTAACATCTAGATTTGTTTGGGGCATTTTCTTCCCTTGTTTTCTCATATTGTTTAGGTATCAGTGGACCGCTAAGATATTGCAGATTTCCTCTATTGACTTATAATGTCCCTGAAGATTTCTAGTATATCCCCTCTTATCCTTCAGTAGCCTGAAGTCTTGGAGAAAGTTGATAATGTGGTGCTCCACAAGGAAGCTGCCTCTCTAGGGGTGGTGGCCTTCAGGTGGGGTACATTCCCTGATAGTGGGCAGAGGTGCCTCCACTTGTTGACCAATGGTCATCCAAAGGGGAACTAGGTTGCGGACTGAGGCAAGGCCTGTTTGTGCCTGTGTCTCTGGTTTTACCATCTTTGTGGGAAAACCTCACCGCAGGGAAGACTCACCCAGTGGGGAGGTCTCGCTGGTCAGTTCCCCTCCTAGAGGTTCCCCTCAATCTACAACTACCACCTGGGCTGGGCTGCCTTCCTCTGCAACATTCCCAGGGGCCTGGACCTACCTCCTGGGCCTGGGAGCCTCACCCTTTGCAGACGAGTCTCCTTAGGCTGCCTCTCCTCAGAGAATCTGCCCGCAGTCCTTGAACCTTCGCTCCGCCCCTAAGCGTGTCTGTATGCGGCTCTTCCACCAAGAAGCCCCCTAGGTCCTGGGACCCTGCTCTGCACCTAATCGCCTGGCTATGCAGCCCCCTCCTCTGAGCAGCCACCTGGAGCCCTTTACAGTCGCTCTGAGTCCCAGCGACCTGCCGCACGCCTCTTCCGCCGGACAGCGCCCGGTGTTCCAGTGTAGTCACTAGGACTCCAAGCAACTCACTGCGCGCCTCCTCCTCCCGCCAACCGCCCGTATCCCTGGACAGTCACTCCAAGTCCAAGTGACCCGCCCCATTCCTCCTCCTCCAGACAGCCCCCTGGGTGTTCAGGAGCGGTTGCTCTGAGTCCAAGCGACCTGCCGCACGCCTCCTCTGGGCAGTTGCCCAGAGCTCTGGTGCAGCCGCTCCGAGACCAAGCAACCCACCGCGCTCCTCCTCCTCCTCCGGGCAGCCCCCCGGTGTTCAGGAGCGGTCGCTTTGAGTCCAAACAACTCACCACTTGCCTCCTCTGAGCAGCCTCCCGGAGCTCTGATACAGTCACTCGGAGTCCAAGCGTCCCACCACGCTCCTCCTCCTCCTCCGGGCAGCCCCCCGGTGTTCAGGAGCAGTCGCTCCGAGTCCAAACTGCTCGCTGCGCAGCTCCTCCTCTGGGCTCTGGTGCAGTCACTCTGAGTCCAAGGGAGCTGCCGTATTCCTCCTCCTCCTCTGGACAGGCCCCGGTGTTCAGGAGTGGTTGCTCTGAGTCCAAACAGCTCGCCGTGAAGCTTCTCCTCTGGTCAGCTGCCCAGAGACCCAGTGGTTGCTCCGAGTCCAAGCACTGTGCTGAGTGGCCTCCTCTACGATGTTTCCAGTTGTCCGAGTTCACTGCTCCAGCTGGGGGAGGGGTGTCTCATTGGGCAACTCTACTTCACAAAGTCCCCTGCGTTCCGGGGCTACCGCCCCATCCGGGACACCTTCCCAACGGGAGAGACTCACCCGGCGGCTTTGAGTTGGTCCCAAGTCTCTCAATATCTCCTCTTTTGAATCCTGAGTCCTGGAGCAACATGAAATGCAGCCATCCTCTAGTCTGCCATCTTGAAAAACCCTGCTCATTAAATCTTTTAAAAATTTTTTGCTTTTATTTTTCTGTATTTTTAATTTGTGCATTTTTGTGTGCATTTAATTGTGCATTATAGTTTACATTTGTAGATGCATGTAATATAACAAGATAATTTGGCCAGTATCATTTACCTGCACTTACTCATTACATTTTTACCTTTGTTTATTTCAACATGTTTTCTTTTTAGATTCTAATCCCAAAATTGTTTAGAGGTCATTTCACATTTGTGAACTTTTTTCTTAAGTCCTTCTGAGGATATGAAGAAAGCTTCTTTATTTTCACTAGTGAGGTTATTCGTGAATCATAGTATAAAGTAGTTACTTCTAGAAAACCTTCCTTTGGATCATTACTTTATTTATTTATTTTTTTGTACTGGGGATTGAATCAAGGGATACTTAACCACTGAGCCACATCCTCAGCCCTTTTTATTTTTTATTTTGAGTCAAGGTCTGACTGAATTGCTTAGGTCCTCCCTAATTTGCTTAGAGTGGCTTTGAACTTGGGACCTTCCTGCTTCAGCTTTCGGAGTTGCTGGGATTACAAGTGTGCACCACCGAATCTGGCAATAATAATCTTTTGTACAATGTGTGTGTTTTGTTAACTCTACCCTCAGGAAGTGGCAGTTATCGTTTTTTTTTCCTTAGAGCTGGAAGTTCATCTTGACTGGAGATCTTTAACTTCCTACTTATAAAATGCATACATAATGGCAACTGAGGAATGGAAAGAAAGGCTGAGCGCAGTGGTGCATGCTTGTAATCCCAGTGATTTGGGAACTGAAGCAGGAAAATTGTAAATTGGAGACGAACCTCAGCAACTTAGTGACTGAGGTCCAAAGCAACTTGGTGAGATTCTGCCTCAAAATAAAAAATCCCTAGTACCAAAAAAAAAAAAAAAAAAAAAAGAGGAAAGAAAGAACTGGAAATTTTAAAACAGGTGTGTTGTACTTCCCAACACTATCAAACTTAAAGTTTTCCTAAATAATAATAACATAGTTGTAGCATTTAATAAAGACTAAGATAATTATCTTAAGATCATGTACCTATATTTACTTCATTTTGCATTTAACAATTGCTGTACTCTTTTGCATAGTTTCTTTTTAATTCAAATATAATTATTATGACTTTTGTAACTTCTTAAATCACATCTTATTCTGTGTTGCCTAATAATGGTATTTAGAGCCATATCATCATTTAGACTTTTAGTGTTCCTAAAAGTCATCTAGTCTAAATTCTTTATTCAATAAATGATTTAAATATTTTAATGAGATCTAATGAATTTAAATGATTTCTCCATTTTCACATACCTAGTAAATCAAACCAAAGAAAGACTATATATTTTATTTCTTAATTTTTATCTTTTTTTTAACTGAACACAGATGTGTTCTATTATGAATTATTTTGTACCAAAATTGAGACTTTTTATAATTGTTCTTCATATTTTGCAGTTGAATGAAATAAAAATCAGTATTATCAGAAGGAAATGACCAAGTATTATTGTGTTTCTACAAAATCTTTGAAATTTAAAAGTTAACTAAGACATAAATTATGAAAGAAAAATAACAAGAGTTAAGTCAATTTAAGAATAGTAGCACAAAGCAAGAGAAGTAGTATCTTTGAAATACAGATTAAAAGTGATGTAGTGGTCTTTAGTTCACATTTGTCAGCTGTGAAGAATCATGTGTAACCTTCCAAAAATATGCATTACAGAACATACTCCTGGAAATTGTAATTTGGAGTGTCTGTGGTGATGCTCTGGAGTTATATTTTCGTGACACCATGTGGTCAAGCAAGCGATTTGTAACCTTTTGGGTCTATGGACTCCTTTAGGAATCTGACAAAGCCAATGGATCCTTTCTTGGAATATCCTGGTTTGTGTTTAGAGACCACTGTTGGGGATTTGGGTACTTGGGGCATACTTGGTAGAGTGGCAAGTCCCTCAGAAGAGTATATGCTTTGGGGTTGAGGAACCTTGGCGTGAGGACTCTTTGTGCCCAGAATGTGTCTGGGAAGGTGGTGAAAGGAATAGAATGAGGGAAATCTATTTGCAACTGGATTGAAGTCTTCCTGGGAGATAATTGATGCAATCAAAGCAAAGGAACCAGGTACTGTGAAATTGATACTGTAACAAAGTTGAAAGTTTAGATAATCCCTGTTCTCCTGCCCAATAATGACTGATCATTGTCTGATCTGTTTTGAGGGAGAAACCTGTCAAAATGTGTAAGAATTCTTCCATTAAACTTTGTAATTTCCTGGAAGTGCAAGTGGCATTGGTGCACATGACATGCAAGGCAAGTGCCCACAGACCACTGCTTGGCCACCAGCCATGGAGTAGAGCACACATCAGAATCCAATTGTGGAATTGCAAAATGCTTCAAGGGGCTGCTGCAGAGGTTTTCAAGGGTGTAGGGAGTGTATAGTAACAGATGGAGCCATGGATTTCGGATTGTTTTATTCATTGACGCATATCTAAAGTTTGTAATCATGCCTTTTACTAAGTACTCACTGAGTATTTGTGAATAAATAATAAAAAATGAAGAAAAAATGACTTTATTGTCACAGATTCATCAAGTCTGGAAAATTTAGGTTACAATAGGCTTTGTATAGTATTAATACCAAGTCACTGCTTCTAGAACCCAAATCCAGGAAATTGCCAAAGCTGTGAAAAATTCTAAAAGAATGTTAATAGAAAACACATCTGCTTGGTTGGGCATGGTGGAGCCTGCCTGTAATCTAAGTGGCTCAGGAGGTAGAGGCAAGAGGATTCCAAGTTTGAGGTCAGCCTCAGCAGTTTAGCAAGGCCCTAAGCAACTTAGTGAGACCCTGTATCAAAACAAAAAATAAAAAGTGTTTGGGATGTAGAGAAATTGAACCCAGTGCCTCACACATACTAAGCACATGCTCTGCCATTGAGCTGTATCCCCAGTTCCCTGTAACTAAACTTTGAACCCAAATTAAGTTGATGTTTGCAAAATAACTTTTTAAGTACACAATTGTTTTTGTTGAGGACTGAGATTGAGGTGACCTACTTTTGTGTATTTGTAATGTTTGCTAATTAGCATAACACTTGAATGTTTTTAAGACAGGGACTCAGGAAATTTCCCTAATTTTGAAGTCCTGGGAGGGCTGGAGTGTATCAGAAACAAAGGGGTTACTTTACTAACTCTTCCTCTGACTGTGATTAGCTCTCATAATTTTCTTTCATATTTTTTTAAAAAATTATTTATTTTTAAAATTTTTTACAGACTGCATTATCGGTGCATGTAATTGTACATAATAGTGGGGTTCATTGTTACATATCCATGCATGCACACAATATAACAATATAATATGGCCAATATCATTCCCCAGTATTTTCCCTTTCCCTCCCCTCCTCCCTCAAAGGAACTGCTTGAGATGAGAACGGTTTCCTATGATGGAAACTATCAGAAACAATAGCCACTTGGGCAAATGAATCTGGTACACTGTGACAGAACATTTTAGCACTTCTGGGGTTGAAAAGAACTGGAGTGAGGGAAGGTGACAGTTTGAAAAGAGGAGTGGAGACAGGAATGAGTGCACGCCACCCAAGCAGAAATCATAACATGAATTATGGGTAGCTGGGGATACATGGCCACCACCTGGCAGTTGTAACTATGGTGACAAACCTTCAGCCCTGAGTCTTTCTCTTTAAGATCGTGGTGGACAAATGCCCTCAGTCCCTCAGGGCTGAGAATGAACGTCAGACAAGAAGCAAGGAACCAGGCACAGTGGCACACACCAGCGACTCAGGAGGTTAAGGCAGAAGGCTCACAAGTTCAAAGCCATCCTCAGCAACTTAGCAAGGCCCTAAGCAACTTAGTGAAACCTTGTCTCTAACTAAAAAATAAAAAGCGCTGAGGATGTGACTTAATGTTTAATAGCTCCTGGGTTAAATATCCAGTACCAAAAAAAAAAAAAAAAAAAAAGCAAGGAAATGTTGCTGTCATCAATCAATCTAGGATATGAATTGAGGGCAATCAGCATTCAGCATTCTGGAACAAAATTCTAGAATCCTCATTCACAGCAGGAATCTTGATTTGAATAGGTGGCCTTGTAGAAGACTTCTCCCAATGACATCGGCATGAGTTCAGCATCATTCCTAAACAAAGTTTGAAATGATTGTGTGGAAATTCCTCTGTTTTTGCTGTGGTTGTTACTATGGTTACTGCGACTCTGAACCCTGCCCATCTTCACTATGACTTTAGGTCTGCCCTTGACTTCCACGCCTTCATAAAAGTAATGTGCAATGTAGTTGCTCACTCAAGAGGATATATTTTCTCTTTTCCACTTATCTCAATCTTGCCAGTCCCTTGAGAAATACTTAAGGCTCACTGACTTCAGAAAATTTCCATAACTCCAGTCACCTACCTGCTCTCTCTCTTCTCCCTCTCTAGAATTATTGATTCTGCTACCATTTAGCATGTTGTTTGGTTCATAATCTTATCTCCTGCAATTCAGTAACAACAACAAAACAAAGAACCCAAACAAAAACCAGCATTTTATTACAGCTTTTATTGCATCACAGGGCAATTGTAAATCACAAAGTAATTTGATTTGCTCAATGAGCAAAATATCTCTGTATTTTTACTGTTTTATCTCTATATTTTACTAGCCTCAAGTGATTAACTTTTCTACTTATTTCCCAACCATGGTTGCCAAATACAAGCAACTCACTAAGAGGCCTTTGTGTGTCCTGAGAAATGAGGACACACTTTTTCTAAAATGCTCATTATTATGAACTTGCCTAGAAACTAAGTTTTAGGATACATACTATTTAGCGTTTACAAATTGTTTTATTTATGTCTTCACTTTAGTTAATGACTTTTATTAAGGCAAGAGAAGAGTACTTTGAAAATTCCCTTCTGAGAGAAAAATAGGTCAGAAGTTTGAATCATTCAAGTCAGTTTCCTTCTATTATCTATAGACATGTGAACCAGTATATCTGCTCCTTATTCAGTGATCTGGACAGTTTAATGATATTACTGTAACCCATACAAAGTGTGATTCACTGCCTCCAGCTAGAGTCAATGAACCAAGTGGCTGTGTGACTGATAAAGTGTTTTATTTACAAACCAGCATTGCTGGAAGATGATTGGCTCTCACCTTCAGAAACCATCTTAGGCCTTGTCCTAAGGGAGAATCTTTTATGTGATTTCTCAAGGGAAGGTATGTGGTTTGCAGATAGGTGGGCACCCCAGTTGTCCAGAGTTTGGAAAAGTAGTCTCTTCTGGAGCACGGGCATGTGTATCTTATCTTGTTTACTAGATCATCGAGAGCTGCAGTCCAGTGTCCCTACAGAAGGCACAAATGATCAAAGTCTTTGTGTTGATTGGAGTGGCTTGCATCTGGTTTTTGTTGTGGACAGTGTTTCTGGCAAACACCCTTCCAAGTGTAAACTTTCCTGTAATTTGGAACTAGGGAGTGTTCAGGAAGGGAGGGTTTTGTGCATTTCTAACTAACTTTAGTGCGCAGTTAATCTATAAAAAACAGGGTAGGCAGAAGCAAAGAGAAACTTCTGAGAATTGGAACTTGCTGGGGGTGGGGATGCTTATATTTGCTTTCACTAATTGAAAGCCAAAATAAAATCAGCTGGCAATATAGAAGCCTGACATCCATGTGAGTCTCCTAATGATTTTTAATATGTCCCAAGGAGATGATTTTTTTTTTTTGAGATGAGATCATTCAATAAGAATAAGCCTTCCTTGGGTAAAGAAGGAATCAAGGGCTTTAAATATTGACTTTATTTTCTATTACTACACAATTATTCTAGATTAAAAAATAAAAAGGAAGATTAAAAATTCAAAATAGACATTTGATTACTTCATATATAATTTCTAATTAATTAAGTTCTCATAAACCAAATTAGTTATTAGGCTTTTACCAAAACTAATTTATGAACAAGGATGTTGTTTAAAGAACTTGAGAGATTTGATTAAATTTCACATTTTTATTTGTATGTATACTTATATTACTTATGATTCTTTTGGTGAAAGCAGCTGCAAAGCTCACAGTAACTTTTAAGTTATGTGGGGCCCCATCTGAATCTAATATAAAGCCTTTTTAACACTAATAAGACAGAATTTTCTCAGAAAGCAAAGTGCAGATTAATTTAATTTGTTTCAGTGAATTCTGTAATATTAGACATCCCACTATGCTTTTCAGCCCAAAACTCACAGCTCAAACCTTGGTTTACAACTCAAATATTTCCTTATTCATGAAGATGTTTTCTTTCTCTTTTCAGAAGGACATCCAAAAATCTGAGAGTCCTATTTATTACAGCATTTTTAACATTAGAACCAAGTTTGAATCAGCTGAAGATCAGAAAAGATAAAATTAATTATCCTAAATTTAAAAAGCAATGTTGGCAAGAACTTTTATAATTTTTAGAAATTGAATACCTCTCCTAGGTATACTGTGAAGAAGAATTAAAGGACCTTATACATACACATTACTTAGCATGGTAAATTTGGGTGAAATTTTTCCAGGTTAATCTGGAATATCAAGTTAATCTGGAATATCGCAGCTGTCTTTATAAGGCCAGGTAGTAGGGATGTTTGCTTCCATTTGTTCTGGTTATCTTTTTCCATACAACAATGCCCAAACTTAGTAGTTTGAAAACTTATTGGCTTTATTATGTTTCATGCTTCCATTGGTCAAGAATTTAGGCATGAATTGGCTTCTTCTATTCATATGGAATTGACCAAAGTCTTAGTGGCATTCAGCAAACAGATTAGCTGATCTGGAAAGGTCAAGATGGCTTCATTTACATGTCTGGTGTCTTGGTGGGAATGACTAGAGATCTTGGCTCATAATTCTTGACTGCATCACTGTCACATGACTTCTAGAGCATGGTGAGCACTAGGTACTTTGACTTCTTACGTGAGAGAATTTTCTAAGAGACCTAGGCAGAAACTGCAAAGTTTTTTATAATCTAGCTCTGGAAGTCCCAGAACATCAAGCACTGAGGCCAATCCAGATTTGAGAGGAGGTTCTACCCTCTGTTTCTTGATGGAGTATGGCATGCTTTCCCAGGGAGGGAAGAAATTGATGGTGGCCTCTGTCATCATGATGACTGGGGACTGATATAAAGCAGTCTATTATCAAATGATTACTTTCCAAAAGAAAAGTTATCTTTAAAATACTGCAATTTGTAGCAGCTATGATCTTCCATTTTTCACATCTAGATTTGAATATTTCCTGTATTTTTTTTTTTTTTTTATTGCTTTACTAAATTGTTCTAGACAAGGGTATTGGCGACCTATGTGACCTGGATTTTCCTTGGTACTATTTTTCATTCCATTATCATTTTGACCATGTGTCAAATACAAGTTTGTGAAATACTTGAGGTAAAGATGTATATGGGAAAACAAAGTGCATTGCACATTACAAGTTAACATCAAACCTTAATATTTTGAGCCAGCAAGTTTTATAAGTCAGCACTGCAACTTTATTTTCCAGCATGTGAAGGGGATTAAAGATGACACTTAGCTCAGGGAATGATCAATAACAAGAATAAAAAGGGGAATAGATATCATTAGAGATCCTACAGACATCAAAAAGATTTCTAAGACTATTTTGAACAGCCGTATGCCAATAAATTTGACAACTTACATGAAACAGATTTTTAAAAATACAATTTATCAAAACCAATGCAAGATCAGAAAGAAAATCTGAATAGTCTTATTTCTATTAAAAAATAGAATTTAACCTCTCCACAATGAAAACTTTGGGCTCAAGTGATTTGGCTGGTGAGATTTACAAAATATTTAAGAAAATTGAGATTATCCAAGGTCCAAACTACCAAGAATCTTCTACAGCAGGACATTGATATAAAACAGGTTTAAAAAAGAGAGAGAGGTAAAAAGTGCATGTGAAACAAATTTTCCATAGATTCTCTTTAAAGCTCACATTTGAAATGCAGTAAAACAAATTTAGGAAGACAGAACAATCAAATGAACTGACTAGAGATATGACTCAAATGAAGAAACAACTCCAAATTACATTTAGTTTCATTTTTGTCTTAGAGAAATGTAGATTACCATAGGTTATGTGGAATTTGTGGCTACATTTAAACAAAGACACACACTACTAAGAGTGACAAAAAACAGCTGAATTGCTCCATAAAATGAATTGATATAAGATTTAGGAAGTCCAGTAAATGAAGCATAGCATTATTCATGAAGATGTAGAATTAAGAAAGTCTACACTGTGTTAAAGTGTCATGAAAGTGTCTAAATAGATGAATATAGTTTCCAGAACAATTATAAAAAAAATACATGTTCCTTCTAGGGAGTTAGCAGCAAATAGTCCATGGCAGTTAAGATAGAATGGCATGTTTTCTATAAGTCTCAAATTACACTTAATTTGCTTTGGGCTCAATTGTTAAAATCCTAACTGAAATATTTACTAACATTTTTTAACTCTGTGGAGATATAGAATAAGTTTTGGTAGAGTTTAAGCATCACAGAATAAAATCTAAACCAAGAGATAAATCATTCTAGGTCAAAATAATTGTTTAGAAAAATATTCATTTAGAAAAGTATCAAAGACTTGGCTTAAAAAATTCAACTTAGAAATTAGACAAACCCAATAAAGGAACAATTTATGAACAGGCATGCATTAACTTTAGTACTGCTTACTGCTTTTTTTTTTAAGATTTTTTTAGTTTAATATTTATTTTTAATCATTCTACATACTTCAATTGGAAACAGTAGTCCTGAAGTAAATATTTCATGACTTTCTGAGTTGGGTCTCAGGGTTCTTAAGCCTGGACCCTCAAGCCTGCTTAATTCTTTCTTTTTCTAAGTTCTCACATCCTTTGAAACCCTAATTTCTATATCCTCTTCTCTACTTGCTATTAGGTACTGTTGCGATATATATTTGGGTCAGAAAGCCAGCACAGAATTAGGAATAGACTTTGAGACTGAGCATTGCTAGTGTTAACAGTATTTAAAGGTAACTAAATCTGAACATAAGGCGTTTCGTGTTATCAACCTCTATCAATCAAATATGACCACAAGAGGTAGCACATTATTCTGGTGTTTCCCCCAAATAATTGAAGCCCTCTTAGGTACCAAACATGAGCAAATTCTGCCTCCTGGAAACTTGCAGTGTAATCACAGAACTATACATAAAAGGGAAATTACAATAAAATATTATTTACTAATAATAATGATATCAATAGAGTATGTGGAGACAGAGGCATGAACAACCAATTGAGTGTTAACATCTGGGTTTGTTGTCTCCATTCAGCAAAGAATTAAAGAACAGTACACAGAATTAGTGAGCAAGTAGCAGATTTGTTGCAAAAGTGGCAGAGAGAGTTTTCTTGGAAGAGTAGGGACCCTAGAACTAGGAATCCAGTGGGGGAGTTTTGGCCCATTATTTTTATGGTCTCTGGAATTTCCTCCTTCCCTTATCTCCTCCCCTGTCCACACACTCCTCACTATTATTGATTGGTGCCCACTCTGTCCTTGTGTTTGTTTTAGTTTTTATATTGGATCCCCTACTTACAGTCATATTTCTTTCTTTTCTTTTCTTTTTTTCTTGGTACTGGGATTTAACCCAGGGGCATTTTACCACTGAGCCACATTCCCAACTCTTTTTATATTTTATTTTGAGACAGGGTCTTGCTAAATTGCAGAGGGCCTTGTTGCTGAGGCTGGCTTTGAACATGTGATCCTCCTGCCTCAAACTCCCCAGTTGCTGGGATTGCAGGCATATGCCACTACACCTGGCTTCATATTTACTTCTTTTTTTCTCATTTCTAGCATTTTTAAAAGACAGTTATTTTTCATGGATCAATATTTTGAGGAGTAGGATGTTTGATTAGTATAATTTGGTTTTGTTTTGTATTATTAAATTTATATTTTAAAAAATTTTTATTTTAAATACATTTTTATCTCATTTATCTGTTTCCCTTGATTCTTTCTCTCTTTTATTCTGCTAACAGCCAATCTCTTTTGTTCTGTCTTTCATTCTTGCTTTATTTTTTTTACTTCTATTTTCTCTCTTCCTCCCCCATAATCATCACATCCTACATCACTTCTGTTCTCTCCCTGTTCACCATTCAAAATTGTAAACCCTTTTGCATACTGTTTTTACTGTGGGCACTAACTGATAACATCATTTCTGTTTCTTGTGACGATTAACATTGTAGATATCATAGCAGGAACTATTTGGTTAATGCTGTATTTTGTTTGCATTGGTTGTTTTTAATATTTGTCTTCCACTAAACTGTTAAGTACTGGAAATATTCAGGGACACCATAAATCCATAAATCCACTCTACTGCCTCAGATCCATACTGTTAGATGGGTAGACACACAAATGACAAGAAAAATCAAGGGAACAAATTTCCACAAACAAACAAAAATACTCTGATAACAGAATCCACCAGAAACACAGTGGAAGAAATGTCAGAGAAGGAGATTAGAATTTTCATAAACTGATCTGTGAGGTAAAGGACAATGTAAGGAGTGAAATCAGAGAGAAAATACAGGAAAGTGAAAGAACACTTTAATAAATAGATAAAGAGTCTGAATAAAAAAACAAGCAGAAATCCTTGAAATGAAAAAAATCAATAAATCAAATAAAAAATTCAATGGAAAGCATCACCAGTAGGATAGACCATTTGGAAGACAGAGTTTCAGGCAATAAAGACAAAAATGTATTCTTGAAAATAAAGTTGACCATAGAGAAAAGATGTTAAGAGACCATGAAAAGAACTTCCAAGAAATACGGGTTAAAATGGAAAGACCAAATATAAGATTTATCAGGATGAAGGCTTAGAGATACAGACCAAAGGAATACACAATCTTTTCAATGAAATAATACCTAAAAATTTCCCCAACCTTAAGAGTAAATGGAAAATAAAGTACAGGAAGCATACAGAACCCCAAATATAGAAAATTACAACAGACCCCTATCAAGACATGTTATTATGAAAATGCCTAACATGCAGAACAAGGATAGAATTTTAAAGACTAAGAGAGAAAGATTACAGGTGACATTTGGAAGAAAACCAATCTGGATCTCAGCTTATTTTTCAACCCAGATCCTAAAACCAAGAGGTCTTAGAATAATATATACCAAGCTCTGAAAGAAAATAGATGCTAATCAAGAATACTATACTCAGCAAAATTAATCTTCAGAATTGACCATGAAAGAAAAACTTTCAATGATTAAAAAAAAGTTAAAAGAATTCACAACTAGAAAACCTGCCCTATAAATCATACTCAATAAAATGTTTCATGAAGAAAAAATGAAAAATAAAACTGAAAACCAGGAAAAGGAGGAATTACACTAGAAAATAGTCAAAGGAGAAACAAATTCAAATTTAAAACCAGAAATAAATCAAAATGACAGGGAAAAAGAATCATTTCTCAATAATAGCACTGAATGTAAATGGCCTAAACTCATCAATCAAAAGACATACATTGACAAATTGGATTTAAAAACATGATGCAGCAATATGCTGTCTCTAAGAGGCTCACCTCAGTAGGCAAAGACATCCCCAGATTGAAGATAAAAAGATGGGATGTAATACATTATTCACATGGATCTCATAAACATGAGATAAAAAAGTTGGGGTTTCTATCCTCATATCAGATAAATAGGATTTCAAGCTAAAGTTAATCAGAAGGGACAAAGAAGGTCATTTCATACTGCTTAAAGGAATTATATAGCAACAAAATGTAAATATTTGTGCCCCAAACAAAGTAGCATCTACATACATCAAACAAACTCTTCTCAATTTCAAGAATCAAATAGACCACAACACAATAATAATCAGTGACTTTAACATGCCTTTCTTATCACTGGATAGATCCTCCAAACAGAAACTAAATAAAGAAGTTATAAAACTGAGGCTAGGATTGAGGCACAGTGATAGAATGCTTGCCTGGCACATGTGAGGCACTGGGTTTGATCCTGAGCACCACATAAAAAAAAAAAAGGTATTGTGTGCATCTGCAACTGAAAAACATTCTTTTTTTTAAAAAAAGGAGCTTTAGAACTAAAAAATAAAATTAATAAATTACACATGTATACATAATATCTCATCCATCAATGACTGAATACACTTTCTTCTCAGCAGAACACGTCCTTCTTTAAAACAGACCATATCTTAGGTCACAAAGCAACTCTTAGCAAATACAAAAAGATAGAGATAACGCCTTGCATTCTGTAATCATTATGGCTCATGTAATCCCAGTGGCTTGGGAAGCTGAGGCAGGAGGATTGCAAGTTCAATGCCAGACTTAGTAATTTACTGAGGTGCTAAGCAACTCAGTGAGACCCTGTCTTAAAATTTAAAAAAAATACAAATAAGTACTGGGGATGTGGTTCAGTGGTAAAGTGCTCTTGAGTTCAATCCCTGGTACCAAAACAAAACAAAACAAAACAAAAACAAAAAAAACAACATCAACAAAAGATCATAATGGAATGAAATTAGAAATCAATGATAAAATAAAAAATAGAAGCTACTCTAACACCTGGAGACTAAATAATATACTATTGAATGACCAACAGATAGTAGAAGAAATCAGCAATGAAATAAAAAATACTTAGCGGTTCATAAGAATAGCAACACAACATATCAAAGTCTCTGGAACATAATGAAGGTGGTTCTAAGAGGAAAGTTCATTGCACTGACTGCATTCTTTAAAAGAATAGAAATTCACCACCAAACAAATAACTTAACATTACATTCAAAGTCCTAGAATAAGAAGAAAAATCAATACAAAAAGCAGAAGACAGGAAATAATTTAAATCAGAGCCCAATCAACAAAACTCAAACAATCAAACAAACAAAAACTCAAAAAAATCCATGAAACAAAAATTTGCTCTTTGAAAAAAATAAATAAAATCGACAAACGCTTAACCAAGCTAAACAAGAGAAAGAGGGGAAAAAACTCCAATTAGTAAAATTTGTGAAGAAAAAGGAAATATCACCATGGACTTTTGTCAAATGGTCAACAAATACATGAAAAAATATTCCACTTCTCTAGCAATCAGAGATATACAAATCAAAACTACACTGAGATTCCATCTCACTCCAGTCAGAATGGCAATTGTCAAGAAAACAAGTAACAATAAATGTTGGCAAGGTTGTGGGGGGAAATGTTCACTCATACATTGCTGGTGGGACTGCAAATTGGTGCAATCACTCTGGAAAGCAGAATGGAGATTCCTCAGATAACTTGGAATGGTACCACCATTTGACCCAGTTATTCCACTCTCCAGAATATACCCAAAGCATCCTACAGTGACAGAGTCACATCAATGTTTATAGCAGCTCAATTCACAATAGCTAAGCTATTGAAACAACCTAGGTGCTCTTCAACAGATAAATGGATAAAGAAAATGTGGTATACATACAAAATGGAATATTACTCAGCCACAAAGAATAATGAAATAATGGCATTTGCCACTACATTAATGGAACTAGAGACTATCATGCTAAGTGAAATAAGACAATCCCAAAATACCAAAGGCCAAATATTATCTTTGATATGTGGCTGCTAACTCACAATAAGAGTGGGGAGGAAGAATAGAAGTTCATTGTAGTAGACAAAGGGGAATGAAGGGAAGTGTGGGGAAATGGGAATAAGAAAGACCATGGAAAGAACTGGACGTAACATTCCTATGTTCATATATGAATATACCATGAAACTCCACATCATGCACAACCACCAGAATGGAATCCTAATTAGAATAAATTATATCCCATGTATGTATAATATATCAAAATATACTCTACTCTCATATATATTTAAAAAGAACCAATAAAAAAGAATTAAATGTATATTATTTCTCCATGATCCAAAAGAACACTTTCTTAATCTATTAATTTATTTTCTGACATACTATGTAGTAATTTGAACATAAGAATTTGTTTCCCCCCAAATTGTGAAACAGCATTGTGTTGTAAGAATTCTGTATGGAATTTATCCAGTCTGCTTTGTGTATGGGTCAATTTTCCTTTTAGTCATCATTCTATTTCTAATTAATTAAAATCACATAGCTGAACTGGATTATTTTTTAGTTGTTGATAGACACGATACCTTTATTTGTTTTTATGTGGGACTGAGGATTGAACTCAGTACCTCACACGTGCTAGGCAAGTGCTTTACCACTGAGCTACAACCCCAGCCCCTGAACTGGAATTTATGTATTCAAATCTAGAATAATAGCTTTGCCATTTCTGTATTTTAGGATTTTAAAGAATATGTAAAGAATTTTATGCTTCTCTAAAACTGGCACAAGATAAAATGTATGGTATTATTGCCCTGAGCAGTCGTGTTTAAACTTTGGGGGGTCATTTATCCCTTTCCTAATTTAATAGGAAAATTACATTTTTCCTAATTTAATAGGAAATTTTCCTATTTTTTTCCAGGAAAATGCCTATTCTATAAAACTTTATATTAAGTTTTAGGGGATATGATGACCATCCTGGAGGCCTCTAATAGTATAGATCACAAGTTACAAAACCCCAGTCTGGAAGCAATGCTATTTTACCTTTAATGGATACAGATTATAACATACTAGGAGAAATTTAAGTAGAATTATTAGTGCTACAGTTCAGGTTAATTTTTAAATAGAGTCTGCACTATGGGTCAATAATAGTCATGAAGCTGCAAATAGGTTAATTTATATACTCACTGTCTCACTGTAGAGCTAGAATTAGACCCAGCAAAAGTGTTTCTAAAATATGGTTTAGTAGGAGCTATTGTTCACTTCAAAAATATTCATGGAACTCTGACTTTGTAATAGGAATTGTGCTAGGAAATGCAGCTAAAAGACTCATAAAACACTTGTACTTCAGGGTATGAAAAGGTATACTGGGGGTATGAAAACAAAGGAGGAATAATAGTGTGTGAAAGAAATTATAATAGAATTAAGTAATGGGAACTGATAAACTAAATAAGGATATTTTGAAGGGAAAATGAAGACTTTCTACATAAATGATGAGTGTCAGAGCTGAAGAATGAGTAAAAGTGATTCCACAGGTTTACACATGCACTTAAAAGTTAGTGTTCTGCAGATCTTGTGTGTTAGTCAACTTTGTGTCATTGTGAAATAGGGGGTGGGGATGTGGCTCAGTGGTAGAGTGCTTGCCTAGCATGTGTGAGGCACTAGGTTCGATTCTTAGCACCACATTAAGAAATGAAAAAATAAAGATATCGTGTCCATCTATAACTAAAAATTAAAAAAAAAGAATAGTGGAAATAAACACCTTAAAAGGAGGGAAGATTTACTTTGTCTTGAGGTTTCACTCTGTGGTCACTGGCTCCATTACTTTCGGCCTGTGTCAAGGTCAAACATCATGGTGGCTTGGAAGCAAGAGAGGGAGGAAGGGTTCTGAGGTCCCAACATCTCCTTCAAGAGCATGTGCTCAGAACCTAATATCTTCCAGTGAGCCCCACCTTCCAAAGTTTCCATGACTTTCCAATAAAGTCACAGGCTGGTGATCAATAAAAGCCACAGGCTGGTGATCAAGTCTGTAACACACAAGACTTTGGGGATGTTCCAGATCCAAACTATGGCACCTATAGTCCTTCTCCATTTCTTGCTCTCTGGAGTTAACACTTTGTTTTTGTTACTGTTTTTTGGTGCTACTGGGAATTGAACCCAGTGGCATTTTACCACTGATCTACATCCCCAGCCCTTGTTATTTTTTATTTTGAGACAACATCTCACTAAACTGCACAGGCTGACCTCAAACTTGTGATCTTCCTCCTGCTTCAGCCTCCTCAGTTACTGAGATTACAGGCATGTGCCACCCTACCTGGCCCCTTCTAATGATATAGGAATATTCTTTGTGCTTTTACCTATTTATCACAAAATAACATTTAATTCGCTTTCCTTCTCCTTCTCCTTCCTTTTTTTGTACTGAGGATTGAACCCAGGGGTACTTAACCACTGATCCACATCCCCAGCCTTTTTTTTTTTTCTTTTTTGAAACAAGCTCTCACTAAGTTGCTTAGGGCCATGGTAAATTTCTGAAGCTGGCCTCAAACTTGGGATCCTCCTGTCTCAGTCTCACGAGTCGCTGGGATTATAGGTGTGCGGCACTGCACCAGGCTTAATTAGTTATTTCTAAAGTTTTGCATTTAGGGGTTGTCTTTCGATATTCCACAACAGTGGATGAAGAGTCTGCTTGCTTTTATGACTGTTATCCAACCTCTTTTTCCTCACTCTAACACACACACACACACACACACACACACACACACACACACATACACCCTTCCCATGCAAGCCTAACTCTTCCCAGTTTAATTATGTTTTATAAGTGGTTATATTATATTTATATTATTTTGACTAGGTAATGAGTAGATATGGGAGCTTTCTCTTAACATATTCAACACATTAGTTTATCTTACCAATTTTCATCTTACTGAAGAACTCTATTCCTGAGACTTCTGTCCTGCTCTAATTTAAAATGGTGGCTCTCCAGGAATATAGGGCAGCAGTTGTGTTCAGACTTTACTTCACCGTCAACTCAGATTCCTTTGGTTCTTTTTGGACTTGAATTTCCTTTTTCCCATTTTCTATATGTCAATCAATTGGATAAACTATCATCTATAAAATTATTCCAGAAAAATAAACCATTCTTTTGATTTTTGTTAATGGCTTTTTTCCCCTATGATACATTTTCCAACAGCTTCATTAGAAAGGGTACAGAGGGAGGTGATTTTTTGAGACCTTGAATTGAAAGAATTCTTCCTTGTAGAATATTTATATAATTGGTATCTTCTTCTTTTCTTTATAGCAATAAGGAAGTTTGAAGCTATTCTATTATTATTATTATTATTATTATTATTATTTATTACTATTATTATGAACAGGATCTTATCAGGAACTTAACAGGCTGGTTCTGAATGCCTGGGTTCAAGTGATCCTCTTGCTCAGGCTCTGGGATAGCTGGGATTATAGGTACATGCCACTGTGCCTGCTGGAGGCAATTCTATTTTGGACCCTTCTAACTGTCCTATTAATTCTTGAATTCTAGTATCACATTTCAAATAATTAGAACTCTTTTTGCTTTAATATCATTCCTTCATGAAAAGATATTATACTTTTGTTTTTAGCAATGCAATACAGTCTCTGCCCAGTATGAACATTAATTATCATCAGATTATTTCACCTAATTTTTTTCTGTGTACATAATCTGTTTCCTCCAAGTTTCTATTTTCCATTTATTTTGATCATTGCTGTAGTGTGAATGTGTCCTCCCAAATTCATGTTTGAAAACTTAATTCCTGCCAGGGTGTGGTGGTGCATGTCTGTAATCCCAGCAACCTGAGAGGCTGAGGCAAGATGATTTCAGTTCAAAGCCAAACCCAGCAACTCAGTGAGGCCCTGAGGAACTTAGCAAGATTCTATATCTAAAGACAATATTAAAAGGGTTGGGGATATTGCTCAGTGGTTAAGCACCCCTGGGTTCAATTCTCAGTACCAAAAAAAAGGAAACTTAATTCCTAACACAAAAATGTTGGGAGATGGAACCTTTGGGGAAGTGAATGGATTGATTAATGCCACTATAAAGGAGTTGGTTAGTGGGAGTGGAGGTCATGAATGGATTAATGATACTATAGAAAAGGCTTACAGAAGTAAGATAGGAAGAAGGCCCTCAGATATTGGTGTCTTGGTCTTGGACTTCTCAGTCTCTAAGAACTGTGAGAAATAAATTTCCTTATAAAATTCCTTATATATTTCCTGGTCTCAAGTATTCTCTTATAGCAGCAAAAAGCCAACACAAACAAATAAGCAAAATCCCCTAAAACAAAATGAACTAAGACACCATCATCTTTGATATTAAGTGCTCTCCTCAATTTTCTATTGACTATCAGTTGGTAGAACGTTTAAAAACTGATGAGAAGCTCCGAGTTTTGTCTATAAGTTTCACTGGAGAGCACCAATTTCAGCTTTTGATGTACTTTATACTTGCCTGGGAAATGTTTAAAAATATACATACCCCAGGGCCTTATGTTAGACTAATAGAATTATATTCTCTGGGAGTGGAGCCCAGGTAATGAAAAAATTTTAAATTTCCCAGGTGATTTTAGTGCACAGTGAGGTTTGAGAATCACTGTTGCAGACTTAGCTAGGCCCAGTTAAAATTTCCAAGGTGGATTTTTTAGTTGTTGTTTTTTCTTTTCTCTTGATCTTGTCAAATTCCCCAGAGAAGATTCTTTAGTCTAAGTCTGGAAGTTATTGGTTGCCAGTGGTCTGGGAACTGCATAATTTCATCCATCTGTCTTCCTTAATCGACTCTCTTTCTAGTTGCCATCGAGTGGGAGACATTTATGTGACTGACAACAAAGAAGAATTGAAATTTGTAGACTTTTCAACCTTGACACACGCTATTGTTTAAATTTGTTCTCCCAAAAGCATGTGCTAGAACTGAATTCTCAGTGCAGTGGTGTGTTAGTCCATTTTTGCTGCTATTAGAGACTACCATAGACTGTTATTTACAAACAGTAAAAGTTTATTTGGCTCAGGGTCCTAGAGGCTGGCAAGTCGAAGATCAAGGGGCCACATCTGGTGAAGGCCTTTTTGCCTTATCTTCACACGGCAGAAAGCATCATATAATAAGAGAGTACATTCAAGAGGGTGGGGAAGGAGCCAAACTCATTCTTTTATCAGGAGCCCACCTCCATGATAACCTACTTGCTAATAATGGGATTAATCCATTCAACATCTCTTAAGGGTATCTCTACTCACCACTATTGCACTGGGGATTAAGTTTCTAACCCAGGATCTTTGGTGTACATGTTTAAACCATAGCGAATAGTGTTGGGAATCAGGGACTAATAGGAAGTGATTAGGCCATAAGGGATGAGCAAATGAATTAAAGCCATTATTGGGAGAGTGGGTTCATTATAAAAGGGTTAGATCACTCCCCTTCTTCTTTCTCATTCTGTCTTTGCCATGGGATAATGCAAGAAGGCCTCACCAGATGCCAGTAAATTAAGCTTAGACATACCAGCCTCTAGAACTGTGAGGAAATATATCTGTTTGTTATAAATTACCTATTCTCAGGTATTTTGTTATAGTAGTACAAATGGACAAAAACAACATGTAATCTGTTTAATGTTGCTTTTATATACTTTCTTCTTAAAATCTTGGGTGTTAATGAATAAAGGAAGGGTGGGAAATTTTATTTTGATTAATGAAGTGAATTTTTCAAGAAGTGCTGGGTTGAGAGTGATATGGGTAAAATAGAAGACATCAAAACTGAGAATGGGAATCCTGACATAGCTGATTGATTACAGAGGTAGACTTAGTGCAGACTCATTTTTTTTTTTTTTTTATTTCAAGATACTTTATTTTCAAAACAGATCACAACATTAAGCTTTTGGCCCATTCTGCCATTTTACAAGTTACAAATGTTTGCTGGGCAGCTAAGAGGGCACTCTTTAGTAGCTTGTTTGAAAAGTGAATAAAAATCCATATAAAACAAATATTCAAATAGTTTCCATAGGAACACAGATAAGTGTGACCCCATCTTCTAGTCCTCCATATTGCTGCATCTGTGCCAACCCTACTCTTACAAAGACATTCAAAACTAGCAGTAATTAAGTTAAATGGTCCCCCCAGATTCCTTAACTTAAGCTAAACTTGCAGTGAACAGCTAAGAGTGGCATCTACACATTGATACTAGTGGAGGCACACGCTGCCGAGGGACGTTTCATGCAGTGCAGACTCATTTTAGTCAAGGTTAGGCCAATTTCTGTCTAGAGAAATTGAATTAGAAATATAGTAAAAAATATCATGGAAATTGGCAGTACTTTAATATGTCAAAGTTTTTACATTAATACAATCTAGGGAGGAAAGAAATGACTCTTAAAAGTAATTTAAGTGCCATATTATATTTAGATCATTAAATAAGCCTCATTTATGTGCACCATTCATCCATCTTCATGTTTCTCTGAAGTGTACTGTCACTTATGCACTTGTGATTTACAGAAATCCACTTTTTCCTCATTTCAATACCTAACCCCTCATTCTTGGTCACTACAGTCTGTTCCTGGTAAGTGTCCTCTCTCTCAGCACTTTCCTATTATTTTTAGTTGTTTCTATCAAGACAAAGAGAAATAGATTTAAAAAAGAATAAACTGCTTTATACTGACTACTCCAGATTTGTGATCACATTTCATTTTATTTTTACTCCACAAACTTTTAGGCTTTATTTTATTTAAAAATTTAAAAATTTATTCTTTTTAGGTATACATGAGAGTAGAATGTATTTTGAAATATTACACATACATGGAGTATAACTATTTCTAATTAGGATCCCATTTTTGCAGTTGTACATGATGTGGCATTTCACTGATGGTGTATTCATATATGAACAAAGGAAAGTTATGTCCAATTCATTCTACTGTCTTTCCTATTCCCATCCTTCTCCCTTCCCTTCATTCCCTCTTGCCTAATCCAATGAACTTCTATTTTTCTCTCCTTTCTGCACTTATTGTGTGTTAGTATCCACATATCAGAGAGAATGTTTGGCCTTTGGTTTTTAAATTAGCTTGTTTCCCTTCACATTATAGTCTCCAGTTCCACTCATATACTGGTGAATGATGTAACTTCATTTTTCTTTATGGCCGAGTAACATTCTATTGTGTATATAGACCACATTTTCTGTTGGGAGCCGTGTATGAACTATGGATATTGTCTGAGACAGTAAGGCAGGGAAGCTACTTTTTTGGGAACTCCTGGGTGAAATTCCCTAGTTTGAGAAAGCCCAGATCATGCTGGTGACCTGCCTTTGCTCACAGCCCCAGTTCCAACAGCCCTCTGGAGATGGGTCTAACCTGCCAAGCACCAAACAACCTGTTTTCCCCCAACTCCTATCCTGTTTTTCCTGAAGGAGCTCCTATTGATCCCCTTTGGTCTGTATCGCTATAAAAAAACCAAGCATGTGTTTTTCTCTGTTAGGGTCTGATCCACCTGTCCAACCCTCGCTTTTAATATATTTCTGGCCTTCTTCTTGTAATAGTACTTTCATAGCTTTTATTTCACAGCCAGCCCACACCTCTGACAGTTACCTACTCTCATGCAGGTCATGCTCGAGAATTTTCATTATCCATTCATTTATTGAAGGGCACCTAGGTTGGTTCCATAGCTTAGCTATTGTGAATTGAGCTGCTATAAACATTGATGTGGTTGTGTCACTGTTAAGATGCTGATTTTAAGTCCTTTGGGTATATTCTGAAGAGTGGGATAACTGGATCGAACGGTGGTTCCATTTCAAGTTTTCTGAGGAATCTCCATTCTGCTTTCCAGAGTGGTTGCACCAATTTTCAGTCCCAGCAGCAATGTATGAGTGAACCTTTCCCCCCACATCCTTGCCAACATTTATTGTTACTTGTTTTCTTGACAATTGCCATTCTGACTGGAGTGAGATGGAATCTCAGTGTAGTTTTAATTTGCATTTCTCTAATTGCTGGAAATTGCTGAACACTTTTTCATAAATTGACCATTTGTATTTCTTTTTAGACTTTATTTTTGTCTCTAATACACATCCACAATCATTTATCATTAAAATTTTCACTTGAAGAGTCTATTTGATAGTTGGGATGTGTAATACTGGATTTTACATTGTAAAAGTATGTCTACCAGAGTGCAAATGTGCTACGTAGTTGCCATTAAGAATGGTCAAACTTATTGATTACTTAGAAACAACAAACTTTTAACACATTTCAATGGAAAAAAACAGCCTAGAATTTAATGCCTAAAATGAAAATAATATTTAAGTTATTTTGAAGGGCATAAATGTCCCCTTTAAGGAGAAAACCCATGTTTTCAATCCAGCATATCTTTAAAAGTCCACTTTATCAATCAATAAAAAATTCTCACCTTTTAGAGGACCATTTTTAGTCTGAGGTGCCTTTTTCCTTTTATTTTATTTTATTTTTTTGGTATCAGGGATTGAGCCCAGAGACACTTTACCACTAAGCCACATCTCCAGCCCTTTTTAATATTTTATTTAGAGACAGGGTCTCACTTATTTGTTTAGGGCCTTGATAAATTATTGAGGTTGGCTTTTAACTGTGATCCTCCTGCCTTTCCTGAACTGCTCTGAATACAGGTGTGTGCCACTGTGTTTAACTTCTAGTTTTCTAAAGTCATGTATTTTCTCCTAAATATTAAACAATGCAATCTCTATATAGTTATTGGGGAATAAAAATAGTTTAAATATTTTTCTTCTTATGTAATAAGATATTGTATTAAAAGAGAAATGAAGCCAGGTATGGTTGTGCACACCTGTAATCCCAGTGACTTGGGAGGCTGGGAAGTGCAAGTTTGAGGCCAGTTTTAGCAGTTTTGTGAGCCCCTCAACAGCTTAGTGAGACTTTGTTTCAATAAATAAACAAAAAGAATTGGGATGGAGCTTAGTGATAGAACACTCCCAGGTTTGCCCAGCACAAAAACAACAACAACAACAACAACAAAAACAAAAACAAACAAAAAAACCCCCAAAAAACACAAACCAAAAAAACAGGTTACATATGGGGAATAATATGTTGAGAGTTCACCCAACATAATTTGTACTTTTTTCTTAAATTATCCAAGTTAAAATATAAGTAGATGTTTAAAATACATCTATAAGAACACTTGAAATTTTCATATATTTTAGAATCTGTCAGTTTGTTTCTAAAGTGAAATACTCATTGTTTTCATTACCTTAGTGAATGTAATCAGGTTTTTTTGAAATGTCTACAATGCTGATGAAAATACAGTCTGTATTACAATACTTAAAGAAGGAATTAAATAAGACATACAAGCATACATGGAAAAGCCAGCACCTTAAAAAATTTAACACCACAGATATATGAGATAGAGGCAACACCATGGCAAAGTTTGGGGATCCAGAAATGTCTGTTTTGGGAAAATGAATTCTCTGTAATATGAAAATATAAGAAAATGTTTCTTTATTATCTCCAGAAGATGTAGAATGTGTGGAAAGAAGGATAAATTCACTAAGGATGCAGGAGAACAATGGGGTTACCACATTAGACACTGTAAAGTATTTGTGTTATGTTACAGAGACACTATCAAAAAGCTAAACTTTAGAAACTTGGAACAAAGTCACTGATGTGTTGGTGACAGATTGTCCTTAAGGTTTCTGTGAAATAGATTGTAAATGAAATGAGATTAATATTTAGAGTTTGCTTTACTGAAATACTGCACATGTACATTTTTCTATTAACACCTTCAGGTTATTTATTTCAAACTTGGGGAGGGTAGTAACTTTTATATTAGGACTATTTATTAGTTCTTACTAGCTTTTAAACTACTTTGATATGATTTTGCTATCCTATTCTGTACTGCCTGGTTCTTCTATGGGAATAGAGAAATGTTTTAGTTGACTGTTTCAAGCTCATGAAGGGAAGAAGCTAGAGGAATTTGGGATCAGAGGGGAAGATGATTTATACAAACATCATCAATATGATGTTCCTTCCTTTTATTGAGTCTTCCTCCCTTTGAACCTTCAATCCATCTTATCTTCCCTACTTTCTTCCATATAGATTCTGAAGAATATTCAAATGTCTTTAGGACATTTTACTGCTGCACAGAACTAAAGAAATCAGTTACCTACCTGTTTGCGGTCCCACAGCCTCCTTTCCAAGGTAAATTACCCCTCAAAGTTTTTGTGAGGTAATATAGTCTCTATTGTTCCATGTGACCCTTCCCCACCCTATTTACTGGATCCAACTGCAACCTACAAGACTTGACTCAAGTGATGCCAATTCATAGGTTTACTAGAGTTTCACTCATTTAAAAATGTACAGTGGATCAAGTGGATAACTGTCTTAGGAATTTGGAATTGAAAAACAATGATTCAACTACTTAATAGTGGAATTCAAAAAGCTAAAGTACATAAGGTAGACAAACCCAGGAGCCCTGTTTATGAATTCAGATTGTAAGAGTTGGCTGGGAGAGACAGAATGGAACAAATGCCCTCTATGAGGCAATTGCCACGAAGGAACTGCTGTTTTAGATGTTTTTCAGTGGCAATTATCATGAGGCACAGATAAATTGCAACTCCTATCTCTGGATTCCTGGGCCAGTCTTTTAAGAGTATTTCAATTCTACTCTTCCTTATGCCCCTTCCTGAACTGGACTTTCTGCCAACAGAAAGAACCCTATTTCAGGGGCTGGGGAGATAGTTCAGTTGGTAGAGTGCTTGCCTCGAAAGCACAAGGCCCTGGGTTCAATCCCCAGCACCACCACCACCAAAAAACAAAACAAAAAAAAACCAAAAAACACCCTATATCAGATCTTTAGCATAATTAGATTGCTCTGGTCATTGGCTGAAACCTTTCAGATGTTTCATGGCAATGGTGACAATGAATTCATCTGCTGGCAGAAACACACTCTAAATATGGGGGAGAACACTCTATAGTAGTTATCTTTTTTATTGCCACAAATCTAGATTTGGCAATGAGCACATTCAACAACCAACTTGTTTCTTGACATCTTGTAACTGATGAAAGATTCATTAGTAATGAAGATCTTAGTAATGAAGATCATTAGTAATGAAGAACAAGGATTTCCTGTTCTGTTTCTGCAGATTGAGGGGATTGATGAAGAATCTTCACCTGATTTCTCCTTCACAGCCTTGAGCTACTTCCTAGGAAAGTACAGTTGTCAAAAAAATATGTATTTATATATCCATCTGTTTTCCTCCTGCCTCCCTTCTCCTTTTCTTCCTTTTATTGAGTCATCCTCCCTTTGAGCCCTCAATCCATCTTCTCTACTTCCTTCCATATAGATTCTGAAGAATATTCAAAGTTCTTTAGGAAGTTCACAAAGTTTCAAATTTTCTAGCTCTATATTCTAGGAAATCTTTTGATTTTAGAATGTATGTTTTAGTAGCAAATCTGTGACTTTTTTTTTTGCCTTAGTGACAAGAATTGAACTTCACCAGTAAGTTCCCCTACATGGATCATGACTGAGTTTCCACAGTAGCAAAATATTGAGGAATGACTATAATTTTTTTAATTCTTATAGAACAGTAATAAGGTCTCTATGTATAAACTCAGGAATACAAATACATTTTTGTTTTTTAGTCTAAGACCATTATAAAGAGTATTCAAATAACAATGTTACTAGCTGGCATTTCTATAGCTTTTTAGTTTACTAATCATCTTTGCATATATGATGCTACAAATACAACCTCTGAATAAAGAATTACTTGTATATCAATAAGAAAGCCGAAGTCTTCTGTAAACTAAGCAACAGGCTAAGGTAGGACAGACTCAAGATATGCGAGGAGGGAGGGAGGGAACTTGAAGGAAGGAAATAAAGGAAAGTTGAGTCTCAGATTAGATGACTGTATTATTTTACTATTGCTGTGTTAACACTCACTCACCTTAATGGCTTGAAACATCATAAATTCCTTATAGTTCTGTAGGTTAGATGCCAGGTATGGGTTTCACTAGACTAAAATTAAGGTGTTGGCAGAGTGTTTCTATAATCTCTAGGAGTGAAATTGCTTTGTTTATTTGGATTTTGGCACAATTCAGTTCCCTGTGGTTGTAGGACTGAAGTCACCATTTTCTTACTGACAATAAAATGAGAGCTGTTTTCAATTTCTAGACATTGCCATGTTCCTTGGCTTGCAGTCTTTAAAGCTAGCAAGATGGGTTGGGCTTCATGTGCATTTTTCTCTGACTCCATCTGTAAAGGTCATCACTTTTAAAGGACTAACGTGATCAGACTGTATCCATTTAGGATAATACAAGATAATCTTCCCATCTCAAGGTCTGTAACCTTAATTGCATCTGCAGAATAACTTTTATCATGTGAGGTAACATCCATGTTACATGTTTGGAGGGGAACAGCATTATTCTAACAAGCTGACTAACTACAAATACAAGTTTATTGAGTTCAAATCAACTCTTTCACTATGTAATCTTCATCCACATCTCTGGTCTTAAGCCAGAGAGTAACAATAGCAAAACCACTAGAATTAAGTCTTAGATAATCTTTAATTGTATAAAAAGGCTAACACGCCCTCTTGTCATTTTAACTAATGTATATAACTTTTAAACTTTGAGACATTTTAAATATGGAGTAATAAAGATGTGTACCTATCACTGTTTAAATATTAATATTTTGATACTTTTATTCAGCTTTTCTTTTTAAATGAAACAATATCTATCACCCCTCTTTTTGCCTCTCCACTGGACAGTGTGCTCTTATTTTTGTCACATAAGTTGTATAATATGTGTATATATATATCTATATATATTTATAAACACAATCTATATTACTATTTTGTGTATTTAATTAAGCAGTACACTGTTATCAAATCTTTTGCAACTTACTATTTTTGGAATATTGTTTGGGTATTTATTCATGTTGATACATTAGATCTGATTTATTCATTTTAACAATTATAGATCATTGCTTTGGATTATAAAGCTTAGCTTGGGTTGCCCAAATACCAGACTGGATGGCTTAAACAAAAATTTATTTTCTCACCAATCTGGAGGCTGAAAGTCTGAAATAAGGTTGCCAAGCAGTCATGTTCTTCTGAGGACTTGCAGACTGCTGCATCGTAGCCCTGTCCTCACATAGGGAGTTTTCTGGCATTTCTTCCTGTAAGTACACTAACCTTATTGAATCAAGACCCCACCCATATGCCCTCATTTAACTTTACTTCCTTAAGTGGCCTATCACCAAATACAGGTGCACTGCAGGTTAGAGCTTCAAAATATAAATTTTAGGAGGCCACAATTCAGTCCATATTCAGGGATGTTTTATGATTCTTTTGATTTTCTCAGTGAAGAATGTGATATGATCCTCAGTTTGGGAGACAAGCAGGCAGGAATGGATAGGAAAAGTGTAAGAGATTTTGAGAGCAGTTATGAACTTAAAGAGAAATACATTTGGTCCATGTGAGGTTTGTGGTAATGAGTTTAGAATCCAGTCTGCCTGTGTGTGACTTTCTCCAGCTAATTGTTGATATTGAAACAGAAAAGGTAAAGATATTTCAGTAAAGTAAGAAATAGAGCTTTATCAAGTGAGAATACAAAGCAGTTATTGAAGGGTCTGATAGAATGACTATGATGGCAATGGCAGATAAGAGTTAGGGTATATACCAAAAGGGGGTTGTTTTGGTTATCTGTTAACTGCCTAATTACTCAACTCAGAATTTATCAGCCAAAAGCAAGCATTCTATTTTGCTTACAATTTTATAATTAAGGAATTTGAGCTGTTAGATGGTTTGTCTCAGCTGCCACTTGTCATCTAGAACAGTTGGGGCTTAAGGATGTTTCCAATGTGGCAGCTTCACTTATGTCTGACGTTTCATTCTTCAGAGCCTTCTCCTGTGACAAGGGATTTTCCAGCATGATCTACAGGTACTTACACAACTTAAATGGCATCTGGCTTTTTAAGATAAGCATTCCAAAGAGAAACAGGAAGATACCAGGCCAATTACAGGCCAAGTTTGGAATTGACAGTGTTACTTTTATTATGTTCTACTGGTAGATCAGTCACAGAACCCACCTAGACTTAACAAGATAGAAATAACTATAGGGGAACAGTAAGGTCACACTATAGAAGAGCATATAGGAAAATTCTCTCAAAAAATTTACAATCAAGTCAGAGTTAGTTATAGATACCATATTAAAAAAAATAAGGTAAATGCTGTTTTAGTGCTACCAAAACAACAACAACAAAAGGCCCTGTTAGCACAGAGAGAAAACAATTTTGACTAAAATATGGAAAAAAGTCTACCAATGCTGAAATAAAATTTTGACAGACTTGTTGAGTTGACGGAATAAAGCAAGCAGACACAGGGACCCATTTTTGCATCATTGCAAAATGCTATGAAATTCAGTAAGTAGACCATAGGATAAACAAAATCACAGAGAACCAGATATAATGGTAACAAATTTGGCTTTATTTTATAGGTATTAGTAATATGAGACAACTGAATTAGAAAAGTTAAGTGGTGGGTGGGTGATTATTAGATTTATAATTTAGGTAAAAAACTGCCAGCTGAATCCAGGATGATATGGAAATAGAAGACTGAAAACAGGCAAGATTAGCTAAGAGGCATCTGTAGTAGTCCAAATAGGAAATAATGTAGGCCAGAATCTACAAATATTAATTTAGAGGTTTGCTGGGATAGGTTGAGAATATCTTCAATTATTTATAGATAAGCCAAGGGTTGGGGATATAGCTAAGTGGTAGAGCACTTGCCTAGCATGCACAAGGTAAAAGGCCCTGGGTGTAATCTCCAGTACTGGAGGAGAGAGGGAGGGAGGGAGGAAGGAAGAGAGAGAGTGAGAGAGAGAGGGAGAGAGAGAGAGAGAGGGAGGGAGGGAGGGAGGGAGAGAGAGAGAGAGAGAGAGAGGGAGGGAGGGAGAGAGAGAGAGAGAGAGAGGGAGAGGGAGAGGGAGAGGGAGAGGGAGAGGGAGAGAGAGAGAGAGGAGGGAGGGAGAGGGAGAGAGAGAGAGAGGAGGGAGGGAGAGGGGGAGAGAAAGAGGGGGGGAGGGAGGGAGGAGAATATATGAAAGTCATGAAAATATCTTAAATGCTTATATTTTATTAGGTTTATTAAGTTTAAACTGTTAAATTATTTTTGTGGGTCTTTATTTTTATCTGTATGATTTACTTTAAACTAAGTATCAGCAAAATGCAATATCAGAATACTTTTAAAGTTCTCCCCATCATGGTCATTTAATAAAAGTTTTGATTTTTTTAAAATTAGCAGACACATTATCAAATAATACCAATTCATTTTATTAGCCTAAAACTTAATTAAAATATAATAAAAAATAATTACCACTCATTAACAATACTATTTGCTATATAGTCAACTAATAATTATTGAGCACCTCCTATTTTCCAGGTTCAAAAATCATGTGTTACCTCATTGAATTCTCAAAACCATTATTTTAGATAGTATTTTTTATTTAACAGATATTATAGAACATATCATCTATCATTCACATTTATGTTACCACAAAGTCTTTGCTTTTACATTTATTTTTCTTAGTTCATGCAGATATAAACTTTATTTTTATTTATATCATCATCACTTCTCTTTCCTAAGAGAAAAACTTTGTCTTCCTAAGGACATCATCACTTATCTATAATTTGCTTAGAAATTTTAATAAAATATACTTAAGTGGGAATATATAGTAAAGTATTACTGTATTGTTTTGTATTTAAAAAAACGACACAAGCACATACTTTAAAAGCTACACCTATTAAGAAATAGATACAGATTATATTTTCTAATATATATTTAAAATTAACCTATTACATTTTTGGTTTTAAATATAATTTTATAAATAAGGATGTTAAAAAACTTAAATGACTTAAAGATGGTCAGCTACACATAAGGTATTGAAATATATATTCTTTCAAATTTACAGTATCTCTCCTAAAAGCTGAGTTCTACTGAATTAAAATTATAATAGCAGTATTTTCCTTTATGTAAGATACCTAACTATAGCCAAAAGCTCAGAGAATTCAATAAGCAGTGAGTATCAAATTCTCCCCCAACATCTATTATATACATACATATAATCTTATAGAAAAACTGTTTTAATAAAAGTATCAATAAATACAAAGGGAAGGACTACAAAGAAACTGACTATTAAAGCTCTAGTAAGGGCCCTATTTTATAGATTAGGGACTGGGGCTCAATGTTGATAAGTACTTTCGTCAAGTCATATGCCAGTGGTAGTACCAGGCTGATCTATTTTGGGGTGTTTTAACCATATCATTGTTCTCTTCTTTTATGACTGACTCATTATTTATTCACTATATTTTAATTTGAGCAACTACTCAATGATACAACTATTTTTCTCTTCTTCCCCAAAACTACTTTTTCTTATTAATGAGCATTTTAAAAACAGGACGCAGTGCATAATACTAGAGCACTTTTGTAGCTGCATTAAGATGAGAACATTATATGGGAAAAAGTACACTTTACATGGAATTTGGTCTAGCTGGAAAAAGCATATACAAAATCATAGCTTTAAAACCTCTTTATATCATAGTGACTTCATATGTTGTGAAATGATTTTCTATAATCTTAACATTTTCTTCTGATAACCAGTTCTCCTGTTTTAGCTGGCTTATAAGAGCTTCCAAAGACTTCAATCTTCCTAGAGTTTGTTGCTCTTGTAGCTCAAGAAGAGTTATCTTTGAATGTAGTTTAGAGACTTTTTGCCAAAGATGTTCCTTGTTTATGTCCTGTCTGCAATAAGAATGTTCAATTTGTAAAACTTTTGCCCCATGATCTATATCCTTATATAAGGAGTCTTCAGTGTCTGTGTCTTCCATTTCTATGGTTTCTCTGGGGGCAGGTATAAAAGAATTAACTATAGGTTTAGAATTTTCTGTGGGTACAAAAATGGCAATAACAGATTCTTTATTTGTGTCAACTGTTTGATTAATTGTGCTGAATAAGAATGGATTTTCCTGTGCTGACTTAATTTCCATGGAATTATTCCTAAAGTTTGTATTAGCAATATGACTGGTTGTTATTTCAAGTACTTCTTGGGTTTCCAAAGACTGTTGAATAACTTCTGAATTTGAAGTTGTCAAAGTAATAGTTGCAGAATTTTGGTTCTCAAAAGATGTGTGAAATCCCCTTAAACCTAAATCTTGGTTAACTGATTTTTCCAGGGTAGATTTCAGTTTTTGAGTGTCTTGTTTAACTAGATTAAGAGTTAATACTTTATTTTGTAGGTTTCCTGGCTTTGGAGTTGGTGGCTTCACCATGGCAGATGAATCAAGCAATTCTGCACATTCAGGAAGCACATCTGTGTTAACTGTAATTTTCTTTGTCTCATTTGATGCAAATGATTCTTCTGACCTGGTTTTTAGGCATACTTCTTTCTCTTCCAATTTTTTCTTCTGAGATTTTTTTTTGGAGAGGTCTTTTCCCTAGAAAATAATATTTTCAAATTCTAAAAAAGACTTATTCTGTTATTGGTTAATACTGACTTAATTTTAACTTTGGGCAGTATACTGGTCAACCAAATTTGTTTAGTTAAAAATATATTCTAAGCATATGATTTAAATATGTACTGTTTTTAAAAAAACATTAAGCCCATTCAACATATATTTCAAACCATTCAAATGCCCAGCAAAGAAAAAAGCTTAACTCATTAATTATGTTAATGACTTAAGACTGTATGTGTTACCTTCTGTTTCTTAAACTCCACAACAGTTTAAATTTTAAAAAACACTAACCATATTTTTAGTATAAGTGCAAATTGATGTTCCTTTTTCTCAAGTATTTATTTTCCCAACAGTTATCTTTCCCTCTCATCTCTGTACCTGATCACCTGTCACCCTGTAATGTGCCACCATGCTCAGCATTACTGCCCCCACTCCAATACCTGATAGTCTTCAGGCAAAGAAAATATTGTTGGAATTGCAGTTTGTTTTAAATAACGAATACCCCATCTGATGTCAAGAGAGTCAGGAGTAAAATGGTCACTACATAGGAACTGGTATTTACTAGGAACCCAAGAATCACGTTTCATATTCTTTAACCACTTTTCAAGTCTTTCTTTGTCATGTAGAGGAAACCTGAAATTAAAAAAAGAAAAAGACATTTTGCTGTATTTTTACATTTTGCCAAATTCCAGCCTATATATCTAGGTAAACTATTTGTCAAGTGCTGCAAAAGCAAGATACCCATTCCCACCAAATAAGAGCATCTTCATGACAACTACTATATTATCTCTATAGTAAGAGGATGTCATGATATGCTAGTCACCAAAGCTTTTGCTTCAGAATAGTTTGTAAAACAGAATCCAGAGTTCCTTCAAGTAAAACAGATATTCCTGCAAAGGATAAAATCCACTCATATTTTCTGTGGATTATGTTTCACCTGAATAATTAGAAGTAGGAAAGAGCTTTGCATAAATTATAAACTCCCACTCAAATGTATTTCATGTTAATACCACAAGTCAAATGGTTTCTTGTCTATAATTTTAGGCAGCATTAAGCTTTAAACTCTTATTATTTTAAAATAAGGCAACATTAATTCAAACAAATGATTTAGAGAATAAAATGAATACTTGTATAAAACTACTAATATTCCATTCTCTTTACTGGCATCAACCTCAATTCTACTCATGTGATATTTCTTGACTTCTGTAACCTCTTACTGGGAACTCTAAAATTCAAGTTCTAAAAAAGGAACTCTGAAGCAGGAAAAGAACTAAACTGTTAATAAAGACAAACTCGGATATTTGATTTGAAAGAAAGAAGATATAAAAAAGAGAAAGGCAAGACACTTTGTTCCTGTATTGACAATAACCTGGGTTTAGAGTTGGCTTTAACATATTGCAATATGTTTGAAAGGCAAAACTGGACTAATGGCAGAATCAGTTTAAATGTTTGAGTTAAAGTGTACTAAATAGCAGTTGACAGTGACATATCTCATTTAAAGATTTTCCAAGGCATATTGTAAATAATAATTTCCTATTTAAAAAAACAGTAACAATATGAGTTTCTCATACACAATGTAGGTATTATACAAGCCCTCTCATTCCAACTACCTAGTTTATGCTTTGTAATAGGTAGTACTTTTTCTCCCCTCCCTAAATTCTGCATAAAATCCTAGGGGAAAAGAGTCTGTAAGATATAAGTTTTAATTCTGACACCTTACGTGGGAAAAAATATCTCAAATGATCTTTGGAAGTTCCTACCATGAAAACAATATTCATATATGTTTTAAGGTATTCTAAGCTTGCATATAACACTTAGGTTTGAAGTATGACAGGCATAACCAGAAAAAGCATTTCAAGGCAAAAAGAGTAAGCTCAACCTTTTGGTACATTTAAATGAGAACATGTCTTTTAAAATAATGCTTTCTTATATAATTCTTGTGTAAGGATGCTATTTCCAAAATTATTTCCATTGTACCTATACAATAAGTTAGCAAACCATAAAACAAATGACATTTTGTGAATATCCTAATTAGTAACTGCAACGCAGTAAAATTCCTTAACAAATAAATTTTTAGGAAATCTCCTAGACTATGTTTTCTGAATTACTGAGTAGCTTCATATTTGTTTTAATTTGTTTGGTAATTTTGCTTATCTTATGTAATACCCCAAATACATAAAACAATCACAGTATAAACTGGACACTGTATGCCTCTATTTACTGAAATACCAAATTCATATAAACTTATACACTACAGCTTGCTATAATGTGAGGATGAGCAAATTCAATTCTTTGGTCCTATTAGGGGAATAAAACTAAATTTTTATTTTGTGGATTGTACAGATAATTTTTAAAAACACCCAATTTTTAAAAAAAATCTCACTTTAGATTCATAGTTTGAGGAAAAAGTCTTTACAAATGATAATTCATTTGGCATTACTTTTTCCTCCTTAACTTCAGTAACTCTGAGGTCCATATAGATTAAACAATTGATTAGTGTGGGATTATGCCTCCCAAATCCAAGGCCAAATAAATCTGGAAAGTATTAGTTTAACATGATCTTTTGCTACAAACCTTCTTAGAACCATTAATATAGTAGAATCTGTTTGTCAACTGACAATGGATCAGATTTCTTTCCACCCAAAATAACTACCTCTGTGGAAGGGATCCAAGGAGACAATCCTGGATATATTGCCATGTAGTGTGAATTCCTTAAGGTTATCAGTTTCTCCCCCCACTACTTAAGATGATAGAAAGCTGCTGAACCATTAGTGAATATAGTTTTTGGTCTAAGGGAAAATGGGATTCATGATACATCACGTGAAAAATAAGAAAAAGTAAGAGACAACCAGATCAGCTCTAACAAATCATTTTTAAATACAAAAAAAAGGAAATAGAATATTTTAAATGTTGATTTTCACAGGTTTTTCATATGCATTAAGCAGGTACCTCCTGCAAGTACTGTTTGTTTTTTATCTTTTTACAAAATAAGCGTGAATTAAGTTCCACTAATATATCTATTTTACAAATGAGACATCTGAGGCATTGAGAATCTAAATTATTTGCAGGTTATTGGGCTACAAGTAATGGAACCAGGCTTTGAATTTAGAAAAGATGGCTTTGGAGCCTGGGCCTCTTATTACACAACACTGCTTCCCTGTTCTGCATGAAAATCAGTACTCCTATAATTTCACGGAAATATTTCGGGGTCCCAGTTATTCAGAGTAACGCTTACCCTATTCTATTCATGAACAGAATATACCTCTCTGAACAAGCCACAGGTCGTAACTCCAGCTTTGACACGAAACTTTCAAGATCGTTGGTAACCTTATTTTTTCCCCTCAGGAGAAAAAATGGGTTTAAATTATGTCTGTGGGATCTCACAGGGAGTGCAAATTAACTTTGGGCGCACCTTCCCACCTACCAGGTTTGATGTACCCTAAATAGTTTTCAACGTCGTTCCATGAAATGAGGTCAGGTAAAGTGGGGTAAAGGTTCCGAAAACCACCGAGCACCTCGCAAGCTTCACTGTTTTAACTCCTTTTTGATTACCAAACAGGGCACTCAAGAGGGACACTGAACACAAGTCTTCAGGCACTTCTCCTATGCGGTGACCATCACGCTACCCTCACGCACGTGAAGACTAGTTTACAAAATAGACAGGAGATACCCAGGCCCTGGCTCCAAAGGCTGCAGGACCTCGGCCCAGCGCTAACGCATCTCCCCAGGACAACTCACGGGTAAAAGCTCAGCTTCCGGTCTTTATTGTTCGGTCCTCGGCGGTTTTTACAGCAAATCGCTGCGCAATAGCGGGGCATCACTCAGGTAAGGTCCCGGAAGACCGGGACCAGCGAGGGGCACAGGCGGGCCCTTCTTCCTGAGGCAGGGCAGCAGATCCAGCAGTCCGAGCCACTGCGCCTGCGCCGAGGTTCGCCCAGGGGAAAGACGTCGGAAATGTCGACTCACATCCGCCTCCGCTGGCTTCAGTACTACCCTTTGAAGGGGTGGGGCGGGAAGTGACGCACAGGCTGAGCGGCAACAACAGTTTTCCACGTGCGCGTAGGGCGCCAGGGTCAGGTGGGTAGATGGGAGCCAATGGGGAAGCGTTTCGTGTAGGTCTTCTCCTGAGGCGGTGGCTCCAGCAGCAGACGCCCGCCAGTGGGGAGCGGGCCGAGGCGGGACGCGGTGGCTGAGGCGGCGCGGGGAGCGAGCGGTGTTTGTGTAGGAGGCAGTGGGGCGCGCGCCAGCTCCTGGAGGCCTCGGAAGCTGGGGTGAGGGGCCGAGCCTCAGCAACCGAACGGAGCCGTTCGTGAGCGTCACCGGCTCTGTGGAGGAGGAGCGGCAGCCTGAGGGTACGGGTGAGGGACAAGGCCGGGAGTCGCGGGGAGTGGGGTTTGGAGCGTCCCCGGAGCCGTGGCTTCTTGTTTGGGGCAATCGTGGCCTCTGTCTGTCGCCGCAAGGGCTTCGGGCTGCGCGTTCTCGGCGAAGGGAACATTAGACGATGATCAGACCACAAAAGAGTGTTTTGTGTTTGGGTTGTGCCATTGGCTTTCAGACAGCTTCTCGCTGGGCCGGGCCCCGGGATCCCTGATGGTGGGGCCTGGATGGACAGGGCTGGTTGCCTTTGGGTGAAGGTTGAATGGTCCAACTCGACCAGCCGCTGGCACTGGGAAGTAAGGCCCAGGCCGCTGTCCAGCGGGTCCTCTTGGAAATGAGAAGGCAGTTGAATGGAAAAGTTAGCTTACAAAAAATGATTAGTCGTTCAACTTGAAACCGTGTAGTAACGTTTATTAGCCAGTAGCTGCCTGTCAGTGGTTAGACCCGTCCTTGGAGTCTGAAGCAGCGCGCGGTGGATGCCGTGTCCCCTCGACATGCCCAGTTTGTGTTCTTTAAACTAGGAGGTTGTACTTGATCCTTGGTACCCGTGACTATGAGTAACTCCCTGGGGGTGGGGGTGGGGGTAGTAATACACCTGCTAATTACTCCCAGGAAAGGCCACAGGACAGGAAGGCAGGCAGTTTCAACAAACCATAGTGCCTTTTCATCAGCCTTGTTAGGTATTCATAGGTTATTAAGGACTCCTGTGGTACAGCGTTAAAAGAACAGGATCACTTCGTTTTGAATCTCAAATCATTAAATATATATTATCAAGAATTCTAAGTTAAAACTTCTCTAGTAATTTAAAGTTAAGATAAATGTTTTAATTACTTAGAAGTTTGAAAATAAGCATCTAACTGCCTTAAAGTATCAAATTAGTTCATTTTTTTCTGGCTGCCTTAGTGAAATTCTTAAATGGGAGTAAATTAAAAAAAATTGTTTTTAGATGTTGATAGGCCTTTATTTTATTCATTTATTTATATGTGGTGCTGAGAATCAAACCCAGTGCTTCACACATGCTAGGCTAGCGCTTTACCATTGAGCCACAACCCCAGCCCTGGCAGTAAATTTAAACAGAACTTATTTATCCATACTTCTTTGTTAAACATTTGGGATCTTGCATTTATACAGGTTTTACAACTTCAAAATTGTGGTAACCAAGTAGAATTCAACCAAAAGGAGAAACATATTTCTTGGTTTTACCTTTCCATTAATACTGTAGTCAAACACAGAGGAGACTCAAAACTTCTAATCACTGATTTTTACTAGGTATTATTGAAGACCCATCATATACAAGCTTAACAAAAATTAAAGAAAAAAGTGCAAATAATATTTTAAAAGATCCCAGTCTTCTTTTCAAGAACTCATATTTTGAGGTGATGATAATGTATTTTAACTTCACAGGGAGAAAAATGTGCACTACCAATGCAAATAGCCTAGGATATCTTAATAGTAGAATTCTTCCTTCTCTAAGAAAGCAACATTTAGCTTTCACTTCAGCAGGTAAGCCAAAGACTAAAAATAGAGACTCAGTGTCACAAATACCAACACTGCCTATACAATAGAATGTACAAGATAGTATTTGCTGAACATTTTTGTTTTATGTTGCATTATATACTTCATATCCAAAGGTTCATTAGGTTTCTTTTAAAAGAAAAAAGTGTTAAGATTAGTCCCATGGTAAAAATTTTTTTTCCTTTTCTCTTTTAGGATATTAGAAATGGCTACTCCCCAGTCAGTTTTCATCTTTGTAATCTGCATTTTAATGATAACGGAATTAATTCTGGCATCAAAAAGTTACTATGATATCTTAGGTGTGCCCAAGTCAGCATCAGAGCGCCAAATCAAGAAGGCTTTTCACAAATTGGCCATGAAGTACCACCCTGACAAAAATAAGAGTCCTGATGCTGAAGCAAAATTCAGAGAGATTGCAGAAGGTAAATAAATGACTTTCCTGAGGTCTCATGGGTATTAACTAGTAAAGAGAATGCTAAGAAGTCTATGTATTTGAAGGTTTCATGGAGATGGGAGGACAGCAAGTGACGAATTTACATATAAATACGTGAGATTCTGAGATTTTTTTTTATAATACTTTGGATCGTGAATGAATGAATGATTGGACAAATACAGATCTAAAAATATTGAAAATAAATGATTTAATTCTGTTTACAAAATCACTGCTATTTCTATATAAAAAAGAATTTTAGGTACCCCAAATTCTTAAACCTAATTTATGAAACATTAAGTATGTAGATTAAATATAAAAAACCTAATATAGACTGATATTTTCTACATTTAATCTGTATTTCAAAACCACATTTGTCTTTTCAGTATGAAATACATTTTGACTTAAGATTTGTTCTAAAGTTGTACTTTGAACATTCAAGAATTGATGGTAACTGATTAGGGAGCTGGAATTAAACATTTCGTCAAGTAGTAAGGAAGTGAAAAATCAGACTTTTTAGAACTTTGTAATTGTTGACCACATATTTCTTTGTGGTAATGGTAGCATTCATTTAATAGATACTTATTGGGTGTTCATTTACTACTTACCATTTTTTGTTTTTGGGGGGATTGAATGATGGTTGTTTTGATGGTGGTGCTGGGAATTGAACCCAGGGCATTCCACATACCAGGCAAGCACAGTAACATTGAGTCTATCTCACTTATTGTGTGTTTACTAGAGTATCATTGTGCTAACTAACTACTGATTATAGAGCCTTGAATAAGAGGAAGTACTTACCTTGTTTTGTAACTTCAATTATAGTTTAATTCTTAAGTTTGTAGTGCTTTGCTTTTACTTGTGATGTGAAATCTGTCCCTAAAATAGAGTTGAAATCATATATTTGAAGAAGTTTGAATATATGTAATTTTGAATCTTTTACCCTCAGTTCCTAAGTATTTTTTATCTCTTTCAGCATATGAAACACTCTCAGATGCTAATAGACGAAAAGAGTATGATACCCTTGGACACAGTGCTTTTACTAATGGTAAAGGACAAAGAAACAGTGGAAGTCCTTTTGAGCAGTCATTTAACTTCAATTTTGATGATTTATTTAAAGACTTCAGTTTTTTTGGTCAAAACCAAAACACTCGGTCTAAGAAGCATTTTGAAAATCACTTCCAGACACGTCAGGATGGTTCTAGTCGACAGAGGCATCATTTTCAGGAGTTTTCTTTTGGAGGTGGATTGTTTGATGACATGTTCGAAGATATGGAGAAAATGTTCTCTTTTAGTGGCTTTGATACCAGCAATCGACATACAGTACAGACTGAAAATAGATTTCATGGCTCTAGCAAGCACTGCAGGACTGTCACTCAACGACGAGGAAATATGGTTACTACATACACTGATTGTTCAGGACAATAGTTGGTTCTTTTCCTTTTCTCACTAAACCCACCTATTTGACTCTTCCTCAGTGTCTTTGTAAAACAGTTTTCTGTGAACTTTTTTGACAAGTGCATGGTTTCACTTAGTTTAAACAGTTTGACATAGCAATTACATATATTTAAATTGTTTTTGAAGAATTCAGCAACATTCAGCTAGTAGATAAAAATCTAATTATTATTTCTAATTAGGAAAGGTTCTTTAAAGAAAGATAAAAATCTGCCTGGGTTGTTTTATTATTATTATTTTTTCCTTTCTACCTGCCCTTGGGCTCATTAATGTGGCCAGTTTTATTCCCCTGCCCCCTAAAAAAAGATTGAGTTTGCTTGATACATCAAGATTAAACTTTAAAAGTTATTGTAGGCATAATTGTGTGAATTTTAATGATTTTTGCAGTGAAACCTTTGCTAATTTAAAATTGCATGCTCTGTAGCATCTGACTTGGGTTGCTAAATATATGTGAACTAATTGAGTCAGCAAAAAAAAAAAAGCACAGTATCTCGGTTAATTGCCACTAAAAGCTTTAGAAAGGGGTGGTTTGAAATTTACCACAGAACTGTGTCTTTCTACTGTAGTATTGGGGTAAAAGAAATGATTATACTGCTCTTAGTTAAACTGGAGAAAAATTGAAAACTTATGAAACATTGCCAAGAGATTGTTTTAGTCCCTAGCTAATGATTTTGCAGGGTTGAAATCATAGCTACTTATACATCTTTTTACATTTCTTTGTTAGTCATTGGCACTCTAGGTCTTAATATGAATTTGATGTGTATTTGTGTGTGTGTGTGTGTGTATATAGTTCTTCCTCTTTGCACTTACCTTTATCTAGAGATTGACTAATACCTCATTCTGTTTGTAAAACCAGCCAGTAATTTCTGTGCAACCTTATTATGTGCAATATTTTTAAATCCTAAGAAATGTGTGCTTTTGTTTTCAAATAGACTTATTCCTTTAGTTCTGCACTTTTTCACATTATACTCCATATGAGTATTAATCCTATGGATACTTACTAAAAGTAGTAATGTCTCATACAACATCACGTGTGAGAGAAATATAAATATTTACAACCTGATTTTCTCTGTTGTCATTTTATTGTTTAAAGTTTATTATGCACTTCTGGAGTTGAAAAGGATGTATATAAGCCATGGGACATATGCAGATCATAAGTTATATACCCCTGAAGTTACTTTTGTCTATATCAGAATCCCTGATAGGATCTTGTTATGTTGTCATTTGATAATTTCTGTTGCTGTTTTATCTTCTTCTGTCTCAAATTTGGTAGCTTGAAGATTTTATTAACAATAATTTTGGCATATTTGCTTTCCCAAAGCAAGTGTTCTGCCACAGTCTTTCCTATTTAGGTCTGGTTGGGAAAAAGCAGAGACTGCATAAAACTAATTGTTAATTACCTTTAATTTGAGAATTTTTTTTTTTCTTTTTCCATTTTACAGTGTGGGGGGTTGAACTTAGGGCATGCTAGGCAGGTGCTTTGCCTCTGAGCCGTATCCCCAGTCCTTAATTTGGGAATTAAGAAAATTAATTTATTATGTTTGCGAACTTTTTCTCTTGGATGGTCTATCTACTCTTTTTGTTTGATAATAAAAAAATAGCCATACCTTGAATTTGGGGCTGAGGATCATATAACCTATGAAACAGAATAAATGAGGCAAAAAAGATGGAGATCTCATTTTTTAAAAAATTTATTTATTGGTTCTTTTTATACATGACAGTAGAATCCATTTTGATATAATTATACAAGCATATAATTTTTTGATATAATCAAGATCTTATTCTTGTTGATCCATTCTTGTGGATGGTGGGATTCACTGTGATGTTTTCATATATGTACATAGGACAATTCATTCCTCTGTTGTTCCTTTTCCTATCCCCTCTCCCTTCCCTCCATTCCTCATTGTCTAATCTACTGAACTTCTATCCCCACCCTCTTATTGTGGGTTAGCTTCCTCATATTAGAGAAAACATTCAATGGAGGTCTCATTTTCAAATCAAGATTAACTTTAAGGATGTGTTATTTTTATATTGTTACCATGTGTCCCCTTTTTCTCCATGACCTGATTATCTGATTTTCTTCCTTTTCCTCATTCTGAATATATATATATATTTTTTCTGACTTTTGACTGTTTGGCATGGTGGTGCATGCCTGTAATCCCAGCACTTCAGGCTGAGGCAGGAAAATTGCAAGTTCAAAGCCAGCCTAACTTTGCAAGACCCTAAGCAACTCAATGAGACCCTGTCTCTAAATAAAATATGAAAAAGGGTCGGGATGTGACTCAGTGGTTAAGTCCCTGGATTCAATCCCCAGTACCAAAAGAAAAAAATTGTACCTTCTTGGGGTTATTTTTTTTTTTTTTTTGAAGTAGAGTTTTGTTGAATAATTGAAAGAATACACTAGCCATGTTCCTGGCTCATGCCTGTAATCCCAGCAGCTCAGGAGGCAGAGGTGGGAGGATTTCAAGTTCAAAGTCAACCTCAGCAATTTTAGTGAGGCCCTAAGCAACTTAGCGAGACCATGTCTAAAAATAAAAGGGGTCGGGATGTGGTTTAGTGTTCTACACCCCTGAATTTAATCCCTAGTACCAACAAATCAAACACACTAGGGAAAATATCATTGCCAAACAGAATAGAGAGGAAATTGATATCAGTTTCTTACTAGAGAGATCTCTAAAGTTTTTATATTTGTTGCATTAATGTTGATATTTTAAATTGCAGATAGATTGAATATAGTCAGTTATGATTGTTTTCTTTCTTAACCTCAATGAAGTGGTAGAAAGTTAAGAATGAAAACGAAAGTACTAGAAAACAAAAGCCAGAAGTTTTGAGACATTTCAGCAGGGTATAAAGTGGAAGATATTGAACTGAGAAGTTAAGAGGAAAACCACAGCCAAGATGTCCTGCAGAAGCTTTGAGGCTTATAATGGGGGAAGGAAGGACTGTAGTTTATCATGTTAATTCATAGAAGAATTGCACTGGAAACCCCTGCTCTTTCCTCTTCCCAGGTAAATAGTTTCCAGAAGTAACTTTTCTTCAGGCTGAGGACTAAGAATCATTCTTGAAGAAAAGGATTGTTCCTGGGGAGCTCCTAGGGAAGGAATGGGGTTGTGATGGGAAGATAGAGTGGAGAAATGAGAAAGGCAGCCCTTCATTTCCAGAGTAAGGCCTAGTTGCTTTGCCTTGTGTAGAGAACAATAGTTTCTGCATTGCCAACCACATACTTACCCAGAACCCTACTCCTGTTCAAAGAGATCAGAAGCCGTCACAACTGCTGAGGAAACTTTCTCAGTCATTGGCAACTGCATGAAGTTTCCTTAATGTGTATTTCCAAGCAAACAGCAGGAAAGAGAAGCCTCAACAACTAATCCTGACATAAATACAATTCAGGGACTAGACGATCTCTAAAATTTTAGTAGTACCAGATTTCTGATAAGTCAGGCATAGGTTCTTGTCCTAATTTGCTTATTCCAGGATTTCCTTCCATGTAAATATGGTGTCAGGCAAAATAGATGAAGCAATGTGAATCCATATGTAGTTTACATTGCAACAAAAGTCAGTGGGAGAAGATGTGTAGTTTGTTTGTTTACAATTATGCAGGTCTACCTTGTCTTACAAAATTCAGATTCTTCCTCATAACTTTGCTACTCAAATGTCCTCCCCAATTTTTCTCCAGACCTCTGCTAAGGTGGAACTACCTAGATAATTTGTTAGCACAGTTCTGATTATTGGTATTCATACAAAAAAGGTGATGGGGTTCTTACATTCTTGTGGAAGGAGACAACCATAATGCCAATCCCCCAAAACCACAAGTCGAATGTTTTCACTGATAAGTGGAAGCTAAACCATAGAGTGGGAAAGGAGAAGAGAAAGAAGTTCAGTAGATTAGACAAAGGGGAATGAAGGGAAGGGAGGGGCATAGAAATAGGAAAGACAGGATAAATCTAACAATTTTCCCATCTACACATGAAAATACTAATGAATTCCACTGTCATGTTCATCCACAAGAATGGGTTGCTAATTAGAATAAGATATATACCTTGCTTGTATAATTTTATTCAAAATGGATTATACTTTCAAGTATAACTAAGAAGAACCAATTAAAAAAATACCACGTGAGATGATAAACTATGGAAAAAGATAATAGCACAGGAGAGAAAATTTGGTAAGTCAGGCAATTTGAGGATGTGTTGTAATTTTCAACAGGATGTTCAGTGGAGGCCCCACTGAGAAGGTGAATTTGCACAAAGACTTGAAGGGAATTATTTGCATGTGTGAGAAGTTCCAGTAATAGCATAGAAGCCAGTGTAGTTGCTGGAGACCAGTGAGCAAATGAGTAGCAGGAGATGAGTTCATAAAGGTAATAGGGTTTGGAGATGGCCCTATAGTTCATGTAAGACTTTGTAGTGTTTGTAAAGGACTTGACTTTGGGATGTGATGTGATGCCTGAGTTTTAAGCAGATAAACATCTTCATTTTTTGCACATTTTGAAAGCATCACTGTAGCTACTGTGTTGAGCTAGACCATAGAGGGGTAATTTCTGTGGTGGAATAGTAAGACTAATTAGGAGATTATTTCAGTGTTCTAGACTGAGAAATCCTTGCAGCTCGTATACTACACCAGGGTGTTAGTGAAATTGGGATGAAGTGGTAAGATTCTAGATGTATTCTGCAAGTAGAACTACAAGGATTTGCTTATGAATTGAATATAGATGAAAAGAGAAAAGGATGATTCTGAGCCTTATGTTCTAAGTAACTATGAAAATAAAATTACTTTTAACTAAGATGGGGAAAGCTGCAGGAAGAAGACATTTAAGAGGGAAAATTGAAAGTTGAGTTTGGATACACTAAATTTGAGATGAAGAGGTTTTTGGAGTTTGCGGGAGAAAGCTGAGCTGAAAATGTCCATATTGGAATTGTCAAAATATGGGTGACATTTAGAACTTTGAGACTGGGTGGAATCACTAAGGGAATGATAGTAGATATTAAAAAGAAGCAATTGAAGAACCAACCCTTCAGGTACCTACAAAGGCATCTGAGAAGTAGAAGCCAGAGGGTTATGAGTTTTGTGATTTGGAGGAAAGTAAATATATCAAGTAGTAGGAAGGTGTCAGCCTTGTAAATGCTGCTGCTAATCTGGGAAGATAATGACTTTTATTGACCATTATTTTACTTAACAATACAGATGTAAAAAATGACCTTGACAAGACCAGTTTTTACCAGGTGGTGAGGGGTATGTGTCTGATTCAGCAGGTTTAAACCAGAATGGCAGTAAAATTAGGTGCTCTCAATGGAATTATTTGGAAAACAATTTTTGGTGGAAGCATTTCTGGACAGAATTTTCAATACAGACATTTTAGTAGAGTTTTAGTTATGATTCCATTAGTATAGCAATAACTCGTTCTTCAGAATGGTTTGCTACAGGATTTTAATAAGTTTTCTGTGAAAAAAAAATCATGTTCAAATGAGTTTGTGAAATCTGTGTTAACGTTTAAACCTTGTTATATACAGTATGTTTCTTTATAGGTGGGTACTATGGTCTGAATGTTAATGTCCCTCCAAAATTCATAACGTTGAGATCTTCGCTTGCCAGTTGATGGTATTAGGAGTTGGGGCCCATGGGAGGTGATTATATCATAGGAGCGGAGCCCTCCTGAGTAGAACTAGTGCTATTGTAAAAGAGGCCAGAGAGAGACCACTGACCCTTGCGGCCTTGGGACATTAAAGTAAGAAGACAGCTGTGTCTGAACCAGGAAGAGAGCCCTCACCAGACAGCAAATCTGCAGGTACCTTCATCTTAGACCTCCCAACCTCTAGTGTGCTACAGTGAAAGTTTGGTGAATACTAGATTAAATAAAATCAAATCATAACAAATGTTTGGAACACATACATAAACATATACCAAATATTACTTAATGTAAAGCAAGAATAATAGCATATATTAGGCTGACACTTGTGCTCCCATTAGTTATGGATTAGCTGTGATTGAAAAAGACTATCCTATCAAAGCCCATTATGGTTTTCTTTAGAGTACATTTCATCAATATGCCTTTTTTTGATTACTGCTCTAATTACTTGAATAATATTCATAGTATCTTTTCTTCAGGATTATTCTACATCAATAATGACCATCATCAAGCAAGTTATGTGAGTATAATTTAACTGCAAATTCCTTGATTATTTTCTCAAGAAAATAGAAATCATCATTACTAAATTATATTTTAAAAATAAGACAGTATTTGAGGAGGGATGAATCAAACTGTGATTATTAGGTTAAAGGGCAAATCATTCTGACAGTCTAATTCTTTTACTAATTGGACCAGTATTAGCAGTTGGTGGCGTCAAACAGGTTCTGAGAGTTGAATAGTAAACTGAGGTATTTCTATTCAGAGGTAGGCAGAATGAACAGTCAGTCACACACTTACATTTTATACATATATATGTATTTTTTGTGAAATATCCTTTGTGTTTGCAAAATAATGTAGAAATGGAAATCAGTCAAAATATTAACATAGGCATAATCAGTCTTTCTAGAATTATTTAATTTTTTACTTTGCATGTATGAAGTAAAAATTGTTAGTTTATCTCATTCCTGATATAAACTTTTATAAGAAAGTGTCTGGGAAGTGCTGGTAAGATGGTCTCCTGCTGTAGAAGAAGGCAAAGGATTCTTTTCTCTCCAACACCCAACCACATAAAAAAATAAGTCATTACAAAAGGGTGAAAAGGGAGAGAGGGTGAGAATGGGGGAAGAAGAACAGAACACACCAAGTCTAGAAAACCAATGCATTGAGATTTATTTTGTGGGATGGGGAGTAGGGAGTTGCAAAGTAATGTGTAGTATTTGGTGGGGAAATGTGGTCAACAGAAGTTTCCCTACAAAGTTTTAAACAGACTTATGAAAAGTAATACCTAGTATTGAGATGAATGAGTAATAACTTTGAAGTTCTAAAGGAAAGTAGTTTTGTTTTGTTTTTGTTCTGGGAATTGAATTCAGGGGTACTCAACCACTGAGTCACATCCCCAGCCCTTTATTGTATTTTATTTAGAGACAGGGTCTCACTGAGTTGCTTAGCACCTTGCTTTTGCTGAGACTGGCTTTGAATCCTTAGTCACTGGGATTATAGGCGTGGACTACCACACCCCACAGGAAAGTAGTTTTTGAGCCTAGAACCAAACAGATCAATTATTAATAGAGGATGAGACCAAAATAAAGGTATTTTGAAAAGGTAGGAAGTCAGAAATTAGCACCACATAACTCATGAAAAAAAAAAAAAAAAGCCACCTGGTGCAACATGGGAACGAGATAGAACTGAATGCACACTCGCAGGCATTAAGAAAGCTAGAAAGAAATTGAGAGCAAACATTACAATTTGACTTGGAAATTTCTTTCATAGATTTAATTATTCAATTTACAGTGAATTTGTTTATTATATTACTAGTCTTTTCCAATCAATAAACAAAGCACAAAAGATTCAATTACATTTATAGATAATTATGTAAACTGTACCTAAAATAAGGGAAAGGAAATGAGAAGAAAAGTTTAGTGTATTAGTTCTATCATTTCTCATGGTAGGTAATCATCTGTCTAAAGTTATAAACCAAAACTAGTGATGTAAGGATATTTAAAATTTTAATGACAACAACCAGAAGCTTTGACAACACAAGGAGTGGGACTGGAAGGCAGGGGAAGACTTTGCTTTTTACTTCAATCTTTAATGTTTGAATTTTTGTTTGTGAATGCATTTTGTTTACACTAGTATATCAATTAAGAGACCTGCAGTTTCAGGTAACAGAAAATTGTAAATTAAATTTACCCAAGCAATAAAAAGCTTACTTTCTTCTCTAACAAGAAGTCCAGAGGTCAGGCAGTTCTAGGAGTGGCATGCTTGGAATCTGGTTTTGCTTCTTTGAAGTTTTCTTGGCTCTGATCTCTCTGTGTGTTGGCTTAATTCTCAGACTGATAATAAAATGACTATTATGAGCAATGAAATCTTTTAGAATGCTTTGAAAATAGTTCCCATCATATTGGCCAGAAATGTTACCTGCTGTAACATGTCCATGCCCAAACAAATCACTAAAAAGGGTAAAATGACCATAATTGGTTTAGGTCAAGACTCAGCATGGTAGGTCTAGTCTAGTCTCCAAAATAGAAAAGGGTGGACACCTGGCAAAAGGCATTTTATAAGGATGGAGCGGAAAGATGTGCATATACTCTAACCCGATGAATATTAAAACTTAAAGACTTCAGTGGTCTTGAACTTTTCTACTTCATGATTTCTTCTTTACCATTTAATTATTTAGTCTTTAAAGGGCATTGGGTACTTTTCTTTATATTCTGGAATGATTGCTGAGTTTTTGTTTCACTCAGTAACCAACCTTACCTTAAACACTGTAGAATTTTGGCATTCGTAGATTTAACATTTATGGTTTCAAGTATTTGGGACAGATCTCAAAGTTCCATGATAATAATTTAATAATTTTCTGAAGTCCAAAGTTGAATTGCATGCCTTGGTAGTCTATTTCAGGTAGTGAACCTAACTACATATTCAACATCTATATATCAAAATATCTTTGGGTGGTTTGTAAATAATCTTTATTTTAGGGTGAAGATTATGTAGGCATTTTAAGAGGGAAATGATTGTTAAATGGTGTTCATTTTATTTAAAATCTGAGTCTCTTTCTTCAAGGTCCAGGCTATTCTTTTTTGCCTGGAGTTGGTTGCTTTTGCTGCCTTCTCCTCTGCTGCCACCGTCAAACCTACATTTTCCTCATTCATTTGAATACTGGCATTGGATTTAAACTACTGGCCTGTAGGGAGTCAAATCTGTACTGGATTATTTCCCTTAAACTTGGCCCCACAAAGTTCTTGTTTTCACTCTTTCCTCACCAATTTATGCTGCTTACGTCCTAAGAATGCCTCAATAGTAGAATCTTTTTGAGTTATGATACATCATGCAATTGTCATTCATTAATTAGAAATTTTAATCAGTATTTCAAACACTTTATACTATTTGAATTTTTAAACTTAATTTCCTATTATTTAAATATTATTTCACATAATCACTTGAAGAAGTGCTACATGATTCATTAGATGTATTAGGGTAAAATTAAAATTCTCTGCTGACATTTCACAATTTTAGTTACAACTTAAATATAGTAATACTTAGGTAATTATTTAAATGTGGTGAATCATTTTCTTCTTTTAAATTAGCATTTTCCAAATGGTTACTATAAAATGGGTTATATATTATTTCATAATCAGAAGGGACAAGTGTTTGGTTATCTGTATTCATTTTTGTCATTTGAATACAGATTCCCTGATACAGATTACTAATACAGGCACACTTATATCAGGGATATAAGCCATGAAGAAAAACATTTTTCTTTGTTTTTTGGGGATGGTTATGATCCATTCATCTCTTTTCCCTTCTCTATGTAGGTAGAGAAGTATGTTAGTTAACATAGGCTAGTCCATGCTGCAATAACAACCCCAAACCTTAGTGACTTAACACTATAAAAGTTTCTTTTATTCTTTTCTTTCATCTTCCTTCCTTCCTGTCTTTCTTTTGCTTTTTGATAGTACCCAGGGGTGCTGTAATTCTGCCCTACCACAACCCAAGTCCCCATTCCCCCTTTTTTTTTGGTACTGGAAATTGAACCTATGGGTGCTTTACTATTGAATTACATCCCCAGTTCTTCCTATTTTTTTTTTTTTTTTGAGACAGGGTCTTGCTAAATTGCTGAGGGCCTCACCAAGTTGCTGAAGTTGGCTTCAACTTTGATCTTCCTATCTCAGCCTCCCAAGTTGCTGGAATTACAGGCATGTACCACTGTGCCCAGCAAGGTTTATTTCTTATTCATAAATAATCTGCTGTGGGTCTAGCTGTCTTCCAAAGGTATCTGTGCTGACTCATGAGTTATAACTCAACCAGCTTTATGTAAGTCTTATTTGGTTAGAAGGAAGTGAGGTAAAAGTTTCACAAAATCAAATGGTTTGGCCCAGACATGACATATATACTTCATTTACTGGCCAATTGTGGTTTTATGATGGCATTTAAGAGAAGGGATTGTAGTAGAGTGAGAAAATGGAAAATGTTAGTAATATCTATTTGAGGGAAGTACTTTATGGGTAATAAGAAATTCCTTAGGAAACAGAAAATCTCCAGTTTTGAAGTGCTCAATGCATACCTTGTAGTGATTCTATGAAAGTAAATTGGGCTGCAACAATGAAATGTGTTTTCTATGTGAGAAGAGAATAGGTAAGGGCAATAGGATACGATGTGCTAAATGAGTATATTTTATACTCATTTCCTTAAGTATTAGAATAATATTATCAAAATATTTCCAATAATTTTACCATGGAATAATGTATTTTTGCAAAGAAATAGCTGTAAACCAGCCTTTTCCAAAGTGTGTTAAATTTGTGTTCAGTGGAAAACAAGAATTCATAGGTCAAATATAGGAAACAATGCTTTTCAAAAGTTTCCTTATTATCCAAAGATTCTTATATTTTTTGTTTTGTTTTGTTTTTTGGTACTGGGGATTGAATCCAGGGGAACTTCAACAGTGAACTACACACTGAGCCCTTTTAATGTTTTGTTTTGAGACAGGGTCTCATTAAATTGCTTAGAGCCTCACTAAGTTGCTAAAGTTGGCCTTAAACCTGTGATCTTCCTGCCTCAGCTTCCTTAGTCATTGGTATTACAGGCAGGAACCACTGCTCCTGGCAAGAAGCAGAGAAAGATTGAGCCATTTATAAAATCTATGCTTAAGAAACCTATGTTTTCAAGAAACATCTCTCTGGACCAATTAAATAAAAGAATTCTGTGTGGTGTTCTTCGAAAATTCTGTACTAGATATAACTTTAGATATAATTAAAGAACAAACTTGTGTGGAAAGGCAAACTTAAGCTTTACTATAAAAGCTTGTCATGAACAAGTGGAACATTAATGTCCCCCACAGAGCTGCTAGAGCACTAGAGCACATTTATTAGAAAAGCAATTTGAAGAGTCATAACCTTAAAGATGCAAAGTACGTGTGCATACTACTACCTTGTTTTTTTGTTGTTGTTATGAATGCTAGGAAGGTCCAGACTAAAGCTGGACATTGGTCATAAAGATAGAATACCCATGATGTAAGACAGATAATGTGCATGTATCTTAACGAAGAGCCTAGAAGTCCTCCTTTTCTCAATGCCAAGTGATCATCAGCCCCTGTTTGTCTGCCTCTTAGAAAATGACGTAAAATCATCAATATCAAAAGCCAGTATTAGGAAAATTACAACTTTCATCTGCATGGAAAAGCAAGTACAAAAATAATTGCATCCATAGTTATTCATAGCTGGTGTTCTTTGTTCTAAAGAAAATATAAACTGACATAATCCTAACTTTCCCAACTATTGTCCCACAAGAGTAATTCACTTTCTCTTTCTGTGACCCCACTGCCATCAACAAGCACTTCATATTCCCTCCAACTTTCACTGGATCACATCATTCAGGGTATTCAAATACTTTGCTCCAGAGATTCCTTTCTTCTGTGTTTTCCATGTTTTGCTTTCCATTCAATGATTCATATTAAACCTGTTTCTATTTCTTTTTCTGGCTCCACTTCTCCAACCAGTTACTGTCTCATTTCTATTTTTGTTTTTGTAGCAAAACTTCTTAGACTTTTCATTCCCACCACTCTACCAAAAGTTCCTGCGTCAGAGTTATCCATTAGCTATGAAATGTGAAATCAACGTCAAATAATAAAAAAATCAATAATGTCTCCAATCTCATTTTTACACACAGTTCAACACTCTCCTCCTTGATATTCCTTATTCTATTTGTTCCCAAAACACCAAACTCTTGGTTTTTCTTATTTTCCACTGGTTGCTCCTTCTTGATATCCTTTATTGATTCCCCTCCTCTCCTTGGTAACTTCTCAGTCCTGGTCCTTCCTGTCCTCATCTTCTCCCCTCCCCTGCCTTCCCGTTCCCTTCCTCTTTTATCCCTTCAGTTCTTTTCTATTTCTGATATACTTATTTCCTAAGTGATCTCTTTTAATCTCATAGTTTTAATATCATCAATATGCTTGCCAGTTCCAAATTTCTATCTCTAGCCAAGATTCATATGTTCAAAACTCCAGATTCATATATGCAACAGCATAAATTATACCTTAACAACAACCTCAAACCTGCTGCATCTCAGCTGCTTGCAAATTCATCCTGTCCAGTTGCTCAAGTTCAAACCTTGGGGTGAGTCTCAATTTCTGTGAAGCTCTTGCACTTGCACCTGTAGTAAATTCCATTGGCTATGCCTTTAGCACATTTCTGGAATCTCACAGCATTTATCCTCTCCAATGCTAATACCATCATCATCTTTCATATGGTTTATTAGGTACATTTCTATCCTTTGCCCCTTATATTCTGTTATCAAGAAAGCACTTAGAACTATTCCTTTAAAAGGTAAACCAGAACTTGATTGTTCTCTGCCTAAAGCCTTCCATCTGTTTCCTTCTCATTCACATTAAAAACTATGTAATTTAAAATGATCTCCAAAGTCCTATGCAATCAGCCCATCCTTCCTCTCACCTAATTTTATCTTATTGTACCTTTCTCCTTGTTTACTGTTTTTGCCAAAAAGATCCTTACCAGGAACGTGCCTGATATACTTCCTTTTGGGATCTTTGGATTCATTGTTTCCTCCAGCTGGACCATTCTCTTTTCATATGACCAATCCCTTCAACTTCTTCCAGTCTTAACTCATGTGACACTTTTTCCATGGGCTTACCTTACCACCGTTTAATACCACACTGTGTCTCTCTTCTCCTGTATACTATATCCCTCTCTTTAATTCTGTTTTTCTTTTTTGCGTAGCACTGATTTTATTATTATTATCTGTTTCTTCCTGATGGAATATAAGCTACTTGAGTATAAAGATCTTCATTTGTTTTGTTCACTGTCATACCTTAAGTGTCTAGATCTGGGACTATACAGAGTGGATTCTTAGTTACTATTTAGTAAATGAATGAACTAGATGTCTCATAAGATGTATTTATCTCATGATTTGATTTCTGAAACATTACAAACTCCTTTATTTATATGGTATAGTAGACTAATCTGAATTAGGACATCTTGATTATACCAAATAAATGACATAATTCATAAAGATTGATACACTAATTTAGTCATCCACAAAATGTTTTTAAAACCCCTTCTAACATCTCCTTTCTGTAAATTTTCTATCATTATTTGTATTTAGGTATTTTAATGTAAGAAAATAATTTTCCATTTAAATGCCATTTTGCAAATTGTCAGAGATACTATTGTCTTTTAAAATATTATGGTTGAAAGGAGACAAAATCAGCTTATACGTCAATATTGGTGGCTCTTCAGATATTAGAAAATGAAGATATAGTCCCTCAAATTATAAAATGATTACAGTAGAAACTTAAAACTTTGAGTAAAGTAGTTAAAATCAAGTGCTACCTCTTTTATAGAGACACCCTTTCCTGAATGGGGCTGCATGAGTTTATCTTTTTTTTTTTCTTTTAAAAATATTCATTCTTTCTGCAATAGAGTAAAAACATGGTTCCTATGAACAGTTCAAGTGTTTGTATCTTGTACAGCAAAAACACTTTTGTAAAATCCATACACACCTAGTTTGTTTCACCCTATAATCATCTACCTGTAAAACTTGATTTATCTTCATATTCACCTGGAAACTTTAATGTCATTCTTGCTGGAGTACATAGTTTCTCCTAATAAAACTGGAGCATCATTAGCCCCTTAACATTATGGTTCTCTCTGCTTGTTACTATTATTGAGTAGTGAATAATTTTTTTAAGCTTCCGCTTTTATTATTATTATTATTATTATTTTACTTTATAGACTGCATTCTGATTCATTGTACACAAATAGGGTACATCTTTTTGTTTCTATGGTTGTGTGAGTTTATCTTTTAAAGACCTGTGAAATATTAAATCCTTTCTGTCCCAATTCCTTGGAGCTGTTTGAATTGACACAGTGACTTAAACATACAATTTAAATTTTGCTGTCAAGCCATAATAAATGGTATACTAAAAAAAGTCCCACTTGTAATTACAAACAAAATAATTGTCCTTTCCAGCATTTCTAGAATATTTTCAAATTGATCATATAGTAGGTCTGAAGAAATATCTATGAATTCATGTTTAGATAATATATAAGATATGTTGACATTTCTGAGGGCCACTTTGTGGGGACCTGACAAAGAACTTTCAAAGAGGATTTTAGAGCCATTTAGCCCTGGATCCAGCTATTCCTGAAACCAACACTTCTCTTGAACTCTTCAGTTGTGTGAGACCAAAAAAAAAAAAAAAAGGGTCTTCTTTTTGCTTAAACCATTCTGAATTGAATTCTAGCACTTGCCACACTTAAGTAGACCCTTATATACAAGTGTCAGGAGCAACTAGGAGGAGTTATACTAAATTGCCCCAGAAAAGGAGGAAAAAAAAAAAAAAAAAAAACGGAGTACAAAGGAAGCTAGTACTTAGATAAGAAGATGGAAATGTGCTGGGCTGGGTAAAGAGAGTCCTCCTGTGAGAGAACTGGGAAGAAGAAGGAGTAATTGATTAATGAATTGCAGAACTTGTTCTCCCCATGGAGATAATGCTTGCATGTTTGTGATTTGTTCCCTAGGTAAGTTGGTGTTAAGATCCAGTGATGTGAATCCCTGTGACCAATCCCATGGCCAGTATAGGCTATAGGGCTTCCCAAATGTGCCGTGGCATAACAGGGTAATCCAGTTGCCCCAGTATACTAGAAAAGTATTTCCATTTTTATTGTGTTTCTGATGTTAAAAAAGACGTTGGGAAGAACAAGAAGGGGATTGACATGTGGAGCTTCTATCATGCAGCCTTTAGTGTACAAGTTATCCATCATCAAAGATGTCCCACTTCTTAATCCCCAGAAACTATGAATATGTTCAGTTTATGGTAAGAGGGAATTAAGGTTGCTAGTCAGTTGACTTTCGAGTATCTTGGATTATCCTGGTGGGCCCAGTGTAATCACATGGTCTATAATGGGGACAGGGAGGTAGAAGAGTCAGAATCTGGGACTTGGCACCATTGTGAGAAGACTGGACCTACCCTTTTAGGCTTTGAAGATGGAGGAAGGGGCCACCAAGTAAGAGTTACAGGCAGCTTCTGGAAAAGCTGAAAAAGGCAAGAAATTAATTCTCTCTTGTGGCATCTAGAAAGGAGGTTTTAGACTAGTGAGGTCCATTTTGGACTCTTGACCTCTCAAATTGTAATGTCATAAAGCTGTGTTGTTTTAAGCCACTGAGATTGTGGTAATTTGTTATAGTTGCAAAAGGAAATAATACAATGCCCACGCAGAACACAAGTTCAGTCCTTGATAGCAAAAATCAGTAGCAGAAGGAGGATCAGTATGATAAAGGCAATGTAGAGTCAGGGCTAGGCCTACCACTTCTACTGTCACTATGTCGGCCCAAGAATTCCTGTGCATTTCTCAGAGGGATGACATGTGCACCAATAATGATGATGTTGACTCTCCATCATCAGGCAGCAGGAAGATTCATAAACGCAGACATACACACACACATCTATATTTATAGTGCTGGGCATTGCACCCAGTGCTTTGAACATGCTAGGTAAGTGGCTTTCCACTCAGCTAATCTCCAGCCCCAAACTAGATTTAATTTCATTTGGAAATTGCCAGAATGTCATGGAGCAAATTATATTCAATAATTTTCCTTATCAATTATGTAATTCAATTTCAAATTTTGTTCACTTCTAGTCTTTTGAAGTCACTTTTGGAACAATGGTCAAGTCTTGAACTTTGTCTGTCCTTTCCTGGTAGATTTCTATTGTTGGAAGTTCCTATGCTTTTCCATTTTTCCATGTTATCCTCATCAGCAATAAGCCCTACTTTATTTTTATTGGCAATTGTCTCTAAATATTTGTAATCTCTTCTTCAACTTGCTTTGAGCAGTACCCATCAACTACAAAGCTTATCTCTGCTCCTATTCTTGACCACTTCTCCTACCTCAGTGAACAACAGGAGTCCTGAACCCTCCTTACTTGTCCTTCCATCTTCATTTCTGAGGACATCCTGTAGTCCTGCTGTCAAAAAAGCACAAATCATCTAAATGATTATTAAGTTATCTACACTAGTTTCCTACTAGTCTTCTTAATCCCTAAGCCCTGTCGCTTGCAGTTTGTTGAAGGCTTCTTTTATTCCATTCTCAGATCTATACCGTACTTTCTTCTCTTTTTCCACTGAACTCTAAGCATTATTAAAAATAATTGTTATTGTCTATCAACGGCCCAAAACTTTTAATTAGAAGTTGATTTATAGCATTATCTAGGTTCATCATGTAATAAAAATGCAGAAACATTAAATTCAATTTTCTTTCAAATGGAAGCACACCACTAATTGGGCTAAAAAGTTCTCATATTAGTGTTACGTAGTCACCTTTTTGCCAACTTGCTTCTTTTGGCTGCTTTGAGTAGTCATGGGAAACTAGTTTAAACTCTCAGTGTTTACTTTTGACTGTGACTATATGGTCAGATGCAATCTTTCACATAACCTAAAGTATAATAAACCAAAACAAAAAGAATGACTTTGCAGCCTTTAATGCTGCTATTATTTCTCATAAAAATCACTTGGCATATATTGATTGAATTGAAGTTCTAATGTAGTATTTGTTTTAATCAGATGAATCAGATGCCCTAGGGCTAAAATTTTTTTGAAATGGTAATATTCTTCATTTTTTCCACTATTACTAGGAAAGAAGATAAAATCACCCTTATTCTATTTAGCTGACTGCCCGAGGGACAAAATTTTTTCAATTAGTTTCACTGATGCATTAGCATTTGTGACACAGCAGAAGCTGGAACATTACAAATGTCTGTAATTGTTTGCATTGCTGTAGGGAATATAATGTTGTTAATATCTATTACTGGACTAAATGAATGAATTAAGTAGCCAGAAACAAATATGATTGTCAAGCATGATTTAGTTGGCGTATAGCTTTGGAACAGCTGCCAGATTTAATATGGAGGGTGGAGGAGGTTTCATAACATTTGCAAATACCAGTGTTGGACACCTCCGTTTCCCCCACTAGATGGAAGCCTTGCTTTGCTTTAGATCTATGTACAGCCTGCAGTGTAAAACGAATAAGCTTCTGTTGATTGTTTTCCCTTTCCTTCTGTGTTCCATTGCTCAGTTTCTATTGTTACCTCGTGTATGCTTCGGCTCTTTTGGAGTGGGCCATCAAAGTAAGACCAGATCAAATCTGAAGAAGAGAAGGATGGAGAAACCAGAGGGTGAACTTTTACTAGCACAGACTCTATGGTAAGGGAGGTGGAGGTTTTACTGTAGTTCTTCAATTTCCCCATTAGTAGCTACTGCCCTGCTCTTGGATTCACAGTTGTACACAGCTGCCCGGGGTCTTCCTTGGGTATTCTGGATATATATCCAAATATACCTTCACAATGTACTGTTTCCACATAAAGATTCGGATTCCTGTTTGGCATCAACTAGTACTGTACTTATGGAACAGCTTTTATGTATTAGGAAGAGGGCTAGACACTTCTACAACAACCATCTCATTCTCACAATTCTGAGAGACAGAGATTACAATCCATCTCTTAGTCATCTGGCAGTTGGCTATTCTGGGAAGTTAATCTACTAACAATGCATTCCAAACTGGAGTCCTGCGGACATTTCCAGGGTATTTCAGTATTGTGGTCAAATAATCTTAGAGTATGAAGTAACATTATTATGAAGTGACATTCTTAGATTCCCTTGAATCTGTAACAATCCTTTTGATTGTAGGGAATCTTTACCCCTTCACCCATCAATGATATTTCTGCTATGTTAGGATTCAAAACCTTTCCTTATGTGTCTGAGGTGTCTAAGGACCTTGATATAGAACAATTCTTTTGAAAGACCAGCTGTTTCCATTAAAAATGTAACACAGAATATCCCTAGTTCTAGCTAGCATCTCTGCATCACTTCTGAGGAAGAAAGGGATTAGGAGTGTGTGAAATCTCCAGGACAGAAGATAAAGTTAACTTTCCTGGCAGGAGGTAGAATGGAAGCAACCAACTACAGCATATCTAGTGTGTCATTTTGATTACATGTGTTTTAGGAGGTCAGTACCTTCCAGGACTTTATTAGATTCAATGAGTGGCATTACTTCTCCTTTATCAATTCCTGGATTATGGGTTGTGACTTTTATTTGTCAGGTTGTTTCAAATCTATGACTGTATTTACTGAAAATCATGGATATTAACACATTTATCTACAGGCTGAACTGTGTGAGAGATTAATAAACAACAATGCTTTAGTAAATCAGATGCTCCATTTCACAGTGGGGCTGTTAGACTTAGAGGAAATTAAGCTGTGAGTTTCCCAATTCTCCAAAGACCAGGATCTCTTCCTTGAGAAATGCTTCAGTTAGCCTCTGAAAAGACCTACCATTACTACCCACTATGGATTACCTGACTGAATGCTGGGTCTAGTTCATTGACTTTTTTCTCTCCCTTGTTTTTTTTTTTTTTTTTTTTTTGTACTAGGGATTGAACCCAGGGGTACTTAACCACTGAACCACATCCCCAGCCCTTACTATTATTACTATTATTTAAATTTTGAGGCAGGGTCTTGCTAAGTTGTTGAGGCTGGCCTCAAACTTGCAATTCTCCTGCCTCAGCCTCCTGGGTCGCTGTGATTACAGACATGCTAAGTACTCCCACATTCTAAAGCAAAGAACTAGACATAGGAAAACATCATGAAATCTGGTTCCACAGCAGCCATCATTCCAATGCCATCTCCAGATGGTAGAACTTAGGATAGCTCTTCTCAGTTGGCCTTTCTGAGTTTCAGTATTATTCCAGTCCTGCCTTCCCCTATCCACCTTCACCAAGGTTTGCTAAAGGAAAACTGCTAGGATGGCTTGACATGTGCCTCCCAGAGTGTGAGAATCACTGGGACTGAAATCCGACACATGTTGGAATATCTTGATGAGCGAATTTGACTAGAGCTTCTCCAGCTGTGGGGAAACACGCTGGGTTGGGCTGGGAATGGCTGCCTCTTCCAGAGTCCTGCAGCTGGTATGCATTGCCATTTGGCTAGAAATGAAGATTGTAGAAGGCAACTGGAAAGGGCTGTCTTGAGGGGGTCCTCTTTTAAAGGACTGCCCACAAAGTCATAGGGATCCCACCATAAGAGCAGTCAGACAGGTGGGACAGGGGACTGAACAGGAGGTGGAACAGCAGGTACTAACAGGTGCCACCAACATCCAGAGGATGCAAAGAAGGGATCCTCTAAGTGCATTTCTTCTGGGAATGGTCTCTGCAGGGCCTACCAGAGTCTTCCATAAGAGCTCTTTTTGGTCATCTACTCTGCCCAGTGGGCCCAACACAAGATGATGACTGTACCCAGGCACAAGGGTTTTCATGTCCTTCCTGTCCCTCTTTGTCCTCCCCTCAGGCCCAACTTTGGCCTCACAGAGTTTTAGCATTTAGAACAAGGAAGTGAAAAGACCATGTTCCTGTGATTGCCTACTGCGGTTTCTGACGTGAAGGAGGAAGGGAAATAAAACAGAATAAAACTGAAGTTTTAGTGTTTTATTTAGTCAGATATTGATTGCCTAGAATGCTCAGAGGGACTTTTTATGACCCTAGACTGACTTGAAAATAGATGGGACCCGCCAGGAGTCCTTCAAGAGCTCGGGAGAGCAAGCTGAGAGCCTGCTGAGAGCCAGCTTGAAGAGCCAGGGGAGGAGGGACGTCCCCTTACTGTCTTCACTCTCCACCCCGTGAGGTTTGGTTGACCGTAATTGGCTCTATTGGGAGGCCCCCTTCAGATGGCAGTGGCTGCTAGAAAGTGGCTGAGGCTGTTCTGATTTCCTTGGTCAACAACACCCTGAAAAAAACCTCTGGGAAGTGATGGACACATGTATCACCTTGACTGTGGCGGCAGAGTCATCTGTGGTCCAATGTGTTCAAACTTGACACTTGCACACATTCACAGATGCAATTCTTTTGTACCGGTTGCACATCATAAAACTGTTTTAAAAAACAAGCAAGCCAAGTCCCAAGGCAGTGGGATCTTCTTTCTTTTTTTTACATTTATCTTTAATTTTTTACAGACTGCATTTTGAGTCATTGTACCCAAATGGGGTACATCATTTTGTTTCTATGGTTGTGTGCGATGTAGAGTCATACCATTCGTGTAATCATACTTGTACATAGGGTAATGATGTCTGTCTCATTCCACTATTTTTCATACCCTGCATCCCTGGATCTTCTTTCTTAAAACCGAGGAACAAGGGCATCCTAGAGCTCTGGGTCATAGTCTACCTTTATATAATCTTCCACATGTATGTGGGGAAAATGGTAAGTCCAGATCCTGGAAATGAATTTTAAAATTTGGGTAGATTTGACCTTTCCATTTCTCTTAAAATCAGGATTATTACATTTAAAGAATCACAGAGATATTCTCACAGCTCTGAGTTATCAAGTCTTTTTTCTACCGAGTGGTTCTCTTGTGTCCCTCCTCATCTATGGCTAGTTTGAGGGTCAAAATAGAGTACCAAACTGAAAGAAATGTGCATGGTTTCTTTCCTGCTCATTGACCAAAATTTCTTCCTTGGAGGTCCCTGTTGAATACATAGAGACCGCCTGGGGTTCATCTCTTATTTCCTCAGCTTTCTCAGTAGGATAAATTGATTTTAATTTAGCTCTTTTTATGGACTTACTCATTTGTTCATAAAACGTGTTCATAAACCTCTACAAGCCATGGTCCACATTTAAGCAATTAAGAGAGCCCAGATGAACATTTTTTCTGGCTGATAATGATGGAATGAGGCAGTGTTAGGGCCTAAGGGAAACTGAGGCTCCCCTACCTGGCATTAAGCAGCAATGCTAACTGATAATCCTTAGCAGTTACCCTTAGCACTTTGCAAACACTAAACAGCACTCTTGTGAGGCAGATGCTGTTATCTCTGCTTTTATGGATGAGGAAACTATGTTAAAAATTGAGAAGCTCAAAAAACCAAAGACGAATGATATCGCTAATAAGTGGATGATGACACATAATGGGGGTGGGAGGGGTTAGTGTTAGGGTTAGAGTTAGAGTTAGGGAGGGGGGGCAAGAATGGAGGAAGGAAGGACTGTATAGAGGGAAAAGAGGGGTGGGAGGGGTGGGGGGAAGGGAAAAAATGACAGAATGAATCAAACACATTACCCTATGTAAATTTATGATTACACAAATGGTATGCCTTTATTCCATGTACAAACAGAGAAACAACATGAATCACATTTGTTTACAATAAAAAAAAATAAAATAAAATAAAAAAAATTAAGAAAATTAAGAAGCAAAATGCCATAAGAGTATCTGCCTAAGCCTTTGCTTGTCACAGTCATATGGGGGTACAATGGGGACAAATACATTGTCTCTCCTTTCTACTCATCCTTCCCCACTGAAAGACTGCTGGAAGTTTCAAGGGCATTTTTGAAACAAAATTACTCCTCCAACACCCACCACCTTTTCTGCCTAGGTCTTGAAGAATTTAGAAATCAAGAAAACATCTAGCCCTGTAATTAAAATGTGAAAACAAAAGCTATTTGTAGCAGAAAAACATCCCATTAATGTGATTTCCTTGTGCGGATTGACAAGTTCAAAGCAGTGATGCATGTTGCCATGGGCACCAGATTCTGTTTGCTTGGCTGGTTCATTTTACTTAGCAGCTGAAGGAGGAGGGGAGCATTGAGCTAGGATGGCTGAGCACTGTTAGAATAGATTTGTAATTTTTATGTAATACCTTCTCTTATAAATCTATATAGATACCACTGCAAACTTACACTTGCTTTAGGGACAGAATTTTCAGAATCTCTTAGGAAGTGTTAACCGCAGAAGGGGTGCAGCAAGTGTCTTTCTCCCTTCTCAAATATGTCATCCATAACAGGCTGCAAATAATATTTGTCCAAAAGATAGGGGACAGATGAATGGGTAGCTCATGATCATGCACTAGCTGCCTGAATTAAATGTTGGGTTTATAGGAATGGGGTTGGGTTAGAAATTGCAATGAAGAAGAGAGGGCAGGGGAATGTTAGGAGAGGGAAACAAGGAGACATTGTGGCATGGTTTGTAGTCATTTATACACTGGGGTGCAGAATTAAATCTGTTCTTTTGTAGAACGAGAGCGGGAGAGAATAGAAGGAGTGAGAGAGATTAGAGTGCTACTTTTCCTAAAACCACTGGAGTCGATACACAAAAAGCAAACAAATAGTGCAGGCTGATGATGTCCGTGTCCACCCTCATCTAACTCTCTTTCTTCATTAGATGCTCAGAGTGCTTAGAGCTTCTAATAGGAAATGAGACATGGGGGCGAGGGGACTCGCCCTATCTCAGGGTGGCAGAAGTGGTTCCCTGGAGCTGAACCAAAGAAAGAAGTCTTGCTTCATTTGTTTCAAGTTATCAGGGCCAGGTGACTTTCATTTTGGATTATGCATTTTTCTTCTCTGACAAATGAAACTTCCTGCCAATACCTTCAAATCAGGAAAGGCTTCTGTTTCTCGTACGCAGCAGCGAGCATTCCACAATTTAAAATGATGCCTCCAGGATTGCAATGGAAGTGGCAATATTTCATAGTGATTTTCTCCCTTCCTCCCACTCCTACCTCCTTGTTCAGCGTGGTCTAAGCAATTCTGACAGTGTCTTTTGTATCTGCATGATGCCTAAGTAAGCAAAAGGCAGGATAAAGCAAATGTCTTCAAATCCCATTTATCATGAACACAAATTGTGGTTTCAGCTCTTTGCTTGATGCAAATCAGCTGACAGATGTATATCATTGGCAGCAAATCTTGTGACTGACATGGCCCTGTCTGCTGCTGAATATATATATCTATTTTTCCTGGAAAGTGATACAATTATGAATGTAATTAATTGGTGTCAATGCTCTCTGATCTCTCTACTCTCCCCATTCATCCTCAACACAACTTTTCAGAACTTCAGTCCCCAGATAGACTGTCCCCAGGGTCCAGGGTAGCTCTTCTTGGTTTCTCTTTCTGAGATTCAATCTATTCTTCCTCTCCTCCTTGCAAGTCATCCTCAACGCCCCCAAATGCCAGTTGCTACCAGTTACCCTTTTCTTGTTTATTCATTGGTGCTTGTAGGTAAATGTTTCATGATGGTTTCTGATAATCTGATAAATGAATTCACAGCAACCATTAATATACAGTAATCCCATAGGGCATAACTCCAAGAACGTTTTGGTTAAAATCCTCTAATAATAGGAAAAAGTGAGACAGGAGGAGATAGAGGATGAGAGGGAGGGGAGCAGAGCAGGGAAAAAGAACGCCTAAGGGAACGTGCTTGAAATCTGTTTTAAATTGTCTACTGTTCAAGTTACTAAATTCTTTAGCCCTTTCAAAATTTCCAGCAAAATTCACTGTGTGGAAATATAGGACTTTTCATGCTTTATTTTGCAAACCCCCTGTACATTGCTGTGAACTTCTAAAGGTGGGTAGAAGTAAGTCTTTACTTCAAACAAAGAAATTTACATTTATTATTTATATTATCCTTTTCAAAGTTTTATTAGTGTAAATACATGTCATAAAAGTAATATGTGCCCTTGTAAACTCTTCAAATAACCCAGAAGAGTATTAAGAAAAATATCTTCTTTTTTTAGTTCTATTCTTTCAGAGATTACTATAATAATAATTTGCTAGTTATTCTTTTAGACTAGAAATGCATATCATTATGATTTGTTATAAAATGCTTAACTGTGTGTGTTTATCTATAATCAATAACTTAGGACTGATAAGTTAGATTTTGGCAGGCTCTGGTCAAGAGAAACATCCCAGGGATGGCAAGTCACCATTGAAAGACTAATCAGAAGGCCACGTTCTAGGGCTTGGCAAGCTTTCTAGTTACTTATTTATTTATTTTTGTATGCTGGTTATTAGAAAAAAATTTTCTTTAGTAAAACTATCAGTGCTCAAGGTATGTGAATTGTCTAGAAGTGTTATGGAGGCACTCTTACCCTATCTGATGAATAAGGAACAAGAATCAGGTTAGGTCCCAAACTATCCTTTTGCCTGCAGATGTTGGGAGCCTACTGTGTTTTATGTGCAGTTATAAGGGAAAACTTTATCATTTATCTACAACTAGATGTACTGAACCCTACAAGTAGACTATTGTCTCATCTGTGTCTGGTGGCACTTTTAATAAAGGAACAGAGAATTGGTGCTTCCTGGAACTAAGAGAAGAGATCATGACTATGTTCATGCCTGCCTGTTAATAAATCTTTGTCTCCTCAGCTAACGTCCATCTGAGACTTGCTTCTACTGTACCCCTCCTGATCAGTTGCAGTAGAAGACACCATAACTGTCACCTGTTTCTAAGCTTTAGAAGTTGCAACTCTCTATCCAAAAGAATCTCATGATTGCAAGTAGATTGGCTTGTATCAGTTCCTAGCACATGTATGTAATGTGAATAAAAAAGATATAAGTAGATATTAAGAAGTATGTTCATTTAAGAAACAAAAAGAGAATTATACAGTGTATACTACTTGTTCACAATATATTGTGGAGCTAATCTGTAATTATGGGAATTTTGTGTACCTTTAGGATACTGATGGAAGAGATTTAGGGATATGATGGACTTTTACAAAATATTCTCAAATTTCTTTCACCTACATGAATGTCCATTCTGTTGGTCAGAAGTTGAATTATCTCTTCACAGCCAGTCAGGCATTTAAAAATAAATATTTGCTTTCCGGTTTTACTAGTAAAATACATTAATGCTGAAATGGTTGAAAAATACAAAAAGAAGAAAGTTGAAATCATCATTAATCCTCCCATTAGGAGATAAGTTATTGACAATGTGACATGTTTCCTTCCACTGTGAGAGAGAATGTATACACATCTGTGCAAAACACATATAAATGAAATTGTACCTCAGGTGCAGTTTAGTATCATGATTCTCTCACTTAACATTACATGGAAAGCATTTTTCCAGATCATTAAAATGACTTAAAAGCTTAATTATATGACCATCTAATAATCCTACCATACATACCATACATACCATAACTAAATCATTTAACTATCATTGGACATTTAGATAACTGGACTTTTGTTGTAATATTTTCATATTGTCATTAATCTCAGTGTTGAAAGCTTTGCTCTCATCTCTTATGCTAAAATCCTAGGTACTGTTTGGAAATTATAGTTTATACATGACCTATTTCAACCTGCTCATTAGTCTATCATACTCCAAAAGTAAACAAACAGATAATGCTGTGACCCTGTGCTGTGTTGTTTAGAAATATTTGAAAGGTTTTTAGAAAAAAAAATGTAAAATGTTCCAAATAAGAGTACTGTTAGTACTACAAGCTATGCTTTTGTTTTGTAAAAAAAAGAAAAAAAACACCTCTTTATTCTCTTGGAAGGATAGTTTATTAGTGGGGGTTTAGGGTTCCAGACTGACTTGATCACTGCGGGATCCCCATGCTCAGGTTCTGTTCCAGCTCCATTCTGTCCCAGAGGATCTGTCTGGTCCTGTCATTTCAGTGCTGTCCACTGGAGCACCGTCCCTTCCTCACTGTGTTCAGGTCATTCCTTTTTTGTTCCTGTTTTCTTAAGGGAAAATAAACATCTAAGCTTATGTGTAGTACCCAGCAGATGCCAGTGGTATTCATGGAGCATCCTAGTCTCAAGTTCTAACAGAGCAGGGAAAAGGTGGAGCTAGCCATCTTGCTTCACAGTGGAACAGAGAGAATTCACAGCTGTTCTCTGCCATCCCTCTCATCTCACGAGTCTGTGAAGTGACAGTTTCCATGGGCTCAGAGTAGATGTTGGGAAGTTTTATAGAGTCTTTTGACCCTGGAAACTGCTAATTAAAGTGCCACCAAGATGCTTCCAGTGACTCTGTGCTAGTTACATATACATTTTTAAAGAGCTGACCTTTCCCCGTTCTTTCTCTTGTACCCCATTGCGAGTGCTATGGGTAGTCTGCAAATAATAACAGAAAATAATCCTCTCCTATTCTTTCAAACCTCTACAGAAATGCAAATCGCTGCCTTCAGAAAGAGGCACACAGGCTTATGAATTTTATATCAGCAGGGATTGCCAATGAGTCATGCTTGATGTTGTTGTAAAAACTATTCAGGTAGGAAGGCAAGTACTGCAATAAGAAAATACGATGGGGAGCGACAACCTTTCCTGAATGCTCAATTATGGAGAGCGCAAAACACACAACTACTCACATGTCCCACCAAACAGACAATTAGATAAAATATCTGTCAAAGTCACCACAGGAAGGGGAAATTAAACTCTTCAAAATCAAAATGGTTATCAGAATGCCAAACAGAGCCAACCTGTAAGGTGGTGAGCAGTACTAACAGGCGAGTGAGTGCCAGAACTCATGCAGATGTGTGTTATTCATGCTCTTAATTGTTATTTCCAGAAGACGTCTGGATGCCAGTGCACATGACTTAAGTACTGGAAAATAACAGATGTCACACATCACAAGAACAACGGGGAGTCAATGTAAGCAGCAGCACAAATCTGACTACCTTAGATAAAAAAGAAAGGAAGAGAAAGTACATAAAAACAGATGAGCCTTGGCCATAATTTATAAAACAAATTATGTCATTCAAATATATTCTGTAGTAATTATGTATCTGCACTGGACACACTGAGAAAAGCCATTTTGGGATAATACCTTGTTTGGATAACAAAGTTCCCCTTCATTCTTTTTTTTTTTTAATTTGTTCTTTTTAGATATATATGACAGTAGAATGTATTTTGACATACTACATGGAGTATAACTTTTTCTAATTAGGATCCCATTCTTGCAATTGTACATGATGTGGAGTTTCACTGGTGGTGTATTCATATCTGAACATAGGAAAGTTACATCCAATTCATTCTACTGTCTTTCCTATCCCCACCCACCTCCCTTCCCTTTATTCTGCTTTGTCTAATCCAATAACAAACTTCTAATCTTCCCTTCCCTATCCTCTCATGTTATGGATTATCCTTAATTTTTTTTTTTTTTTTTTGCAGTACTGGGGATTGAACCCAGGGCCTTGTGCTTCCGAGGCAAATACTCTACCAACTGAGCTATATCCCAGCCCACATCCTTAATTCTTAAAAGGACAAAGAAAGGGGGAGGATAAGAGAGAGAGAAAGAGAGAGAGAGAGAGAGAGAAAAGAGAAGAGGAGAGAGAGAGAGAGAAAAAAGAGAAGAGGAGGAGAGAGAGAGAGAGAACAGAAAGTCAAAAAGGGAGAGAACCAGTGAGTGACATTTTCTAGTAGAAGGCATGTGGGATGCACGAAAATACTCAGAGAAGCCTTGGATATAAATGTTAAAAGCATTCTGAGTGATCTGGCAGGAGACTTGCCAGTGAGGCTTACAACATAGCACTAAATGATAGTGATGAGGCCCCGACAGACTGAGACCATCAGACTAAGAGAGTTTTACAAAGACTAACCGGAGCTCAGAGATTTGAGCAAAAAGACAAATTAACAAAACAAGATTCAACTGAGGAAAGTGAACACAAACACATCTGGGGAAAATAATCTTAAATAAAGATACCCAGTTGGAGGAAAAAAAATGTGTAAAGCCTGGATCAGGAGTGAAAGCAGATAGTAAATTCTGTCTGAATTGCAGGTATTACAACAGCTCAGAAAGGTGAGAATTCCCTTTTGGGGTTTTCAATGCAGAGCTGCATCATTAGAAGCACTGAAAAAGGAATTCCTGTCCCTCTTTACAAACAGAATGAAATCTTCATTTTGTATCTGAGCAAATGAATCTCCTTTGCTGTACAGAACACATTTCGAGGTGTGTGTGCACATGTGCATGTGAGTGACCCTGTTCTAGCTGCATCTCTCATTTCTAGTCAAACAGCATCAGAAACATGTCTATACCAAACTGTACTTTTCAGATCTTGAGGAACCAGTAATGATAATAGCACTTACTATGTGCCAAGCATTGTTGTAAGCACCCTATATATTTGAGTCATTAAATTCTTAAATTGAACCCTCTGAATAGGTGCAACTGTTTCCATTCTAAACAGAAGAGGAAAGCAGGGTCCAGAGAGATCAATGAACTTCCCAAGGCCGAACCTTAAATAAACAGCAATTCTGGGATTCCAACCTAGTCAGACCATCTCAGGGCTCTTGCCCTTTTAGCACTACTCCAGACTTCCTGTCTGCAGGCAGAAAAGGAGGTACTTCCTGGCAGTTTGGCAGATAAACTTGATTTCTGAGTGAGAGTGAAGGGGCTGATACACCACTGCTCATCCTGGTGTATGTCTTTAGGTTAATTTGGTCCCAAATATCTAGTCCTTTGCAAAGGCAAACTATGTGGTCTGCAGGACCTGGGATCACAAGATCATATTTGGTGACTCCAGACTCTGAACATTTGTCATCTTTAGCCCATTGAGCTGCAGTGGTCTTTGAGAGACATGGATGTGCTGAAGACTGTGAAAAGTCCAGAGAGATCTAAGGATCCCTTATGACTTTTGTCATTTAGTTGAGAATTGGATCTGTTAATTTTAGGAGTCTGTTTAAAATAATTGCAATAATTTATTTTTGTAAATATTTTTCAAGGTTTTATTGCAAACCAAAATTGGTTCATTGCACACAAAAAAAGTTGTGTGGTAGGAAGGAGGGATTGTATATATTATAATTATGTTAATTACAGTACATTAAAATGGTGGTTTACATTACAAATAAGCCTGTAAGTTTAAATATACTAGTGTTATAACCCAATGTACAGACCTTCTTTATACAATACATACAATTATCAGGAATGCCAAAAAAAAAAACCATAAATAATGCCCATTTTACAGGTGACATTTTAAACAATGAAAACACCAACAGCTTCAACAACTGGGGCATTGATCCATAAAAACCCTTTCTAAAAATAGAAATATTTGTAGCAGCAATGCTTTCTTTTAAGCATCTGGATGCAAGTCATTGAAAGACCATTTCAATAAATTTTAGTTATTAACAATATCTTACAAAAAAAGTCTACACATAAATTTATCTTCCAAATATGGAAGAAACAAACAATGTCCCACATTGTAGTGACCTGCAAGTGTCACATTGATGCTTATAACAAAATCCATCTGTGATCAGGCATACCACACTCATACCATTGTTCACATAGTATATCCACAAGGAAAAATAAAGAACTGAAACACTCTGCGATAGGAAAAGCTTTGGAGTTAACACGATCTCAGCAGAAAAGGCACATTTCAGAATATTCATTATCACAGCCCAGACAGACCTGCAGAAGGTCCTTCCTAGCTCAGTGTCTTCTCCTAACGAGACCATTGTATTGTCTAGGGTGGACGCTAATGCTCATTTCAGAGATAGCACCATGTTGGAAGGAAGAATAAAAATGAAAACCTCATGAGCTCACTGAGAGGAGGGTGTGCTCTTTGAAAAGCTTCCAGCAAAGTGTGCAACAGGATTGCCAAGCTTCCAGAGATGTGCAAATTCTCTTTAAGATGTCCTGTCAGCTGGTAAGCTCTGCCAAAAGGCTAACTAAAACATTTAAACCACACATGAAATCCTTCAAAACCACCCCTAAGACTGTTCAGAGGAAAGAGTCCATGGGAGGTGCATATGAAAGCCCAGGAAAGCCTGGGCAGCCTTCCTTCACACTGGTTGTGATGAGGATTCTGTCAGGGGACCTGCCAATGGAGTTGGGGACAGGCTCTTCAGTAAACTCAGGATCAAAATGCTGCAGGTCGCTGGGCCCACTCACATTTGGGTTAAAAGGAGGCGTGATTTCTTATTAATAAGATTGTCCCAGTTAATCAGGGAGAAGAAGACGTGATTTCTTAATCTCCATAAAGTCATCCTTGGCACCGAGCCTCTTAGTCCTGTCCTTCTGCAGGAGGGCCTCCAGGAGGGTGTCTTGCAGAATTTGTAATATTTGGTTTCAACTGGAGGGCTTGTTCAGAATGTTATTGTACATCTCAGCTGTGTTTCGACTATAAAAGGAGACAGGCCATACAGCATCTCGTATAAAACAGCCCCCAGGCACACCAATCCCACTGTCCTGTCATAAGGCTGCTTATGAAGTCCCTAGGGTGCAAGATACTCCGGTGTGCTACAGAAGGTGGATGTCGTGCCATTGTGTTCAATGTTTTCCTTGCAGAGTCTAAAGTCAGTAAGGACAATGTGTCCCTGGTGAATCTAGCAAAATATTCTCTGGTTTTAAGTCTCTATAAACAATGTTCAGAGAGTGCAGGTAACCCAAGGCACTGGCTATTTCAGCAGCATAGAAGCGAATCCGTGGTTCTAGGAAGCAACGCTCCCTCTGGAGATGGTAGAACAGCTCTCCTCCATTAATGTAGTCTAGGACAAAGTACAGTTTGTCGGCAGTCTGGAAAGAGAAGTGAAGGCCCACCAGGAAAGGGTGTTCACATTCTTCATAGAACATTCCGCTCCGACATAATATGCTTCTCCTCCTTCTTTTTCAGGATTGCTTTCTTCTGCAAAACTTTGACTGCATAAAATGCTTCTTCTGCCTTGTGTCTTGCTAGAAGAACCTTTCCAAAACTGCCCTTCCCAATTACTTTCAAGAAGTGAAAGTCAGATGGTTTAGCATGAGGATTGGATGATGGACCAAGGTTGATTTGCTGAGAAGGACTTGGTGGAGGGAGAGGGGTTGGCATTCATAAACTTGGGTTCCTGAGGTTGGGAGATTTTCAAAATGTACTGAACTTCAGGGTGTTTGCACGCATAGGAGTTATTGGCAATCTTCTGAATAAAGTCATTCAGGCCATTCTCCTCTGTTTCATGAAAGCTTTTCAAAGCAGCAGTTGGAGGAGAATTAGTGGTGTTTCCAGGAAATGTGACTTTTTCAGTTCTGTCTCACATTTATGATCTGCAATAATTTTTTGAAAATTTCTCTCTGCAAACATGTGTGCTATTTAAAAAATTGGTTTATTTGGGGATACCCTTTTGTCTCCTCATAATTTTGAGGCATAGATGGCTGCCCCAATACTATGTTTTGAAGGAATCTATAAGATCTTGACTACACAATACATGTCTCACTGCACTGCTGTGATGTTCTTTTTTCCTCTCTGGCCCCCAAACCTCACCATTGAAGTCACTACTTTTATTAAACAACAAAAGCACATTGCCTTTGGAAGAGCATTATACAAATCCAAGTGGGATGCACCATGAGTCTCTTGCAAGGATGAAGTTCTCCTCTTGACATTGGCAGCAATGAGACTTAGGGCCTGAGTTGTGACCCAGTCTGGTAACTGTGTGGCCACCATTTAGTCTCATTATCTTTCCTATATCATTTACTCAGTTTCTTGACTGAACATTATTTTACTGTGATGTGCTAGATTGCATTTCCCTAAAATTCATATACTCAAGTCCCAAACCTTTTGATATGATTTTTGTTACCATAGTTGTGGGGAAAATATTCCAGGACCATGTAGTTCCTCTACATAGTCTTTAAATCCAGCATATTGTCCACTTCCTGATTCTGCCCATGTACAGCCTTCCCTTGGGCATCTCTAAGCTACTGTGGAGAGAGGCAAATAATGTCAAGCAAGGAAAGGGGCCCAGATTCATTTGGCTGTACAGCAGCTTGTGTGGGAAGGACTCATGGAAAGAGCCGTGGGAAAGCTGACTCTAAAGGCATTAGCTAACAGATCACCCTCTCTCCTCTCTCCCTAACCCTGGAGAGATCTTGAAACATTCTTATCCTTCTTACAATTCTACAAAGAGCCAAACCAGTCAATATACTCTTAGAGTTTAAGGAAAAGGGAAGGAAATTCACCTAGGAGCATATGCAGATAAACTCTAAACTGATCAAAAGTAATGATTATGCTCTCATTTTCTTTATATCATACCACTCACCCTAATTTGTTTACTAATTTGTAAACATTTCTTGAGTACCAGGTACTATGCTGAATTATAAATGATAGAATATGGTGACCTTTCTTATAGAAGTCAGAACCTAGAGGGAAGAAAGAATGGGTACACAATGATTATAAAATAATGTGTGATGTACATTCCTAATTCTAGGAATAAAATGCTATCCTATCTTTGAGGAGGGAAGGATTAATTCTGTCTGGCTTTAGAGGACACTCTGGCATTTGAACTTGGCCTTGAAGGACAAGACTGTTTCTCAGTATCTCATTAGCTTGGCATCCTGAATATAGCAAACATTTAATAAATGTCATTGCCTAATAATCTTCAAGAGAGAATAAAATAGAATTCCCTGAAGGTTAAGTCAATTGTTGTTTCCCCAGTTTTCTGCCTGGATTGATTAGACCCCTGTAGGTTCTAGTCTGGCATCATTTGACCATATAAATAAGGTGAGGCTACAGAGCTGATCATACAGACAATGCAAAGGACTGAGAACTTGATATACTGTGAATGCCAAATTAGTTGTTGAAATTGTCATCTCTCCTATTTTTTTCTTCTTTGGGAGTTTCAGTATTTTTACATTTTGGTCTTGGCAGCACATTCATACAACACCAGTAATTCAACTCAAGTACATCATGATGAATGACTAAATTTATTGCTACTGGTGACACTTCATCTGGCCCCAGAGAGAGGTCAATTTAGAGCTGTAAGTTTTAGGTTTTCTAATGAAATTTTGATTAAACTGGGCTTTTTCTCTAGTGATATTTATTTCGAGAAACTAGCACAGTAGTTAGAAAATAAATGGTGAATAGGCCACTGTAAATTCTTCTGTGTAGTCATTTACAACTTTATAGTTAACAGTAATGATTGCATTATCTTGCTGTGTCTAATTTCTATTTTCAGGCATCCTAAAACATAACAGTTTAAAGTTTGAAAAAAATTGGCTGTTCCCGTTGCTTGTTTTTGTCTGTATCTGGGTAGTGTCATATACCTGAGTGAAGAGGAACAAATTCTGTCAATTATCAGACATTTCAAAAATACCTGAATTATGATGACATAGAGAAATTACTGGGTAAAATTTCATTTATTATTTAAATTTGTCAGTGGATGTAAAGCCTTGGAGTTAAGGGTCAGCCTTTAGAGTTCAGAAATAGTGAACTTCTAGTACTCACCACAAGGGGGAAGTAGAACACTAAAAGTGTAGTGAATTGACTCCTAACGAAAAGATGTATGTAACATATTTACGTTAAGAAGTGTACTCTAAAGAAATAAGAAAATTATAGAAAATGCCAACTAAATTATTTAATTCTAGGGCCTTGTGTCAGATTAATTTCGTCTCTTTATAGTTGGTTAACATTTCCTACAAATTTTACCTTCAAATTAAATGCGTGGTTTACAAAATGGACAAAGAACAGGAGTAAGAATCACCAGTGAAAGGAAATACCACACATCTCATTTTGAAAATAACATGTGAAACCTTAAATATTTGGGGGTTGGTTGTCAATTTTTTTTCATGTGACTACTAGGGAATGTATATTTTAGGCTGCAGTATCAGTGGAAAATAGACTGGCCCAAGTAATTGCAAGGTATGCTTTAGCATTTAAACAGAGTCTAAGAATATTTTGAAATGGCAAACTTTAGTCTGTTTCTTTGGTCTTGCTTTTGAGCCTTTCGTTAGGATAGAAAGTCCTGCATATCTTGCATTTCTTGCAAAGTCTGACTCAAGATTGTCTTCTTCAGGAAACAGTCCTAATGTCATTGTTCCTGAAGCAGATGCTTCTCCTTTTGTGTGTATAGGAATCTTCTGGAGAAGCTGTGAAAACGGAGGATTAGGCCTCATCCCCAGAGATTTAGGTTCCTAAGTCTGGTAAGCAGCGGCCTAAGATATATACTATCTGACAAGCTCCTAGGTGACAACCGATCTGCTGGTCTGGGAACACACTTTGAGAACCATGTTACCATGTAGCTATTCACTAATGTTACAGAAAAGTCTAAAGATTCCTTGTTTGTTATACTGGAGTTTGATTTGGTTAATATCGACAGCTGCCAGCACTCAAGCCACATAGCCAGCCCACAGATGCCCTCCGAGAAGAGCAGTGGAACTGCAGAGGCTGGTATGCAGGTAAGCCTGCCATGCCAGTGATGGCCTAGGGACTCAGGGCTGAAGCAAGACAGATGCTGCACGGCCGGGTGGGGTGGATGCCTATTCTACACAGCAGTGCAGCCAGAAACCGAGCAACCAGAATGGGAGGACCTCAACTTCCTACTTCCCCACAAGTAGCAGAAAACGGAAGTAGAGCAGACCTGACAGGGATCGCAGGGCTAACTAATAGCATTAGTACTTTTCCAAACCCTAATTACATAATTTGGATCAATAGCATTGACCCAAGTGCTATATAACCCCTAGACTTGACCACTCATGCAGCCACTTGTTTTGGGGGGTCATCTCTAGCCCCAGTGAGAGTTGGGATTTTCTTTTCTTCAAGCCTGAATGAATCCTACTCCTTTCACTCTTGCCTTCTTCCATTGTCTCCTGAATTTATTCTTTGGATTTGCAAGACAAGAACCAGAATAAAAGCTGGCAGTGACTACTTCTGTTGCAACACTGGAGGGCATAGCCTGCCCTTCGAGCTGCAACATGCCACTTGAATCAGGCTTTGCTGCTGATCTCCTCCAAGCACACAGGTAGGCATGCCCTGCTGTGATTAGCTGCTGACACTGAAAGGACTTTCTCAGCTTCAGAGGCCTGCAGCTTATACAGACCCCACCTGCCAAAAGAAGCGGAGAACTCAACTCCTCTCAAACTCTGGTTTCAATATTACTTGGAACTAGTGGCAGTTGACTGGGCTCAGGATGTTTTCTCTTTTTATGTCTGCAGTTGAATTTATTTATTAGAATTTGACTATTGTTTCACACTTTTGAGTACACTCATTTCTCAGGACATTTATGGGTGTGGTGTTACATTTTTTTCCTAAGCACATTGTAACAAGTGGTCCTGCAGCTTTTATTCCTGGGCAGGTCCCTACTCCCCCATTGAGCCAGTACAGAGTTGTGCACATAATTCTCAATTACCAGAGATACACTGATCTTCTAGTGCATGTGCTACCAGTAAGTAATTCATGCCAAACATAATAGTACTGGTGTGAGGAGCAGATTAGGGAAGGAGTTGACCTACGTCATTCAATCTATAGAAGTCAGCTTTCTGGAAACCCCAAAGATAGTTAATGTAAGCTCCAGTCCAGCCTCCAAGTTTAAGATTCCAGGAAAGCTGATGTTTCAGGTTGAATGAAAAGGCAGGAAAAGACTGATGATTTAGTTCAAGCATCAGGCAAGGAGGAGTTTTCTTTTACTCAGCCTTTGTTTCCATGAATGACTTGAAGTTGTTAGATGAAGGCCGCACACTTTAGAGAGGGCAATATAGTTACTCAGTTCACTTATTTAAATGTTAATTTCATCCCCAAACATACTCATACATTACATTATTGCTGGTACCCAGAATAACATTTGACCAAATATCTGGGTACTCCAAAGCCCAGTCACATTAATAGGTAAAATTCACCATCACCCTATATATCATCAGTTAAATGGAAATTGGTTCATGGTTCACATTTCTTTATATTTTGCCTCAGTGAAAGAAAGAGTGGGCCAATTGGTGTTGGGATCTGACTTCTAACTGTTTTGGTCACTAGAATTGTGGGTAAATGATAGCAATGTGATCTCCTTTAACCCTCAGGAGGAAGAATAAAATAGCCTAATTTACCTAAACAGACCCAAGACAAATAGGAACTACCACTGAGATCAAAGAATTTCTTGTAAACACACAGTACTATAAATGGTGTTCATTAAGATAATCATTTTCATATTATAGATCATACTGCTCATACAAATTTCTTTAAAAACCACTCTATTAAAAATATAAGAAGTGTATGCAGAAATGCAGGGATCCACTGAGGATAATATAAAGCAATGGCAGCAATTTCAAATACTGAAGATCAACACTGACTATTTACCACTGTGGCAGAATGGGTGTTAAGACTTTATACGGTACATGTTCTAATTGCTTAATAAACCAACTCAGGCAAAACAAACTGGTAGGCCCCTTAGACTCTACCACTGATTCACAACAAGCAATACACTCACCCTGCAGAGGTTCTGAAGTGTGTGTAATCTCTACAAAACAATCTGTGAAGTTTCCACTTCTAAATGACGATTGTCTCCACTCTACCCTATATGAGAGTGCAGAATACCCTGCAGGGCCTAGGAATATAGGAGATCCTTCTGTAGTACTCCGACCTAGCTTCAGGGCACCAAATAATAAGGGTTCTTTCACAAAGGCCATAGTTAAAGTGTTTATGGAATGTTTTGAGCTCCTTAGATAAAGAGATATTGTACATGTTGGTACACTCTTCTCAAGTGAGATTTTCAAACAGATTCAAAAATAATATGTAGTTTTTTAAAAAGTGAGGAGAAATGTAAGAATTCTCTTTACCCTGCAGAATTTTTTTTTCAACTACTCATACCATTTCTAGTTATACTTCCTGAGGTTTAAAGACAAATAGGTCATGGCTGCTGAATGAGGCTAAACACAGGTTTGAGACGTGGCACCACACACCCACCTGTACATCCTGGCTGCAGGGATTTGCCCTTGAATTTTGTTTCTCTGACTCCATTTACTGCCCCCTTGCTGCCACCTCATTCATTTCGTTTTCCTTCTCATTTTGGCGACTTCCTCACTTTGAACTAGTGTTCCCTAAAGTTCTGCAATCACATTGCCTGGGTTCGCATAGCGTACCAAGTTGTTCTCTGAGTCTCAAGTTTCCTTTTCCCTAAAATGAGGACAAATCTATCTTAAAGATTGTTGTCGAGACCCACTGAGATAAGTAGAATTCCTGGCAAATACTAATGCTCAATTACAGACCAGCTGTTGTTATTGTTTTGTCTTTAACTCAACTGTGTGTCTTTGGCTTCCTGACCTGGCGCTAATTTCTCCTACTTTTTTATTTGATATCCTGTTCTGGTGCTTCTAGAGTTGGGTGCCCCCCTCTTCTCTTATAGGCCCTTGCTACCTTTCCTGGGGGGTAGGTTCCTGTGGTGGGGAGAGTTCCTGCTTCTTTTTTTTTAATTTATTTTTTTATTTTTACAGTCTGCATTTTGATTCATTGTACACAAATGGGGTACATCATTTGGTTTCTATGGTTGTACACGATGTACATTCATACCATTCGTGTAATCACACATGTACATAGGGTAATGATGTCTGTCTCATTCCACCATCTTTCTTTAGCACTGACATCTTTGCACTTCAGTCTCAGACAATAGCAAACACTCTTTGGATACTTCGGATTTAGGTCAGCAGTGGAAATGACCTGTTGGTTTTACCAAAGACTCATTTAGCTATTGTTCTACTTATTATTCACTAATTAATTGAAGATGTGGAATTAGAATCTCCTTTCCATGGACAGTTATTCCAGTGCCAGCAATGTGGACATTCAACTTCTTTTGTTTCTAACCAAGTTTCAGGTTAAACCATTACTTGTTCAATTTTGTATGCCTTTATGAGTAGTCCTCATTTAGTTATTTAGCTTGAAATATTTACTGTCACTCCAAAACCAAATATTTTTGTTGTCTTCTAGGTTAGAGGTCAGGCCTTTGGGGTTCAAGGGAAAAAGGTGACAAATTCTGAAAATTTATTTACTGCTCAATGCAGAAGTGGCAGATGGAGGATATCCTCCCTTTCAAGATTTGTAGGACACAGTTTTACACTCTGAAGAACTGGTGGGGGAAAATGTGGAGTTAAATAATCAAGAAAATTGCACACAATGGGCCAAAATACTTAAAAGGGTTTTACCTATAGAATGAGGCACAGCAAAGCAACTCTATTTTTAATGATTCGATCTTAGTGGGTCCTTTAACAATAAATAAATGATTGTAAATCTCCATTTATTTTGAATGCCTATACTACATTCCTGCAACCAGTGGTTTGTCCTTTTGTCCCATGAATGAGCTGAAGACAAGGTCTTACTTTAATATGAAATACTATGATTCTGTTGGATTCTATTGCATTCTCATGCTGCTAAAAAGTCTTTTCATGTTCAAATTCCACTGTGTTTTCAATGTCAGGTTTTTTCTTTCAAAAGGAAAAGGTCCCCTGTGGAAGTTTATGAAAGCTGACACATTTTCTTGTAAAATATCCTTCTGAGACCATATGGTTTATCGTTAAGCACATATTTCTGGACCTTTTAAAATGAGTATTATGAAATTAACGTGAGATGTTTTTAGAAAAGTGAATGCTATTGACTCAGTAGGGCAGAATGCCTTTCTCCTTTGTGGTTGTTCCTCTTTATAATTACCTGCAAAAGACATTTTCAGATAATTAAAAAAGGTATTTTGGTCTGTGGAGCAAAAATACTTATCAAAAGAGGTTATATAACACATGCATGGCAGCCACTTGTCAAAGTTAAATACACCCATTTCTTCCCCCAAAGCCATTAGATCTATTACCACCTAATTGCTTGGAAAATTCATTTTCTTTTTCTCAAATCACAACCTTAATTGAGGTCTGAAAGCTCACCAAGTGCCTCTTAAATCAGTAAACCTAACTTTTTTTTTTAATTCTATAATTTAACTTTGTGACCGAGGCTATATTTTCTCTTTGAGACAGTTATGGCAGTCAGTACTAGTAGGAAAACTTCTTTGAGAAATAAGAGAACTGAAGTCCATGTCACACTGTTTCTGATCATGCACATTGGGCCAAGAGTTCACAGCAAAGTGAATAGACATTAATGCAAGCTTATTATTCAATCATGCTGAAACCAAAAGATTTTTTAAAAAAATCAAATTATGTGGGTGTTTTATCCTGTCAAAATGAGAAATAAAAATCTTGCTTTCATTCTGGCTGTGGAAATCTGCCCTCCATGTAGCCATCTGCGAGAGTACCATATAGTGTAATACATACAACCTTATTCCTTGTTATACACGCCCTAAAGAATTTACATAACAGGAAATAATTTACAACTTTAGTTTATGGAATATCAGAGGGTTTTCAAGCAGAAACCAGTGATTAGGGTATCTAAGTTGCTGTCTGAAATCAGAATTAATTTTAAACACAGAAGGTAAATGAGAATAAATGTGACCAAAAGAAAAAAAAAATGTAGACACAATCATTCAGGTTAGCATTACTGTTTTAAGAAGTCACCATGGGAAGGTATAAACTGATTTGAAAAATTCTATCCTTTGTCAAAACGCTTTTGCCTGGCCTGGTGGTGCTCACCTGTAATCCCAGTGACTTTGGAGGCCAAGCAAGAGAATAGCAAGTTTGAGGCCAGCCTTAGGAACTTCACGAGAACCTGTCTCAAAATTAAAAAGGCTGAAGATATGGCTCAGGGGCTGGGTTCAGACCCAAGGGTAGCCCTCCCCGTGTCCCCCCGCCAATGCTTTTGAAGACCTCTATTAGGATTGCCTCTGAGTTGGTTTTGACTATTATCTCTTTATTGCATTATGGTTGCAACTTTGTTGTTGGTGTTGTGGTCTTGCTAGAACACTTTATTGTCAAACTTGTCTCTGGTGAATTTTTGTTTAGAAATTTACAAGGATTTTGTTATGGTTTGGATGTGAGGTGTCTCCCAAAAGCTGTGTGAGACAATGCAAGGAGGTTCGGAGGAGAAATGATTGGGTCATGAGGATCTTAACCCATCGGTGCATTAATCCCCTGATAGGGATTAACCGAGTGGTAACTGAAGTGGTAGGGTATGGCTGGAGGAGGTGGGGATTGGGGTGTGGCTTTGGGATATATCTTTGTATCTGGCAAATGGCGACCTCTCTCTCTCTCTCTCTGCTTCCTGATCACCATGATGTGAGCTGCTTCCTCCACCACCCTCTCTCGCCATGATGTTCAACCTCACCTTGATCCCTGAGGAACAGAACTGGCCTTCTATGGATTAAGATCTCTGAAACTGTGGAGCCTTAAATAAACTTTTCCTTCTCTACAATTGTTCTGGTCAGGTCTTTTAGTCATAGTGGCGAAATAACTGACCAAAACAGATGTGGTGCAAAAGATTCCAAATATTTTGTGCAGTACTATGCTCTCTGGAATGGTCATATACTTCTTTTCTCACTCCAGGATAACTTAGGCTTGTAATTGGGAAGGAACTAACTGGGTGATTAATAAGCAGCGCTCTCATTTGATCTTTCCCAAAGTCCTATAAAGCAGGTATTATCTCCATTATCCAAACAGGAAACAATCACAATGTTTAAGCAATTTAAGATCCCTTACAACTAGTGAAAAGTTGGGATTTATATGGCAAAAAATACTTATCTTTCTCATACATTCTACTATCTCCTCGTAAGGTAACAATACCACTTTGGAATAACAAGTCCTGTTGTGTTTGTGACAATACAGACATACTACTTTTAAAATATATTGTACATGTCACACCTATGTAAGCTTGAGCAGGTGCATCAGGGATATTTTTAATGTTCTGTTAGTGATTGTGTAGTTTTGAGAGATGAGGAAAGGCAAATGAATGTCACTTATTTGTGCAGAGCCAAGCATTGTGATAGGAACACTGAACAATCCTGGGCCCATTGACAGTAATAATGTTTTACCTCCCAGTGTTACAAAAATTTGCCTCATTAAACAAGATCAAGCCAACGAGCCATTAAGAAGAAAGCCCCATTTCCAACAAGCAGAATTTAAGAGTAAATAATCGAACATATGATTCCAATGCAGAACGTGGGGAGGAATGACCAGAGATGATTTGGGCCTGTACTTCAGACAAAAGAGCCTATAAACATAATGAATGCTTGATTTAGGAAGTTATGCATCCTTCTTGCTCAGATGACTTAATTTTGAAAGATAATAGAAATTAGAGACATGTAACAATTTAGCTATGGTTCAAAAGAGGTTATCATCTTTCCAAGTAGCATGCCAATTAAACAGAGCTAGCATGGGTGTATGGTTCCAGGTGGGAAAACAAACTCCTCTTGCTCTGTCTGGGACTTCCTGGTTTTAGCACTGCTAGCCTGTGTCCTGGGACTCACTAAGTCTGTGAAAACCTGGATGATTGGCCTTTGATGCCAGGTTCTTTTCTAAAACTTTATATTTCGTAACCCATTTAATCCTTGTGACAGCCCTGTGAAGTGGGTCCGGTTATTATGCCTACTTTACAGATGAGGAAATACTTGGACAGGATTTAGGAAACCTTGTCCAGGGTGCCATCGCTAACAGGTGACAGAGACAGGGTTTGAAATCAGGCAGTCTAGGGCAAGGTCAGACTGCATCTTAAATTTCTTTCAGAAGGGTTGTCTTTAAGAATGTTCTGCTTTGTACAGAAGGGAGAAAGAGGTCTCTCTGGGGATAAAATGATGGGTGGAAAATCCTCACACTGTCATGGTGTTTATTTGGGATTGTTGGTCAAGAAAATGGGCAATCACTAGGTCTGGGGGAAAAAAAAGAACTCTTGTTAGAAAGTAGAGTAAGCTATTTTTTGTATGTTGGAAGGTTAATTAACCCAACCAAGGGGCAGGGATGCCAGAATGTAAAGGGCCTAGCCTCCTGCTTGATGTGGAGGCGTGGCTAATAACAGAAGTGTCTCATTGGCCTTCAATACTGGGAGCTCAAAGAACTGACAACATGTCTATGGCTGCAGAAAAGCGAAAATTAATGTGAACCACCCAGGACTGCCAGGGGAGCAAAGAACAGGGTGAGAAAATCTGGGGTATCATCAGTTGCATTGTGAGTGTCCCCAAGGCCAGGGTAGTGTCTGTCTGCAAGTCCATGTGGTCCACAGAAGGTTAAGGAAATCATGCCACTGAGGATTTAGTACCACCACCTCTACAATAACCACCCAAAACAAATAGTCAAGAACAAAATTGAAAATATTAAAAAGTGAAACTTGGAATCATTTTTCTAGAGGCAGGAATTGTGCTATGTTGCTCCTATGTACAGCGATTAGCAGGTTTCAGAGCTACTCCCTGATTTAAGCCTGATTAGTAAGAGGGTACTGTAACTGTTACATGTAGGTTTGCTCAGGAATGTCTTAGATTTAGCACAGAAAGTTCCTGTCCCAGGAGACTCCTTAGTCCTGGGTCCTGATAGAGTTGGCTGCTCTATCAGAAGACTGGCTCTGGAGCTATCCGATCCCAACTCAACAGTTTGCTCCAAGTTCCGTAACTTTGGAAAATAACTTCTTTTTAGCCACAATTTACTCATCTGTAAAATGGTCATGGTAAAAACACCTACTTTATGGTTATCACAAAAGTTAAATAGTACCTGTCTTCATTGAAGGCCTTTGCACATAATAAGTGCTCAATTAAGTTTAGTTATTTTTAGGAAATACCCTTAGAAAAGGGTTTTTCTACATGTCTAATCTGTTTTTTCTAAACCTCCTGACAGAGGCTTAGCTCCCAGCCTGTGGTACTACTAGGAGGTGGCAGGATCTTTAGGAAGCGGGCTTAATGGAAGAAATCTTCTCCAGGGTGGCATGTTCCTGGAAGGAAATTAAGGTCCTTGCCCTCCTCTCTTTCATTCTTTGCCTCCTGGCCCCTATGAGGTAATCAGAACTCCTCTACCATGTGCTCCTATTATGATGTACTTTGCCACCACAGGTCTAAAGCAAGAGGGCCAAGAGACCAAGGACTGAAAACTTTGAAAAAATGACCCCAAATAAATATTTTCTCTTATTAAATTGTTTATCACAGGTGTTTGTCACAGTGAAAGATAGCTGAGACACCTCCCTGGCACTGACTAAAGCAATGAGTTTTGATGTTTTGTCTCTTTGTTTAGGTACATGGTAGGATCGATGTGAGGGTGACCATGTGACTTGCTTTGGCTAATGAAATAGGAGAAATAATCAGTGTAACATCCCAGTGGAAGTTTTCAAAATGAGTACATGGTGGACCATGCTCTCTTTCTCTTATAATTATCTGAAACATTCCTGGGAAATGGGTCCTGAACTAAGGACAAAGAGCAAAGGCTCCAGTCTACCTGTAACAGATACAAGGCATTAGTGAGAAATAAGTGTTTGTTGCTTGAAGTTGCTGAAGAATCCTGGGTTTGTAGCCACAGCATAAAGTAGCCTACCAAGGAGTAGGCTGCTCAGGCAGTTTCTGAGCAGTACCAATCATAGGCACCGGAGTCAGGACTAAGCTGATCGATTTAACACATTTACTCTCCATGTGATTGTAAACATAAGTTTATTTTTGACTTTCAGTTATATTTTCAATTTTGTTATATGAAGAGTCAGATGATTGCGTGCATACTGTGCTGTGGTTTGGTTTAGCATTGGCAATGGTGTCAACTCTTGTACACTGTGTTTGTTATAGTTCACCTTACATTTGCTTGCTGTTTCTGTGTAATGTCTTTGTCATTCACAACCCTGGCTGCACTATACTTGTCTGGGGATGTCTGAAAAGTATCCACATCCTGGCTGTGTCCTAGACTGGTTGCTTTGTAGAAGTTCCCAGGTGATTCCAGTGTGCAGTTAGGGGCTTCAGCCTGAATCAGATCATTAACTCCTAATGAAAGGCTGTGACCTGAAATTGCTGGATATCCTCATGTCTATTTTAAGAAGAAACCCAGAACACAGAGGGCCATGGCACCATGAAGGGGAATGAATGACATAACTTAGAGGAGGGCAGCAGACCATTATGCCATATTTTGAAATGGTATTAGTCAACCCAGAACGAGCACTCAGCAAAGTCAGACACCATTTTGGGAGGGTAATTCAGGGTTGTAGGTGCCAATTAAATTCTTGTAGAATTTAGCATGTTAGGAATATTCACACCATCAGGAGGATGTGGCCTCCTTAAGAAAGAGAGAATCACTTCTTGGTAGGTGTACTAAAGGAAGTTCTCCATTTTCTTAGAAGGGTGAGGCTGATCTACCAGCACTGTAGCACAGTTTGCTCTGGGAGGCGACACCTTGTCTCCTACTGTTTCTTTGGCTTCACTTGTAGCTGACCTTGGGTCTTTTACTATTGGATCAACTGCTCATTGTCTTTTTGTTCCTGGCTTCCTCCAACTGACATGCATACACTCGTACATGCTCTAGGATTTTATTTCTGCCTCTGTCCTCATTTGTGCTAATGAATGTCCCTTTATGGCTTGAATCTTCTGATCCTGACTCCTGGTGGGTACATGGAGCCAGTGTTGCTGCATCTGGGTAGCATCATCCATTCTCCTCTCTTTGTTGCTTTGCCCACCTGGAATGTTTCTATTTTTCAGCTCAACCTGCCAGCTCATGCCCACCCAGGCTCAGTGGAGGCTGAACGAAAGCAAGGTCCCCTGCTCTGTGTGGCTTTTGTTGGCCTCCTTGTCCTTTGATCTCTACAATCTGACTGAGAGCTGCCTTACTCCAGGAGGCAGCCTTTGCCTCTCTTTGACTCCTATCTCTGTCACCTTCTCGGAGCATTTAAATAGATCATAAGCAGAAGTTAATTGGAGATAAAAGTTTATAGTTAAGCAGGCAGGTTGTAGCACAATATTCCTGTAATCTAAAGTAAGTGGGGCTCTCTCGGGGTCATTGAAATGTACAAAGGTATTCTTCCAATGCATTTTTAAAACCTAGATAAATTGTGTGTCATATAAAATGCATTATAAAAGGTTCCAATTGAGTCATTGGATTAAATGAACCTTTCAGCACCTTGCAAAGAAAAGAGATGGTATTTGGCATGATGGAGTAGTCAATGCTTGACTTCATACTTATGTGGTGCAGCAATCTTCTGGGAAGGTTTTACTTAAAAATAGAAATAAAAGAAATAAAGCGATGAACTCCTGACTCTGTATTAGATATAAGATATTCTTTTTTTTTTTTTTTTAAATCAAGACTTCCATTCTGACTGGAGTGAGATGAAATCTCAGTGTAGTACAAGAATGGGGTCCTAATTAGAATAAGACATATTCTGTGCTTGTATAATTTTATCAAAATTGAATCTACTGTCATGTATAACTAAAAAGAACCAATAAAAAATAATATCAAGGCTTCCGGGATATTCTTAGGAAGGAAAATGATATCTAAATGGTATCTAATGCTTCTAACTTCCTTTAACATACTCCTAAAGTGGTTCCTAGTCCACATCTTCTCCATCCAACTTCCACTACTACCTTTTAAATGATTGACTACTCATAAGCTAAAAGCTGTCCAGATTTCTTTTTTTCTTCCCTCAAATAGCCAGTGTTATATTCTGCTAATGTCACAATTAACAGGTAGCTGGGAGCCCAATTCTGACCAATGAGCAATGCAGACAGATGCCATCAACATATTTAAAAGGTTCAATTTTCTTTATTTTGAGTTTGTTTTTATAAAACTATTTAAAATAAGCTATCAATTTGAAATCCACTTAGTTTTGTATAGTTTCTTATTTGAAGAGTCTAAGGTCATCCTCAGAGACACTCACTTTCATTTGAATGACAGTACTGTTACCTCTATAGAGAATAACTAATGAGAAGATTTTCTCCTGATCTTACATTGTCTCAATTCTAAGTCCACCTGTCTCCTGCCTTTGCTCTCACCACCTCACCTGCAGACTCTGTCAACCCTCTCTCTGATTTGACTGTGATGTCCTCAGTTTGTTTTCCAGTTTAAAGCAATATTTGCTTCAAGTTTTCTTGTTTCCTTGTTTATATATCTATACCATGAATATTTTTCCTACAATTGAAAGTATGAGAAAGTAGAAGACTTGCTCTTGCTAACACCATGTTCTTGGATAGTGATGATGAAAAGTTAAAATAGGAAGAAATCAATGTTTATATTATATTGGCTATAAGCAACATGAAATTCCTTGGATAGAGTTTAGTCCTATTATTTATGGTGGAGGGTCTTGAAAACTGTATTGTAGGCACTGGTAAGATTAAAATTTATAGTAATTATGGATTTTTCTCTTGGAGCCCTCCATTCAAATTTTTATTGAGCAGCTAACTTGTGCCTCATACAGACTTTAGTCCTTCCAGGCTGTTTTTCATTCCAGTATCTCTTGGATGAAGTCCCAGGTTTTCTTGCAGGCTCTGAAGGAGGGGGAAAGTCAGTTGAGATTCTGGCAAATCAAGGGTTGCTGTGGCAGAGAAGAGGTAGCTCTGTAGTCAAGAGTGGCTGAATAAACCACTGAGCCAGGATGAACTGCCTTAATGAGGGAGAAGAGCCTCTCAAGTGAGAGGGGTCAAAGCATGAACTCTACCATATACCAAATTTAACAGTAGGTGCCAGTAGAATGCCCATGAACAGGCCCAGTGGTACTTCTATGATTGTCAGTTTAGAGCAAACATGTAAAGATGGAGAATGTAAATCCCAGGCACCCTGTCCCTACTGTCTGGAGGACACAGGAAACACTCTTCACATGCCCAGTCGTCCTCTTGGGGAGGAGAAAAGAAGAGGGCATCTGAAAGACTGGACATTTATCCAAAAAAGACAGTTCCCTGGAGAGAATTAGATTAATTTGCATGAGGGGAATAAATTCAGTTTTTATTACTACTCAGCAGGTGGGTGCTAATGAGCAAGATTAAATTGTTACAGACAAAATAAGGAAGCTGAATTTTTTTCTGCACATTTGTGTGGAGTGAGAGAGACTTGGAAACCTCTGCGTGCTCTCTCTCTCTGTGTCTCTCTGTGTGTGTGTATGCAGGAGGGATAGTGGGGGAAGGGTCCATCTCAAAACTCAAAAAGGAAGTACTCACACTGAAGGAAAAGTTTGGAACTTATACCTTGGTGGTTTTGGCAAGTAGTGAGCAATGTTTCCTACCTCCAACTAGCTCCCAGTCCACACGGATACTGCGGTCTCCTAGAGGAAATAGAATGAAAAAAGGCCAGCTGGAAATGCAAGCAGTGCACAAAGGGCATGCAGAAAAGCTATTATTAACTCTCTTTTGGGGATCATGAAAGATTTTATTGAAGAAATGGTCTTTGAGATGTACTGAGAAAGATGAGTAGGTGATGAATAACAATTTCAAAAGCAGGTTGTTCAAGAGCTCAGAAGTTAGCGACTATAAAGCATGCATAGGGAAAATTGAAATGTCCCAATTGTGCAGAGCTAGGGTGGGTCTGAAAAGGCAGGATGGGGCCAGCTGGGGAGGGCAGGACAGAGAATTGGCCCTGTGTTCCAGAGGGTATTGGGAACCATGAGTAGATTTTGTTTGCCTCACTTTCCTGTTGAAACTCCTTCATGACTCCTCTTAAACAATAATTTCACATCCTCAGTGGGTCTAATAACATTTCCAGGTGTTCCATGAGGAAATAGGTTTCAAGTCATATAAAATTGGAAATCCTAGCCTTGTGCTAGGATTTGGATGTGGCTTGAGTGTTCCTCAAGGGTCCATTTTCATTAAAGTCTTGATTCCTAGGGTGGAAATTTGGAGGTGGTAGAAACGTTATGGGGTGGGACCTCCTGAGAGGTTCTTGGGTCTTTGGAGGCATGATCTTGAAAGGTAGTTCTCATGAAACCCTTGAGTTTTTGAGAGACGGTTATTATAAAAGTATCAAGTCTGCCTCCTGACTACTTTGTTCCTGTTTCAAGCAAGATGTATCACTTGCTTGCTCTCAAATGCACTGTACCATCATCTGCCATTTGCTATGAGCTCCTCCCCAGAACTGAGTGGATGCAACCTACATGCCCTCGAACCTCCAAAACTATAAGCTTGATAAACCTCTTTTTCTTTTTAAGCAGGCTTCAGGAATTTTGGTATAGTGATGAAAAGCTGACTAAAACACACGTCATCAAATTTTCCATCATTAAATTCTTGGAGAGTCACAATACACATATGAGTATTAAAAGCTCTAAGAAATCTAATTACAAAGAAACCTGTTGATTGTTATTTACTTTATCAACCTGGTCAGTGGGATATGGCATTATTTTTCTGTTTCGTTTTGCATTAACCCCTATTTACATCCCTTGAAAGTAGTGTTAGGCCTCTTTGACTTAATAATGCACCAATACCTTGTATGAGTGTTATAAACCCTTCATGACCTGGTCCTCTTTTTCAATGAACTTCTTCAGCATTTTCTGAGTTGCTGTATTCCTCAGTACTCACCTGTTATCTCTTTGTTTGCAGACCAGGGAAGAATTTTCTGTTCTGATTTTTTCCTCTGGTGAATCTTTTATGGTATATACTTATGGTGATTGGTTTTTCTCCACTGTTCTTTGTGTCTCTTTAGAGTAGAATGGTTATTTTATTGATTTCTGTGTTTCCAAGCAAGTGTCTAGCACATAGCATGGATTCAATTTATGTTAAGTATATTAAATAAGTGAATAATTTTACTTGGGTTCTGCAAATAACTGTGGAGAAGAGTGAGAGATGAATTTGAATAGAGAGAAGACAGTGGAGGCAAGGAGTGTGGGAACTCATTGCGGTTGTGAGAAAGAACTTAGGTTTATCCTCGAGTAGTAGAAATGGAGAGAATAGAGGGTGGCTAAGATACGTTGTGCATCTGTTTATATGCCAGGCACCAGACATGTGGCTATACATCTTATCCCTCTCAAACACCTGCTCTGGGCAGGTCATGTAAGTGAATGCTTAGTTACACTCCTTTCTGAGAAAACTCAGAGGGTCTCAGAGAGCTTGTCAAAGCTCTCTTTTTAAAGTTCTACATGCAGATGTAGCCATGCTTTGTCCTGTGACCTGACTGCATTAGCCAAACTTGAGCATCTGGAGGAGGAGCTGGTCTCTAAGGCACCCAGCCACAGACTGAACAAGGAACTCTGAGGGATGGGCATTAAGTTCTGTCCCTAAAAAAGAGCTCTGTTTTGGCCAGTGATTCCATCAGACCTGTCTCAAATGCAGCTTGAAGATGAAAGACACAAAAATAAATGCAGTGGGAAATTGAAGCAGAAGCAGAGAAATATGCATAGAAAAGACCCTAGAAAGAGGACAGTAAAAGTAGGAAGTGAGCAGGACTCAACATGGAGAGTAGAGGAAAGTTGGCATAGAATAGGAAGAATCAGGAGGAGAAAAGGAAGCAGAGAAAGAAAGAGACTGTCCTTCTTTTGGCAGAGTTGCTAGTGCAGGGAGCATTGACCCCTTCATCTTGGAATGGGTGAGTCTGAGTCCTGACTGGGCATCCACCAGAGTAGCACCTGCCTTGCTGTGAGTCATCATCAGAAATGTCCTGCTTATCAGGAGGTGACTGAGACAGTTTCCTTTCTTCCTGTTTATCCTTGTAATATCCTGTAGAATATCTTTATAATATCCCAAGGTAATTGGACCATCTCTCTTGAACCTGAGAAGGTGTAGCAGAGCATTATTATAATTTTATAGGTAAGAAAACCACGGCTCAGAGAGACTAAGTATTTTGCTCAAGCTCATAAAACAAGTAAGCACTAGAGTCAGAAGCAGAAGCCACATTTGTCTGACTCAGAGCTGATATTATATCTAATTCAATATAAAGCTTCCTCCAGCTGGGAAGCAGAGAACGGATTCAAGAAACACGGCAGAATTAGCATCCACGGTGCTTGGCGACCTAGTAACAGTTTCATTTGCATATCATTAAACAAAAGGTCTCAGAATGTTTTTTCTCTTCTCTCACACTTTTTTTTAACCTCCATTTGCACTGTAGGAAGGTGATACAGAATCTCAGACTCCAAGGGCTGGATGCTGTTGAGTCCAGTTCTTTTAGTTCTTTAAAAAAAAAAAATCTGAAACACTTGTGAATTTGCTTCAGCTTAACAGCAGAAACTTCTTAAATATAATAGCTCTTGATTTTGGGTACTTGTGAAAAGAGAAAGCTTTCCTGTTGCCCGCTAGTCGAGGAGAGAAGAACAGACACAGCATCCATCACTGCAGAATTGACAACACTCCTTGACCTTCACCACCGCATGGAAGCATTGTTATTGAAAAGCCTTCTGCCTTCAGAGGATATCCCACCTACCCTGCCTCCGAGAGGACCTCCAAGAAAATTGTATTAGCTTTATCTCCCCAAATTTAAAGACAGATGAGTCAGACACAAGGTGGTCTGAAGTTTATTATTTATAGACATATAAATATAAATATATTCAAATATATATTTACATACCATGGTATGAAGATGACTAGGGTGGACAATTAGGCTATAGAAAACATTTTAGAGTACCCCTTATTGTCCATAGCATATAGCACAGAAAGCCTGGAGAACCTTCTATAAGGAGTACTCTGTGTGAGAAAATACAATGCATTCCATGTTTTTTCTCCTGACTGGGTACAGCCATAAAGATAAGGATCAGGTTTTTCTTATTTGTTACTGAATTCCTAGTCCTAGGTTAGAGTCTGTCATGAAATAGTTACATGATATGGACTGAACTGGGTTGCCACAAAATGTACAGATTGAAGGTGTAATCCTCAACGTGATGGTATTTGGAGAGAGGGACTTAAAGGAGGTAATTAAGGTTAAATGGATCCTAAATGTAGGACTCTCAGAAGAAGAGGAATAGAGATGAGGGGGTGACAAAAGGTCATGTGAGACTGAAATGAGAAGGCAGCTGTCTACAAGTCAGACAGAGAAGCCTTGCCAGAAACCACCCCTGATAGCACCTTGGTATTCAACTTCTGGCCTCTAGAACTGTGAAAAAATATATTTCTGTTGCTTAAACCACCTGGTCTGAGGTAGATTTTATGGCAGCCTTAGCAGACTAATACACTACCCATTTTTTAAAAAATTTTGTTTTAAAGGAAGGAAAGAATAAAGGAAGGGAGGAGGGCAGACTTAGCTTCTCTACTGACTGAAATACATGGTTGTGGATAAATCACTACAGATGCCTCTCTTTGAACCTCTAATTACTAATAGACAAAACAAAGGTGAAAATAAGAACCCCTTCTCTGGGTTTGAGGGAGGAGTAATTAAGGGAGTATATGTAAATTATAAAGTTCTACTTAAATATTAATTGTTCTTATTTGGGAAACTGCCCCCAATCCAACATTAGTAACTTCATCAAAAGCACTTGGTGGCTTTTAATTATGAATCTCTGAGGGCTGCTTGCTGGACTATGAGGTCTACAAACATCACTTCATATTTTTGACAGCAGAACTAATGAACAAATATTGAAATCTATATTAGATGATAGAAGAAGAGTAGGGAATAAAAAAGATAATGATTGTCGCTTTTCTTTGACCTCTCTGTTTATTTTCATGCTTTAAAAAATTACATATTACACATACACATATGCTCAGAAAGGTTGTAAGATCACCTCATATTTGTGTTTCATTCATATCATGCTAAAATTTGTGGGACTTTCCCAGGCTTTCTGTGCTATATGCTGTTATGGTTTGGATGTGAGGTATCTCCCAAAAGCTTGTGTGAGACAATGCAAGAAGATTTGGAGGAGAAATGATTGGGTTATAGCCTTAACCTAATTAATGAATTAATTCCTAATAGGATTAACAGAGTGGTAACTGGAGGCTGGTGGGGTGTGGTTGGAGGAAGTGGTTCATTGCCAGTGTGGCTGTGGGGTATATATTTTGCATCTGGAGTGTGGAGTCTTCCCCTCTCTGCTTTCTGATCACCATGTGAATTGCTTCCCTCTGCGACACTATTCTGCCTTGATGTTCTGCCTCACCTCGAGCACGGAGGAATAGAGCTGGCCTTCTATAGACTAAGACCTATGAAATCGTGAAACTTTTTCTCCCCGAAAATTATTCTGGTCGGGTCCTTTTAGTCACAGCACTGAAGAAACTGACTAAAACATAGGCTATGAACAATAAGGGGTAGTCTGAACCATTTCTTGTACTCTGGTATTTATGTCATCCTTCTGTTCCTGAATCTTTATGAAAAACAAAAAGGAAGATTAAATTTTTTTCAAGCATCATTGAGCAATCAATGAACTTGTAGTGAAGGTTGGAAGGTGGTAAGCTTCAGTTATGCAAGATGATTAAGTTCTAGAGATCTGCTGTAAAACATGATACTTATAGTTAACAATATGGTATTGTGTACTTTAAAATATGTTGAGAGGTCTCATGTTAAAAAGCACATGCACATGCAAGAACGCAAGGAAATTATAGATAGTGGTGATGGCATCACATGTGCATGTACATGTCTATACTCATCAAAATATATACATTAAATATGTGTAATATATTGCATATCAGTTATACCTCTAGAACGTTTTTAAAGTAAGACAACAAAAACCCAGAAAGTCATGTGCTAGAATTGGCTCCTATAGGCTTGTCAAGCAGAATCTTTAATTGTGAGCCTATTATTAACCACAATTATTACTAAAAGTTAAGAGGATCTGGGTGCAGTGGTGCACACTTTTAATCCCAGCAACTTGGGAGACTGAGTCAGGAAGATTGTAAGTTCAAGGCCGGCCTGGGATACTTGGGGAGACTCTTTCAAAATAAAAACTGGAAAGGGCTGGGAATGTAACTTGGTAGTACAGCTTCCCTGGGTTCAATCCCTAGTACTAGAAAAAAATAAGCTAATAGATGGAGCAAGATGGCTGCTGAGGTCTTCCAGTAATCTTTTGACAGACACACCAAGTTGAACAGCTATTCAGGAACAAAATGCCTTTGCAAGAGCTAAGGAAATCAGGTGAGAGACCATAGTGCTTAATAAAACTGAAAATATATATGAAAGGCAGGAAGGAATGAGTTGGATCCTCTCCCAACTCCTAGCAGCCCAGCCTAGAGAGAGAGACTTCCCATTTGGGGGAGGGAGAGAGAATTAAGGCCAGACTTTAGACTTAAACTCAGTACCAGATCCACTATGGTGAAGCCCAGTGCCAAACAGAGCCCTGCAATTCCTGATATCAGGCCAACACCTGTAGACCTAGCCACTGCAACTGCTTTAGGCTGGTAACTGATTGCCACCTCTCCTCCAATTTCAGGTGACAAAGTAGGGAGCAGGGCATGAAATGTAGCATAGGGTTTTGTCTTGGAGCCCAGTGCCAAGCCCACCAAAGTGAGACCTGACATCTGGTAGAAACTGAAGTCCTTGTACACTTGCTAGAGTTCATAGGTGAAGACTCTAGACAGGTCCTGGCATTAGGTAGAGACCTATGCACCTGTGAGACAGATTCAAGTTTCAGCCCACATCTGTTCCAGTCTTGGAGTGAGCCTGGGGCACAGCTGCCCTCTTCCTGAGACTGTCTAGGTTTTTGGGCCTGTGGGACTCAGGTACAACCCAACTGAGTATCAGTTTGAGACTGGTTAGCCAACACTCCCTAGCCTTGGTGTGCTCCTTTGCTAGGGGTAGAGTAGGGTAGTAAGTATAAGACTTTACCCTGAAACTTAATGGAACTTGTCTTTTTGATGACAACTATTTTAACTGGAATAAAATGATATTTCATTGTGGTTTTGATTTGTATTTTTCTGATGATTAGGGATATTGAATATTTTTTCCATATACTTATTAGTCATTTCTATGTCTTCTTTTGAAAAGTATCCATTTAGCTCATTAACCTATTTTAAAATTTGATTATTTGTGTTTTTCTTGTCATTCAATTTGTTGAGTTCCTTATATATCTGGATAGTAATCTCTTGCTTGATGAATAGTTTGCAAATATATTCTCCCATCTTGGATTCTCCTATCCCATTCTAATTCTGTCGATTATTTCGTTTGCTGTGCAGAAGATTCTTAGTTTGCTAATCCCATCCATTTTTAGTTTTGTTGCTTGTATCTTTGGGGTCCTATCTAAAAAACCACTATCTATACCAATGTCTTAAGATGTTTCCCCTATGTTTTCTTGTAGTAATTTATCAGTTTCAGGTTTTATATTTAGGTCTTTGATTCATTTTGAATTGTTTTTGTGTATGGTGAGAGGAAGAGATCTAGTTTCATTTGTCTGCATATGTATATCCAATTTTTCCAGTACCACTTATTGAACTGTCTTTTCTTCACTGTATGTTCTTGGTGCCTTTGAAAAAATCAGTTGTGTGAATGTGGATTTATAAAGAAAGAGATGTTAATGAGGAAGAAGAAAACCTGGGAAGGTATAAAACTCATTGAGAAGAGTAATTATACAAATTCAAAATGTTCTAATGTTTTAAGCCAAGTGCATAAACTACTCATGTCTTTGATATGAAGATCAAAAACATTTACTGTATTTACAGGTAATATATTTATAACTATATTAACATGGTAAGAGATTGACAATATAGAAAGACAACTAGATATCAAAAATTCAAAACGTAGGGAGAAAGGAGTTCAAGTGTAGAGTTTTCTTATTAGTATATTTTCTTTTTTTTTTTCTTTAGCATTAAAGAATAGGACTTATTCAAGTGAGAAGAAAAGAGACAGAGCTCCCACAGGGCAAGATGGGACCCAATAGGGGTTGCCTTCTTATTAGAATGTTTTCTCTGGTTCTTTTGTTTGTTTCTGTTCTTATCTTTGAGATCACATTAAGTTGCTATCATTCAAAATAGCTTTTCATGAACGGAAGAGTTTTTTAATCCTCATGGTAACCACAAAGCAAAAATCTATAATAGAAAAACCAAAAATAATAAGCAAGGAATCAAAATACACTGCTAGAGTAAATCGCTTAACCACAAAGGAAGATTATAAGAGAGAGAGAAAAAAGGAAGTACAACAAAAGTAGAAAAGACTTGTACAATGGCTGTCGTAAGACCTTACCTATTAATAACCAACCTGAATGTAAATGGATTAAATTCTTCAATTAAAAGCAGAATGGCTAAATGAATTAAAAAACAAGACCCAACTACACGTTGCTTACAAGAAACTCACTTTACCTCAAAGGAACACATAGACTACAAGTGACAGGAGGAAATAAGACATTCCATGCAAGAATGAATATCAATTCTTTTATTTTTTCTTGGCAGTGCTAGGGAGTGAACCCGGGGTCTTGTGCTTGTGAGGCAAGCACTCTACCAACTCAGCTATATCCCTAGTCCAGCCAATTCTTTTTAAGAATTCCAAAAATGAAAGAGAAGGAATTCTTCCACGCGTTCCACAAGGCTTTCATTACCCTGATACCAAAGTCAGAACACAACCACAACAACAAAAAGGAAAACTATGGGTCAGTATCCTTGATGAACATAGGTGTTAAAATCATCAGCAAAATGTTATAAATATTTGCAAATCCAATAGCACATTAAAAAGATTGTTCACCATGATCAAGTGGGTTGTAAGAATGGTTCAACATGTGCAAATCAATAAACGTGATATACCACATTAACAGAATGAGGGATAGAAACCATGTTATGTACAAAAGGCATTTGATAAAATCCTGACATACCTTCATGATAAAAATGCTGAACTAATTACATATAGAAGAAATGTACCTCAACATAATAAAGGCCATTTATAATAAAGCAAAAGCTAACATTGTACTGAGTGGGGAAATGCTGAAAGCTTTATTTCTAAGATCTGGTAAAACACAAAGATGCCCACTTTTACTGCTTTTATTCAACACAGTGCTGGAAGTTTGGCCACAGCAATTAGGTGAGAAAAAGAAATAAAGGGCATCTGAACTGGAAAATAAGTCAAATTGTCATTATTTGCAGGTGACATGAACTTATATATAAAAAAAACTCCAAAAATTTCATCCAAAACTGCTAAGACTAGTAAATGAATTCAGCAAAGTAGTAAGATCCAAAATTAACATACAAAAATCAGAAGTATTGCTATATGCTAATAGTTAATTATCTGAAATAGAATTCAAGAAAGTAATTCCATTTATAATAGCAAAAACAACAACAGCAGCAAGAAACAACTCTAGGAGTAAATTTAACCAAAGAGATTAAATATCTCTACAGCAAAGGTTATAAACCATTGATGAAAAAAATTGAAGAGGAAACAAAAAAGTGGAAAAACATCCCATATTTAGGGATTGGAAGAATCAATATTTTAAAACATCCATATTACCCAAAGTGAGCTACAGATTCAATGGGATTCTTATCACAGTACTAGACAGAAGCAATTCTAAATTCATAAGGAACCTCAAAAAATCCTGAATAACCAAAGCAATCTTGAGCAAAAAGAATAAAATAGGCATTATACCACCTGGCTTCAAAACATACTATAAAGCTTTAGTAATCAAAACAGCATAATATTGTTATAAAGTAGACAGACAAATGGAACAGAATAGAATGTCTAGAAATAAAGCCTACATCCATAGCCAGATGATTTTACACAAGATGCTAAAAATATGCAGTGAAGAAAGGACAGAATTGTTTTGTTTTGTTTGGTTGGGAAAATTGGATATCCAGATGCAAAAGAATGGAATTAGACCCCTGTAAGATTCAAAAACAAGATACAAAAATCAACTTGAAGTGGGATTAAAGACTTACCTGTAAGACCTTAAACTATAAAGCTACCAGAAGTAAACATAAGCGAGATGCTTCAGGATGTTAGAATAGGCAAGGAGTTTTTGGACAAGACCCCAAAGTGCAGGATACTAAAGGAAAAATAGGCAAATGGGATTGTTACATCTAACTAAAAAGTTTCTGCTCAGCAAAGGAAATGAGTAGAGACAACCTGCAGATCCAAAAATCTCAATAGCAAAAAAACCAAATAACTGAATTAAAAGTGTACAATAGATATAAATAGACATTAAAAAAAAAAAAGCCATGCACGGGCTGGGGATTTGACTCAGAGATGGAGCATCTTGCTAGTATATACAAGGCCTTGGGTTCCATCCCCAGCGCTGCCAGATGGGTGGCAGGGTGGCAGGGAGACATACAAATGGCTAGCAAGTATGTAAGAAACACTCAACTTCTCTCATCAGGGAAATGCAAATCAGTGTCATGTGAGATATCATCTCAGCCCAGGAAAAATGACCCTTATCTAAAAGACTAAATATAACAAATATTGGCAAGGATTAAAGAAAAGGGAACCCTGGCATACTGTTGATGGAAATGTAAATTTGTACAGTCATTATGGAAAAGAGATTTTTCAAAAATTTTAAAAAAAGAACTTCTGTATAACCCAGCAATTCTACTACTGGGTATATATCCAAAGGCAATGAAGCCAGCCTTTGGAAAAGACATCTACACTTCCATGTCCACTGGAGCACTATACAAAATAGTCAAGAAATGGGAACAACCTACAAGTCCACTGACTGATTAATGGCTAAAGAACATGGGATATATGTACACAATGGAATAAAATTCAACATAAAAAGAATGACATCTTTGTCATTTACAGTAACATAGATAGAACTAGAGCTCATTATGCTAGTGAAATAAACCAGGCACAGAAAGACAAGTAATGCATGATCTCATTCATGTGGAGTTTAAAACAGTTGATCTCATAGAAGCTGAGAAGTAGAATGGTGTTTTCCTTAAAGCTGGGGAGAGTGTGTGTAGAGGGGGTGAAAAATGGGGGCAGGTCGATCAATGGGTACTAAGTTACACTCAGATAGGAGTGGGAAGTTCTGCTGTGCTCTTGAGTAGTAGGAACTACAGATTATAGTAGTACACTGCACTTTTAAAAAAGCTATAAGAAAGTGTTTTGAAAGTTTTTCACCATAAAGAAATGATTGAATGTTTGAGGTAGATACGTTTAACTTGATTTAAACATTACACAATAGACACATGAATGGAAATATTACATGGAACACCATTAATGTGTACAATTTTTAATGTTTTATGTATCAGTTAAAAGGTTTTAAAATTAAATATAAAATGATATAAACTTGTTATTAAGTTCATTAAAAACATTAGGTAAAACTCAAAACACCACTTTCTAATTGTTCTATATTCTATTCCAGAAGAGACAGCATGTGAAACTCAGGCTCCCCTAGTATGGCCTGGATAGGACCTGAAGTAGCCCTTTTCTCAGTGTTGGATGGGAGTGGGACTGTGCCAAACCCTGCTTCCTATAGAAATATGGACTTCCTCTCTCCAGCACTGCATGACAACATCTCATGTATCCCAATGTCTCCAGAAGCTGGGCCACTGATGTTTCCAGACAAGACCTATGAAGGGCTGCATTTCAAACAGACTGTGGGGCAAGCAGCCCTTGCTCTTCCATACTGACCATGTTGCTTTGTCATGTTGGCCCAGTGAAGAATGCAGGCTGTCATGCTTCAAGAACCTGCATGGAAATGCAAACCCACACTGTGCATCCAGCAGAGCCCTGACTCCGCATGCATCCTTGTGATATAATGGAGGAAAGGGGGGACCCAGGCTCTTTCTGCTGCTCCTGATTTTCCCTCTCCTCAGCAAAGTCAGAAGCTTTACCACATAACGCTATGCTATTTGTCCTGAATTCTGGTGCACATAAGGTAGGACAGAAGGCCTGCAACAGAAAGAGGAAGAGAAAAAAAAAAAAAAAAAACCAGCAATTTTGAAAACTGCATTAAGAAACCTAGCCATCCATCCAGATAGCACTCTTTCATTTTTGGACCTTGTCTTATAAGCTGATTAAATTTTAAAAATTTGTTTTTACCTCATGTTACAAAAAGACAGTTTGCAAATATGCATACACACGACATCAAGTTGGAATAAATTTAAAATAACCAAGGGAATCGGGACAAAAGGAATATGAGTAATAGGAGAGGAATCCATGAATATACAAATGCTAGTCATGAAATTCTATACCCTTGCAAAAGATAATCCCAAAGTTTTCTCTAGCAACCATCATGAAGAAAAAAAAAACAACCACTATAGGATCCTTAAGGCACACAAAACCAGATTGTCTAAGAAAACTACTATTCCCTATACTGTGACAAGGATACTTTCTGCTGTAATGACCTATGTTATTACAACATAATATATTAGAAAACATTTCACTTCATTGTGCTGTTTCATTCAAGGGCTTGATGTAAGACAATACTAATTTCCATTGTCTCCTTACTAACAAAATGGCAAACACCTTAGCTAGACTTCGTAATAGGTATTACCTCTCTCAAGTTTTTCTTTCATCATCCTGATTCTGCTTGATCCTCTGCTTTATGTTACCTTGTTGCTTTGTGTCTTTCCTTGTTATTCATTGCAACAATCACTTATATTAAATATATATCATCAATTGCAGGAAAAACTCAGCCTTTTGGCCAATGAAATGATTTAGGTTTAGACTTAAAGATACTTAAATTCACATCAATTGTGTAAATAAGAAGCTTGATACTGCCAATGTACTTTGCAAAATTTTTTTATCCTAACAACTTGTTACCTAAGAATACTTTTGTTTTCCAAGGTCCTAGTCCTGCAGTTTGCCATCTCTTGCTCTTATCTCCATGTTCCTTAGGCCCTCTGAGTATTTAGAGTAATATTTATACATTTTGGCAAGAAGAATATAGTTTAAATGAGGTCCAACCTTATAGGATTTGCTTTGGGCAGAGTATGACAATGATTAAATCCTCCTACGTGACAGGTATTTTATATCTGTCATTTCATTTAGGTCTCACATTGCTTATTTCTTCTATTTTACAGATAAAGAAGCTCAGGCTCAGAGAGGATAATTGAGCTGTCCATGAGGGACATATCAGGATTTTAAGTATGGTCTGTCTCTTTGACTCCAAAATGTATGCTTTAAACTCCGGGTTGCATGTATTATGCATCTTTCTTTTTAAAAATATATTTTATATTTTAGAGCAGCTTGTGTTCATAGTAAGATTGAGTGAAAAGTGTGAAGAGTTGTCATATACCCTCTGTCTCCTAATAGCACAGATACCACACTACCACCATCCCCACCAGAGAGGTGGATTTGCTGTAATTGATGAACTGACATTGACACTTCTTTATAACTGGGAGTCCATAGTGTATATTAGGATTCATTCTTGGTGTTGTACATTCTGTGAGTTTCATGAACAGATGAACCATGACTGGTGGAAGGAGATAGAATTAAGTCTAGGCCTTAATCTTATTTTAGAGGAGAAGAAGTTAATTTGGGGCTTGTGGTTTTTAGAGGTTCAGTTCATAGATGGATGACTCCATTGCTTTGGGCCTAAGATGAGGCAGAATGTCATGGTAGAAGGGCATGGTAGTGGAAAGCAGTTCATGGCCACCAGGAGGTAGAGGAAAGGCTCTACTCACCAGGGACAAAACACAACCCCCAAAGGCACACCCTCCATACCCTACCTGCCTGCAGCTACCACCCAGTTAATTAAATCTTTATGGGCTTAAAATCCCATTTCAAGAAATTTGATGCTATCAATTCACTTAGGAGGGATGAACTTCTGAGAACTGACTTCACATGGGTTTATTTATAAACAAGTGCTAACATTAAAATTCAGTGGGGATTTGCCTTTTTTGTCACAAGAAAACCCTTACTTAAGACAGTCCTTCTCATCATCAAGCTTCCTTGGAATTCAGGTTGCTAACCATGAAGCTGTGAGGTAATAAGAACATATGAAGATCATGGTAAAGGAAAGTGAGTAGTTTGGAAGGCTACTTTGTTTTTCGGTAGTAGCAGAAACTAGAGAATCACACCTGTTTACCATGGAGTAACTATTTCTAGTGACTTACATCATCTAGATTCCAGGTCTTCCTGCATAAACTTGAACAATTATTAAGTTCTCTTTTTTCTGAACTTCATGTGGATTGACACCTTATTTTGTTTGCATTTATAACAAAAATGTGGTGTCCAAGCTATCTGAAGGCAAAGTTCAAGCTATGGTGACTTAGCTCTCTGATGAAATTTAGACACTCTGGAGGCCTGCACAGTTCACTTCAAAGTACCTCTCCTGGGACCTTTCATGGAAGGCTGATCACACCAATTTTTATGTAAATTAATATAGACTTCAATCTCAGAGGATGATTTTTTGATATTCATTCCCAATTTTCCCAATTTTAGTGACTCTTACTCAGACTTTGAAGTGTATTATACACTGATTACAAAAAGAAAAATAGAGGCAAAATATCATCTTGTCAGGGTTCATCTGAGACTGGGAATATAGCAATAACTTTGCATATATGTGTGACAATTCATATGTACTTAAGGTTTATTTATTTTTACTTAGGATCTGAAATGAAAAAGTGTCCAATATGTTAAAATTCATGCAAAGAACCACCTGACAAAATGGAAGTTTTAGAGAAAGAAAAATAGCAAATTAAAAAAACATAAATCCCTTAGTTTCTCTCAAAATGCCCTTGTACCAATCCCAGCCCTGTCCCTGACTTAGGCTGCTTATGACACTTTGAGTGAATTCCACCCTGACTTGACCTCAATTGTGTATCTTATGTTACCAGGACAGTTTCATTCTCTTGGGTTCCTAAAACCTAGGTTTGCCAAATTAAGTGTCACTTTCTATTGAGTATGGGATGTGAACTACTCCCTTCAAAGGGACACTGTGAGAAGAACTCATTTTCCCAGTCTTTCAGATGACAAGGCTTTTGTTTGCCAGTATTAAATTAACAAGTGCAATGTCTGAACATAAACAAAAGAACGTGAGTCTGTCACTAATGAGTGTAGATTTAGTTCCAAATCTTTGTTGTTTTCTTTTCTCTGAGGCTGGTCTTTAATTATGATGAGTTGCACTGAGATTTTTTTTTTTTTTAAAGACATTATTTATAAAAGTGACTTGCTCACCTTTATCTCCTGGTTATTCTTCAGGTTGATAATGTAAAACCAATGCTGGATTTGTGTCCCAAGACTGTAAATGATAGTGAGAGGTCTGAGGTGAGTACACATGTGTGTGTGCACGTGTGTGTATGTGTCTGTGCATGCGCACAGTGTTGTATAATGAGGCAAAACTGATCCATTCTGGAAGTCTTACTAATCAAAATGATTTTTTTTGTTTTGAGCAGGGAAACAGGACAGATGAAAAATCAGTCTACAGTATTTTTTAAGCTTTCTGTATTTCACAAGAATTCAGGGATCCTTAAGTATGTCCTTTTTGAAATCAATGGCGAATTTGTTGTTTTATTTTCTTTATCATGAGCCAGATTCATAGAGACAAAAGGGCTCTGCCATCTTTTGCTTCTCAAAATGCAGGGTAAAAACCACAGTCAAGATCATCATTACACCCTGTCCATTGTTCCTGAGAGAGCTGGGCTCGTAAGTAAACATCTGAGAGCACAGTGCTTCAAAGCTATAATAGGAGGCCCCTTGTGTGTTTTTCCTTCTTTGTGCAGACATTAGTCAAGGTAAATCCCATTTCACTTAATAACTGCCTGGATTAAGAAAGTGCTTTGAAGGGACTAATTTACATAAAGTAAGCTGATTTGAATAATTGGTCTTACTTTGAATACTGAAAACAAAATGCATACCTGCAATTTGTAAAAGATTTTGGCATGGATGGCACTGCTTCAGGTGTTTCCTCTTATAGCAACAAGGTCAAAGTTCCCTTACTATATTTATGTGTCAGTAAAAAAATGCTAAAGAGAAAATTCCCATACAAATAAGTTGTTCAACAACTAATTACTAGGCACTTGACCTCAAAGTTTGTACCTCTTTAAATTGAAGACACATAAAACCAAAGTTAGAAGGAAAATCTAATTCTTCCAAAACTAAGAATTTAGTGTTTACCTTCATAAAATCCTACAAATGGCTAACAATATTTAGTTTCACAAAAAATAAAGATCAAGAATGTCTTTAGGAGGTAAATTCTTTTTGTAACAGTTGAATACATTTTTAAAAAAGTTTTTCACTTAAATTTTGTGAAAGAGCCATGGTATAACAATTATGTATAGTTTATGTCTAGTTTCATAGTATTTAGGTTGAGGTTCCTGAACTTTCTCCAATCACAGCACTCTTACTGTCCAATAATTTTTTAAAAATTAGGCAAAAGAAATATCTAGCATATCTATTTGTTAAGTAATTAGGCCCAAACAACTTAAATGTTTATGTCCTAAAAACACAGAAACTGTTTAGAAAAATAATACATCTAAAAAGAAAGCAATAATATTTCATCCTGAAATGACTACAGTTAGTTACTAATGGTATGTGCATGCCTATTGACTACCGTAAATGTTCTCAAACCTTGGAAACAGATAAACATGCCCATACTTCTTATTCCATGTTGATTTGCTTTTGGTACAAGATTTTTACCATAGCAACTGTGGAAATGCTCCACAATGATTAGGCTGTCATTGGGAGGAATGTAAGTAGTTCTAATGTGGACACTGAACTACGCTGGAGACAGTCTTTACTGTGGCATCTGACAGATATCACTTTGTTTTCCTTAAAATGAATCCTGTGGCACCACTGTGAACTGGCTACAGTTCCCCTAGGGGCTTAATAAAGTTCAGGGAGGCAACATTTGGGTCAATATATTCTAGAAAGTTTGTACATTCATCTTAGAGTTTATGAACTATCTAAAGCTAAATTTCTTATGTTTTCAATTCTTAGCACTGATGGTAGTATGTTAGTCATTAACTATTAAAGAAGAGAAATATTGGCTGTATTAAAACACTAAACATCCTTTAATAATGACTTCCTTCTATCTCATGGATAATGGTAATCTTTTTCAAGAGAAATATTTGTTGGAAACAATGATTTAGTTTAACTCTCTGGAGAGCAGTATGTCAGCATCCCTTGAATATATCACACACCGCAATGAATCCAGCTCTAGAGTGGAATAAATAGCCAAATGGGGAGCTCCACAAAGCCCCATTTTTTAGACTATTTGACTGACTTAAGTAACAGCATTCCTCTCTTCTGCTTTGTTTGAAATTTCCATCCTTGGAATTATTCCTTTGTGAATACAAGAAACTCAGGACACCGGGTTTGGGAAGATTGTGTTAAAACAAACCCACAATGTTGGAGAAGAATAGAGAACATACAACTGGTTTGGACTTTTTGTATTGTTTTATGCACTTGAGTTTCAGATGAATTGTCACCTACATAATTGTGAGGATTGGATGAAGAATGTGAAAGAAAGATTTGGTGTACAGAGCAGTGTTGGGAAGTGTAGGACTGGACTAAACATGAAATAGACATGAGGCTTCATGAAGATAAGATTAAAATCTGGATTGGGGGTGCCTAGAAGAGATAAAGAGTAAAATCTGCAGATTAAATGTTCCCATTTGAAAGGGGAATAATAATACTAGTAGGGGTTTAGTTCTTTCAGGTTGCTCGCTAACCTTTGGGTAGTCCTTATGTTTTTACTCCTGTAACTAATAGAGTGCTACACATCCTAATTCATAAACTTCATGCACATCTTGGATAATTTTCTTAGAGCAAATTATTAGAAGGAGGATTGCTGCATCATAGAACCTATTAAGACTTTTGATACATTTTGTTGAAGCATTGTACTTAAAAGTGATAACAATTAAAAGTTTGCCATCAGTGTAGGAGAATAGATGGGAAATGGCACTGTCATTGCATGTAAGTTAAATCTATGTAGCAACGAGAGATATTCTGTCACCTCTTAAAAGGCCGGAAATTGAGAAATATTAGAGTTATGCTAAAAAAAGTAAAAAACTGAGTAATGTTTACTAATGATGTTAATTTATAAATGCTGCTAGGCTTCTGTGGACATTCTCCAATGAGATTTTGGCACCAAATTCTAGATTCTCCTTAAAAATGAGAATACAGAGCTGGAGTAATTGAAGGAGTGTTCTAAGATTTGGTCTGTATGTTTCTAACTGGCTTAACAGAATCTTCAAAAATAATTTCCTTATGAATATAAATATTGGAACAAGGAAGTGCTGTAAAATGTGTAAAGGAGGCCTTCTAAAAATTACACTTGTATGATGCCTTTGTTATAGTTTCTAAATTTTGATATGTAATACTTTTGGGTTGAAAAGTCTTGTTAGCCTTTAGCCTTGCAGGGTACACATGGAAGAGTAAGATTGAATTGGGAAGCTATTTGGAGCTCTGTATGGGATCACAGGATCTATTCTGTCAGGGAGGCATGGGAGACTGGAAGGGTTTCACTGAATGGAGAGAGAAGGCATGGACATATAGATCCAAATCTCAACCCACCCTAAAGATATGCTCTTCCTTTATGTAAATTTATGTAAAAGGATGAGCTCATTTTAACTGAGCATCAAATAAATGTTCACTGGGTTCACATTAACAAAGCCTCAAAGAATGAAAGATTAAATTAAGGTACAAGTTTCCATTTTTAATGGAAAAAAGAAAAATATTTATATTTAGGTAAATGTTGATTATCAAACATGTTGTAAACTTTTTTCCAGTTCAAAATAATTGCTTCTCAGTAAGAAAAGCTTTCATTGACACCCCATCTTGAGTTATAACAAACATATTGTAAAACCATCCAACTGATGAATGGTTTTTGGCTTTTATGGGAGTTTTCAATAAGATAAAGAGACTGGAGTGGAGTAGAGGGGATACCATCTGTTTCAGTGTTGAATTTTAATTTTCTATTATTAAGATAACAATTAGCAATTGATAATTGTTCCAGATAAAAGATGTGTTCATAAATATTTAAAACAAGATGAGTAGGCTGGTTGGATGACTTGGAAGAGATTGGGATCAATGGAACCGGAATTTAGTGGTTATGTAGTTTGTATTCCTTGTTAAATTCTGGAATGGCATGGTGATATAGAACAGCAATAAATTAATTTCTTTTTCACTCTTGTTTTCATGCAATTTCCCACATTATACCCTTTGCTATAATATGTGCCATGTTCAATTAAGGTATGTTGAAGTATTTTTCAACAGCTCTGTTGAAATCTCATGAATGAGGTCAGCACACTGGGTCAAACTAATACATGCTAAATGCTTGTATGTAATTTTTAGCTGAGACAGGCTCTGAGGCATTTATTTGACAAAGTCTTAAAAATAATTGGTTCTCCAACAACCTTGACAGAGTAGGCTTTTTGAGAATAAAATAGGTCTTTTTTCATTCTTTTTCTGTAGCTCATTTTAAGTAGCATCTTATAACAATCCCAATTTTAGAGTTAACTTCTATTCACCCAGTGAAAGTAACTTTTTCTTTTGATCCTTTTAGTTCCTGGGTCTTTAAATTGCTTAGAGCTGTTCTCTCTGTCACTGTTAATCATGCACATTTGTTTTGCCTTATGCTATTAGTAGGATGGAATTTTTAACTTCTTTGCATGATCCTGTTATACTGATACACTTAACATTTGCCATAAATGATTTATAAGGATTTAGTGAAATTTATTTTTATAACCTATTTAAGGTGCAAACTTTGTTGAAACTGGAAATGGTGTACTAATATTTCTGTATTCTCTATAGCTTTCTAATTATAATTAAGATGGATTTTCATTTCATTATTACTTTGGAACCCCAACCTGTCGTGATTTATCTTTTTCATTATGCAGCATTTTACCCTCAAACACATTCATAAAATGTTCATTTTATCCTGGTGAGTGCAGTCCTTTGGTTGCAATTTCTTTTCCAGATCAGATGCATATTTCAAAGTATGGAAGATTTTGTGATTTTTTTAGAGTAATGTAAAAGCCTAGATGAGGAGTATAACTTAACAGATGGAACACACACAATAACTGGAATTTGGTGCTTATTTATTTATCTTTTTTATATTGCTCACATCAAAGGTTATTTTATTCAAATGGGTCAAATCACTTGGGTCACTGAAGCTAATGTGATGAGTCCGGATGTTTATGTTAAAGCATTAGCTTAATGGATTAATATGCCTCCTCTGAATAAACAGCTCTCTTGAGATTATTTCAGCCCAGGAGTTCAATAAATTTACTACTCCTGAAACGTTAGGTTTAAATAGAGTTCTACTCTCTTGGGAGTTTGGCCTCCCCAATTTAAAATCAAACTTTACAAGGGCTTCTGTTGGCATTTTCCTTCCTTCCTTGCCTATGCTCTTTCTTGTTTTGGGAGACCTTGTGACTCAGGAGACACCTTTGTATATTTTGTAGACTTATAACAATTTTAATTCTGTAATTGGTGACTGGAGTCTACTGCAATTTCCTAAGGTAAAGAGTGTCATTTAACTTTGGGTGGTCGATAAACCTCTTGGGGACTGTGACCTCGTTTTTATGGTAAAGGTGAGCCCTGTGTGTGTTTGTGGGTAAAATGGTTAAAAAACATGTCCGGAGCTGCTGCGGGGGTTGTGGGTAGTGGGGAAAGACCTTTCAGATAAAATGGAGTCGGCAGACTTGAGTTCATAAGGGCTCAGTAAGTACTGACTAATGCTATTGTTATTAAAACGTAAATTTAACAGCTTTGACTCACCAGGGTATGAAGAACACTTACTGCTATAGTGAGGCAGAGCACAGACAGCACAGGGGAGAGGCTCATGTTAGAAAGAAATCTCCATTTCAGTTTTAATAAATGTCACAACTTTCATCTGGTACCGGTTTTTAAAAAGCACATTGTAGCAAACAGCTGTGGAAATCCTTCATAATTGTTTCTCAATCCATACTTTAACCATAAGTAATTATAAACTGAGAATAATCTGCAAGTAGAAAAATAGAGTTGTAATCTGGAGGTTCATGAGTAAATTTACTCCTTAATGTGCTTTGCTGGATTCTCAGGATGTTTTTTTTAAAAAAAAATAGATTTGGATCCTTAAGTCAGCTACAGGCTCCACTATCCCCTACTGTTTTGAAATTACTGAGGTTTATAACCTTATTTAACTTTCTGGGCTTTGCAGCTGATTGAGTTTATGCTCTCTGATAATCAGGTACTTGTATTAAGGGTCATTTTATACCATCCACAGGTGTACGGGTACAGAGTGATGCTGAGCACCAAAAGGATGCTCTATTAGGCCAGGTAGCAGCATCCAGACCGAACCAGAGTGACCACTCCTTTAGCTCATGCTCAGTATTCTCATTCTTGAGAAGAAACTAGCATTTGCTGCTAAGACCTCCTGTGAAATATCTTCAGGTACCTAGAAATCTTTATAAGTTAACACCAGTTGCAAACATTGTTTAGTTTTTTGCTCTTTAGTGTAAATATAATAGTTGTCAATTTTGGCCTTGGAAGAAGTGACAGAATCTGCCTTCTTGTTGCTGTGTACACATTTCACTGTCCTGGGCGTATCTTGCCTGATGATTACAATCCCATTTCCAGTATTCACTCTAATGCACTGACTGTGGACTTTCATTTGTTATTAATGTTCTGTGCACTGCTCCTATAAAGTGCATCAAAAGTCTTACATTTTATGAACCACCAGTTTCCTTCTAGGAATTTGTCCTGTTGAAATAATCAGAGATGCACACAAAGATCTATTTATGAGGATGTCTAGTATCTTATTAGTCTTATGAATGAAACAAACTAAATGTATCAAAGTGGATATTGTTAATGGTACATTGGAATTCACTGTAGTCATGAAAATTTTTATTAGAATATGTAGAAACATAAAATACAACACAGTACTCTGAAAAAGTTCATTATGAAATAATGTATATGCTATGAACTAGCTTGAATTTTTAAAAAGTAAATATAAAATTGAAGAATAAATTTAGAACTGATCTGTAAAATGTTAATGGTAGCTCTTTGGAAGGTAGGTGTATTGTTGATTTTTAACATCTGCATATGGTTTTCTATGTTTCTAAATGTTACCTTTTTAATGAGAAAAGTACTAAAAATAACTATTTTTAAGGGCATTCTTATGCTCCAGTGGCTAACAGTAAGCAACATCATTCCTTAAAGACTACTCAACAAGTCTAATTTCTGGCTCTTCTGTCTGTCTACACCAGAGGACTTGAACATCCATCCTCCAGAGGGCCCATTCACTACGTGCCTAATTTTCTGATTTTAAGATAATGGTAATTTGTAGATCTCTGGCCAACTCAAGCAACTTTTCAATTGTAGAGGAACTGGAAACTTTTCACTGTCAGAGCTAAAGGTCCATATCAGTACTGCTACCCTGTAAAATGATTATGCTTTTAAGGGGACAATTTTGTTACTCTGTGATGGTTAAGTATGGGGTATTCTCTTTATCTCAAGAAGAGTGGTTCTGATTTAATGCTTCTGAATTATAGTGAGGGGAGTGGATATTTGTTCTTACAAGGGTCTTTTAACAGGACCATTCTCTTGAAGCAGTGTTCCCTTGTAAACTGCTTGGTGTCTGTCATGCAGCAGAGATATTAGATCAGGAGACAATGGGTGCATGTGTATATGTGAATTCATATTCAAAAGATTAGAACAGAGAAAGGCAAGGCGTCTGTACCCTAAAAAACTCAAATTAAAATAAAATATTCAACCATTATTTTAGACGAGAAAAAAATGCCTTTATAGCTCTTTTAAATGTTGATGTAGTATGTAAAATTTATATCTAAAATACACAACTCCAAAACTCTCTCTGACTCTCAAATTCCTTTTTAGTTGTTATACTATGCATTATATGAAGAAATTAATATATGACACTACAAAGCTGCTGGCTTGGCATACGTGGTATTTGGGGGATGTAAGAAGGAAAATGAATGAAAAAAAGGTATTTATTAACATCTAATGCTTTGATGGAGATCATGAAAGGAAAAAAAAGGAAACTTATATTCATTATATGACATAGATTACACTAGAAATATAAGGCATTATTTTAGTTAATGAGTTCAGACCACAATCTATAGTGATAAACACACATGCTAAGTACTTAAGGGAATATGGGAGAACATCCACCTCAGATACCCCAAAAGGCCAGTGTGCACTTGTGTCAGGATATGTGTAAGGAAGCTTGAGAAGACAATCAGTTGCTGAGCAATTTCAGACTGCTAACACCCACCCACCCTAAGGGGTTGTCTGAGAATTGGATGGAGGAGTGTGTAGTTCATAAGCTGTGTAAGTTCTAAGAAATTCCCAGAAGTTCCTGCTCAAAACCTACTCAGGGTTTAACTTTTTGAATTTTTAAATGAAAATGCCAGGGATAAGAGAAGTTACGAGTTGTTGCATAGAATTACCCAACTAGTTTTTGAAAATATTGAGTTTGATCCCTTATCCATGGGATGAATCATTTTAATATGCAAATGAAAAGGGATAGGTAGGAAAAAACCTCAAAAGCTTGAGCAAAAAAACCAATTCTTCATTGCTTTACATTTTCTACCTCAACATGACCCAACTCTTCACTTGTCACTTAATCCATTAATTACTTTCTGAATGGGTTCTTGCTCTGTTGCCCAGGCTGGCCTCGATTTCCTGAACTGAACTGATCCTTTTGCCTCAGGCTCCATGCCTGGCTTACTTGTTGCTTATTGATGAACTCAATTGTGATGACTGCTACTGGCTTGTCTGCGGGGTACTTCAGTACAGGAATGACTGACATTTGAGAAAATGGTTTTTATGATGCCAAGATATAAGCCTCTTCAAGGGATTGAAGTATGTTGGGAAATGAAGAAAAGGAGTAAAATATGTGTAGACTATCACTTCAAGAGGTTATCACTGAAGAAGAAAGAGTGATGTTGGTGGCTGGGTAATAGAGAAAGGATGAAAGACTTTATGGGTTATGGTAAAAATCATGAGCGAGTAATGTATTGTATAATCATTTTGGATGGTACTAATGATATATGAGAATACTTCAGTTTTTGCTGCAATAATGCTGCATAACAAACCAGCTCACAACCTAGTGGATTTCAAAAACACTTTAGAGTAGGCTTGTAAGTCAGATTTGACTTGGACTCTGCTGGGCTTGGCTGAACTTGGGTGACATTGGCCTGTAAGTTGATTCACATATGATCCACCTGACTGTCTTTCAGTGGCCAGAGGCAATCCCAGGCATACTTTTTTCAAGCGAATGGCCGAAGCACAAATGGTCAAATTGAACAGCACATTTAAAGTTTCTGCTTGGATAATGCTCCTTCACACAATCTACTGGACAAAGAAAGTCACATGACTTAGCCTAACATTAATGGATCAGAGAAGTACATACCTTTCACAGAACCAGGAGAAAGATCATATCCATTTTGATAATGAATTCAGGGAGGGACATGGCAAGATACAAAGATCTACTGCTCTTCACTGACATCTTCCTGCTGTGCAGCGACTTTAATACACTGACTCATACTCTGGAATGGTTCTCACAGTTGTGTCTGCTTATTTCACAATAGCATTTACCTCACTTATGCAATTAGGGTGTTCAGGGAGGCTTCACTTAGAGGGTGACATTTAAATTAAGTCTTGAAAAAGGCAGGGGAAAGAACTATCCAGATATTTGGGGAAGGATATTCTAGGCAGAGATAAAAGTAAGATAAAAGCTGGAAGAGAATGTCCTGTTTTGTTCAAGGGTCAGCAAGTAGTCTAGAGTAGTAGGAAAATCATGAGAGGAACACAGTGGGAGATGATGAGGTTAGATTTGTAGAGGGTATTGATGGTGGATTAATCAGAGGA